>NC_090924.1:622024027-622324027 GCF_040938575.1 Ambystoma mexicanum | reverse complement strand
ATATTGATAAAAACTAAAATAATGCAATTTAGGACGGGTGCCAGGTCAAAAAATGTAAAGTTGACCATACCCCAATAGAGGTTGTGACTAACTAACTTTAAAAAAAAGTTTTTTTAATCATGTCACAGCCGACATGACTTTTCAGAAAAAACCCATTCACATACAATGTTTTTTTTAAAAAAAGACATCAATTCATTAAGACTATCAGTAAGCCCAGTGCTGAGTAGAATCTCATGCCCTGCAATTAATCTTTCCCAAAAGTCTTCCATATACAGTCCTTCATCTCATGAACAAAACGTTTCAAGATCTTGATACTTCGCTATTGAGTTCCTATGCATTCCATCATAATGTATTTTAAGGTCTGTATGATTGGCATTTGACAGAAAGCACAGGAATTGGTATATTGAGAATATGAATTCTGAATCATCCTCACTTCACCAGTTGGTAGTAAATTCAGGCGAAGCCTTAGAAAATGTGTTCTGCCTACAGAGCTTGGAAACTTCCTAAGATAATTGGCAAGAAAATACCTTGCTTTATCTAATTTGGACATTGGTTTTGCGACCCTAGATTTTCGAGCTTGTGAAATGGTGTTTATCCAGTCATTTCCACCCATGGCAAATTTGAGTTTCATGATGATTTAAAAAGCTCATTCTCTGTACATTCACGTTTCAGCATTTTGTGTGCCTCACAGGCAAGATTGATTAAAAAGGTGTTGGTGCATCGGTTAAGCATTATGCTGATATTTTCAAACGAAGATCCTGGTCGGTAGAGCCGTATTAATCCAAACAGTGAAAGAACCTTCCAATTCACTTGTGCTTGCATAGATAAGAGACACAGCTCATATCTCAAGCGATAGATTGGAAGGCTCATGGGTAGGCCAAGTACTTTTTTCCATATTCGGCCTCCCAACCGGGCCCAATTCAGATTCTTGGTCTTTGGATTGACTTTGACACCATATAGCGGGGAAGGAATGACCTTCGATTTATAAAACCTTATCAAGGAGAGTATTGAGAAACGACAAAAGGAAAATAGTAATTTTTTCATTAACCATCGCCATTTGGGCTTCCACATCAAGTTTCCCACCGCTAATTTATTTATTCGTGACTTTTTCTTGCCTAAAATTATGAACAAGTGGTGGCTAATAAGGAACTTAATCTGTACCCAAAGGGGAGGGAGCTTGGAAGGCATGATCAAGGTCTATTGCACATCAATAGTTCCGGGGATCTTATATGATGTCGTGTTTCTGCCCGAGGATAAGAACTCTTGGTTAGAGGCACTGGAGGTTAAACATTCTGAGGTTCCCCAATCGGTGCCTCTGGCGGCCCTTCGATTAGAATTGGGTGTTCAATCTCTCCTATCATTAGTGCTGATCGCCAGGTGCAAAATCTGGAGAACTACTCTTTCTGTGGGCAAGGGCTCGTTATCATTGGTTGTAAAACCATCTGTGACAGCTTCCAATGCTTACCTGGCTGCTCTTCAGACATTCATCCATGGCCATTTGGCAGTGATTGGACATGCCAGCAATTCACTGGATGTCATGCCACACACCGTTCAATCCTTAAAAAAAAAAATAACTGGAGTCTGCGATGTGGACTTGAGTTTAACCAAACTGGGGTCACATTTAGGGTTTGCCGATTTATTCCATTCAGACAAATGATGAGTAGCACTCTCCACAGCAATCAAGGAATAAAAGATCCAGACCCGCAATGCTTTATGTAAACAATGCTTCCGTTATTCAGTTAAAAAATAAATAAATAATCTGGGAAAATCACGGCATATACAATTAAAAAGAGACCATCAGAGTAAGGTCCTGCCAAAGTGCAGCAATCAGTGTTGCTGAGGCGTTTACTCATTTCGCAGCTGGCTTGCCGCTTGTTCACAACAGAGAGCCTCTTCTCAGCAATGCATTAAAAAAAGAAGAAGGTTAAAAGGTGGAACGAGGACTGGGTGGATTCATTTTGCACAAAACATACTCCACGTGTCGGCCATCTTTGCCTTGTTTTCTTCAGTACAAGATCAATAATGGAATAGGTTTGGAACTGCATTGTCGCAATGAGTGTAACAGTCATAGTTTCATTGCTATTCCGCCTTCTTGCGCAAGCTTGCTAATACAAATAGAATTACAACTGGCCCTTCTGCAAAGTGTTTGAGTAGGCTGATATTAATTATCCTCCTGTTTTTTCACATAGTCAGCAGTACATGGCATAAAAGCAACATATGAAAAATGGACTAAAGTGCATATTTTACTCAAAGACAATCAAGACTTGCATATGATCGAGTCCCAATGCCACAAATGTTTCTCATATCCAGAAGGTGCATAGTGCAATAGCAGCATATCAGAATACAGCAAAGTGCATAGTCCAACCCACATTTGAATAAAGTGCATGTTTAGTTCATGGAAAATGTCCAGATAAGCAGCAAAAACAATATGAAAAATGTGCAAAGGCGCATAGTGCAATGTCACATCAGAACAAAATCCATCTTTCTTAATCCACAGAGTGTGTCCACGTTGACAAACGTCATAATCGTATCAATGTATCAAGCCCAGCAGGTACCATAGTTATCGCTGAAATGTATACTGCAGTAGAAACTTGCGTGGTTATCTATGCACCAACATGGGATGTAATAAAATCCCAATACCACAGATGTTTTTCTAATATTGAAAATTGCATAGTGCAATACCACACTTGATTGGAGTAAAAAGTAGGCTTGTGTTATCATATGCAGTACATCTTATCGTTCTATCCACAGTCTATGAATATTTATGAAGTGCTTAGTGCCTTAGTCTTTATTTTGACCTTTTGTGGCCATCATGGTTGTTAGGGAGAATTCTCTGTTTGGGCTGAATTTCCTAACCTAGTGAGTCCCCGAGCAGCTTTGCTGGATTTCTGGAGTTTGTTTTTTTCTCCTGCCAAGAGTGAGACTCTTTTCCTCACACTCTTGGACATGATTTGAGGGGTTCCTTTGACTGTTAATGTGTTTTTATGGGCTATGGGGTCTTTTACTCCATAGGGTTTCATGTGTTTTTACTATGCGTGTTACACAGCACCCTCAGTGCAGTGACACAGGGGTGTCATAGTGACACCCCACCATAAACTCCATACCCTGGGACTGACTACTGTCTCGCAGGGCATGTAAAGTTACCATTGGCTTTACTAGTCCCAAATTATGAACAGAAACCAGTACAAACCATCATATTGTGGACGTACTGGTCGGGGCAATTCGATTGCCCCGGGGTCTGTTATTCGAGGGGGCACGTCTCCGTCCCCCCTGATCGAGTTTTGGCTGGTGACAGTGGATACTACTTTTTATATTCGACCGCAAATATATCTCTATGGGATTTTCCCATTGTTCGAGGCTACCAACTTTAATTGTTTATTTCCTATAGCCTCGAACATACCGCTGGGTTATTTAATATTAATTCGCCGGTTGGTATTTTTTGCCAGAACTCGTTTCTAAAATGGCATTTGTGTTCTCTTCTGTGACTCCAACCCAAGTCGAGCCCTTTGTTCCACTTTTTGGGGGGCTTCTCCACAGAAGCCTCCAAAAGTGGTGCCACGCTGTCTGGGTACCACAGGGGGTGTGGGAGGGGGTTTAGGCACCCTGGACTGAGTTGCCTTGGCAACTCAAGTCGCACTCTTGTGTGATTGGCCCAAGTGGTGAGCCGGTCGGCTCACCACTTAGCATGTTTGATTGACAGCTAGGCTGAATGAATGGGGGTTTCTTGCATAAAAGCAGGGCTTTTGGGACTGGAACTTCAGAAGTCGCCACAGGACCTGAGAATCCGAAGAGGGAGAAGCTGAGCTGACCTGCAACGACGACACCACCGGTGGAGCCCTGCTGAACCGTCTCACCACTTCCCGACGACAGAGGAGATCTTCTTGCCGGAGAGTCTCTTCCCCTTGAGCTGGTGGGGACAACCAGTTCGCTTTCCTTTTCGCCTACCAGGACGTCTAGTGGTCAAATTGCCCGTGCCAAGCACCCCGGCAACAGGATAGCCACTTACCACTGAACCGCGAAAGAAAGGACAGCTCCTTTGAATCGAGAAACTCCACGGCTGGTTTCTTCCCTGGCAGCACAACGACCACCTGCTTTTCTCCCCGACAAGATCTTCTCTTCTGCCGGACGAAGCACCGACTCGCAACCGCTGCCAGGAACAACTGCCCCCGCTGGAGTGTTCTCACCATTTCAAGGTACTGTGTCCGCCTGGCCTCCCTTTCTGTAGATTGCTACAAGGTGACAGTAAATCCTTAACCTTCTAGATTGGGCTGGCCTCTTGACCATCTAACTGGTCCCTTTCTTTTGGTCCAACTTCTTTCTGAACCTTTCTGAGACTTTTGTGCACCTTCCAATCGTGTGACCTTGGACCCATTTCGTTCTGATCCCCTTAAAGTGGATCCGGCTTTCTGAACTCCAACTTCACGGTTTGATTCTGCCTTCCTCTCTTGCTGTGTTCTTTTGAAAGCATTGGGATCTGTTTCAATTTATGCTCTGCCTTTCTCTCCCTTTTAAACCGAATCATTAGAATGCCATCTGCGTTAAGCGCTCACCGCTGTCTGAAAATAAGTGGTGCTTTACTTAAGACTTGTCCCAGATTCTTTTAAGGGAGAACTCTTCTTGAGAGAAGTCTGACTGTTCAGCCACAGCTACCAGGTAAATCTGGGTGGTGCAGACTGCTACCAATTGGGTTTACTGCTAACTCCTGTAGTCCTAAACATTTTGCAGTGGTCCCTAAGGGAACTGCACAGGTTTCTGCCTAACAACGGTCTCATCAATCATTTGTCCATGATTTTGTTTGTTCGCATTGGTATTTCACTCTAGTGCCTTGGAAATACTTTGAAAATGTCCACTTTCCACCACAAAACCTTACTATTCTCATTAAGAATTTTGTTTAATTAACTCATTGAACAAAGTGTTTTTTAACTGGTGGTTGTTTCTAATGCAATCTAAAAAAGAGAAAAAAACAATTTAAAATACATCATTGTCATTGCTTATGTGCTTAATCACAAAGAAGCGGATCACTGAAGCTTTTTGGAAAACACTGTCACACATGTCGAACTATGAGGTAGTGGTAAGCACCAACATACCCAACAACAGACAGGCAAACAAACCACTGCTTACCCTGATGTTTAGTTTCCATTGCCTCCCTTTCTGTTTGTAGTTTAATGTCCCAGAAATGTATAAAGTTCTTCATCGATATTGTTCCCGTTAGGCTGCTTACTCTCGAAGTCAAGAATACAGCAAGTTTATTTTTGTCATTACAGAATTCCTTTGGCACCTCCACTAGGACCAATCTCTATTTTATGGATTCCAAAGAACCCAAAACTGTCTGTTATTGTTGTGGCAGTCAGTGAAATGTTTGGCCATGGGGCAGTTCGCATCATTGTGTTGAATGGCTCCAATATGTGGTATACAGAGTTTTAATTTGCACTTCGTGCTGCCTATATACCATTTCGGGCAGGCACACGTTAGGATATAAACCACAGTCTGTTTCACAAGTGATCTTTTCTGATATCGGAACGGTGTGTCCTGTGACAGATGTTTTAATGTTCCACGGTTTATCGCGTATTTGCAAATATTGCATCGTGTACTTTTGTGAAAACCCTTCTTTTTTGTTGTCAGCCAATTCGTTTGATTCTGGTCTTCTTTGGGCATAAAACTTTGAACCAGTGTGTCTTTAAGAGATCTGTTTCTTCTGAAGCTGATCTCTGGATTGTTTTTGGGGCTGTTGGCTAGATCGGGATCTGCTAATAGGATGTTCCAGTGTTTTTGTAAAATGTGCCTGATCATTGTCGCCTGGCTATCAAAGGTTAGAATGAGACGTGTGCTATTTTTGTCTGCCTCTAATTTTTCTTTCTTTCGGGATCCACATAGAAGGCTCGGTCTAATTGTCTTGCTTTCAGATAAGCCCTTTCAATTACCCTTTTCAGATACATTTGTCTGCGAAAACGTGCAGCCGTTATTTTGCTGTCCCGATCATAGGTTTCTCTGGTAGTGTTATTCCTTCTTAGTCTTATAAATTCACTGTATGGGACGCTCCATATCAAACTTTTGGGGTGCCCACTTGTGGCATGTAACTGTGTATTGGAGCCAATATTTTTTCTGTGTAGTTCGCAAGTTATGGTCTCATTTACGATTCTTATGTTCACATGCAGAAAGTTAATTAGCGTCCAGCTGTGAGTTTCGGTGAATCTCAGGTTATTGGAATTACAGTTCAACCTTTTGACAAACTGCAGTCAACCTTTCTCTGTCCCCTTCCAGATTATAAATAAATCATCTTGGTTTCTTAGCCATAGCGTAACATTTTGTGTTTGTTCTTGGTTGCCGTCAGACCACACGTCCAGTTCTTCCCATGCACCCATCATGAGATTTGCATACGAGGGCGCGAAGATCGTGCCCATCGCAGTCCCCTGTACCTGCTTGTAATATTCATTGTTACAGAGGAAAACGTTCGTCAAACATAGATCAATCATTTCCATCACCATTCTGGTGTGTTTGAGGTAGTTCAGAAATGTAGTGTCCAGATACTGTTAACAGGCCTTTTTGACATATTCATGTCCAATAGAAGTATACAATTAAACAATGTCCATCGTTGCCATTAGATACTCTGTTTCCCATGGAATACCTTCAATTCGGGACAGAAAAAGTCAGTAGTGTCTCTTATGTATGATGGAAGTACAAAAACAAACGGGAAGAGCACTTCGTCTATGTACTTGGACATATTTTCCAATGCTGAACCTATTAGGCACACAAGCGGTCTCGCAGGTTTTTTTTGTTTATGTTTTTATGCACTTTCGGGAGAAAGTATATAGTGGGTTGTTATGGAATTGGTAGTCATCAAAAACTTGTAGGTCTCTTCTGATACAATTCCCTTGTATTCCCATTTGGAAAAAAACAATTTGACCTTGTGTTCTAGTTCATTGACAGGGTTGTTACGCTCACCTGGTATCCACGGGGACGCCAGCCACCCAGCCCTGGTTGGATGATTTGCACTCTCGAACCCTCTCCCAGTCCCTTGGTAAGGCCTCTGGTTAAAGATGGGTCTGCAATATAGGAGAGCTGGATTCAATACCAGATTGTCTTTATGGTTCCCCTACCTGCCTTGGCCTCAACTCCTTCCTCCCCCTTGGGCCTTCTCCTCACCTTAATATTGTAAAAGGTGGATTCTCCCTCCTGCTCCTCGTGGCAGGGGCGCGTAGATGTGGGGGGTGAGCAGCGATCAAGTTACTTCACTGGTGCAAGCCCCCTGTGGGAATCCAGGCCTGCTGCGACTCCGTAGGTTTGCTGCTTTACAGTCTTCATATGCAGTTCTTATGTTCCTCTTAGTTTGAATAATAATGTCTTGCATCTTTCCTTTTAGGTATGGAAAGGTATTTTGGTGTTGTCATGCAGTTTGAAGATGAGCATGGGCCGGCAGGCGAAAGCGTGGTGTGCGCGATGCTGTCCGGTGAGTAATGCACGATGCGCTGGCGCCGTTTCGCCTTTTATATTGCTACCTGTGTCTTTTCTCTCCTTGCAGGTTGCGATGTTCCTCGCCGAGCACAGTAATGTTCCAGCAATGATACTGACCAGGAGATGACTACCCAGGTAAGAATTGTGTGGCTTTCTTAATTCGGGAGGAAACTTGAGTAAACGCTTACTAATGCTGTCTTTCTTTTTCCTCTTTCCAGGTTATGGTATTCCAGGATGCATGCAGTGCCGGATGATGGAGTTCGTACCTTCAGGTGAGTGGAACTGAAGTCGGCGATGGACTGAAGACAGGATACTGTTCCAGGTAAGTTTCGTAGTGTTCTTTCTCTCTCTGCAGGTACTTGGTTTCAGGTAAACTGGCATCAAAGAACTGGACATGGTGAGCGTGACGCTGCCCAAAGCAGAATAACGCAAAGCATGTTCTGCTGTTTAGGTGCGGTTTAAATAGTATCAGGTAAAGTAGTCCAGGTAAAATAGTCCAAGGCCTGCCACACCCAAAGTAGTCGAGGTAAAGTAGTCCCAGGTAAATAGTCCCATTCTAATGTTGGTCCTCGTGATGGTAATGAGCCTGGCGCCAAAGGCGCCAGGACTGACTCCAAGAGAGTCTTGGATGAGGTTTTAAGGCCTTTGACCTGGCCCTAACTGGAAGGCTGAATTGCCAGTGAGGGCCAGGGGCAAGGGTCATGACAGTTGATAGTTATACTTGTACAACAATCTTTGGTCATTGAGCTGTTTATACGCTTCCTTAATTAACTCAGTTTTGTAGAACTATATTTCGCCCCTTATCGGAGAGTTTGATGATAGTTCTTTAGCTCTTGTAGTTCTTTCAATGCTCGTCTGTCCTGTACATACATTCACAGGAACGCGGTTTACACCCAACGTTGCCTGCCGTTACTTGACCAAACCCACCAACCCTCAACTCAGGCGTTTCATTACCCATTTAAGATTTCACATATTGCCTAGTAATGAACATCTGGGAAGAAGGCGGGGGGGGGGATTCCCTATGAAGAAAGAACATGTAGGTTATGTAAGTGCGCTATTGAAACTAGCCGTCATTTGTTGACCAACTGTCCTCCTTTGATTTTGGCCTATAACAAGGATATGCATTGGACTTAAAGCATTAGTATTTCATCACATCTGACCAGTTTTGGGGCAACTTCTATTGTGCCTTCTATATTTGGAAAGAGATGTTGAGGCGGGTAGAGAACAACAAAGCTCGGCCGAGCAACGCCATATAAGTGAAATTAATGCTATACATATAATCATGAGATGGTCTTATGGACTTTATCTTACTGCATGTTCTAAATACGAGGAAATGTATTGGGTTTTAAAAAGAAAGATTTTATATGCTTTTGCGTTTTTATATGCGTCTTCCAACAATGGTTGTTTCATATGTAGGAAATACTATCATCTTACGTTTGTATTTGTTAATAAAGTCAAAGATGTTGCAGAAGGTTTATTTTAAACATTATATCACATGCTGCCTAGGGCGTGCCAGTAATACTATCCCTAGTGTGACATCCGCTGTACCCATGATTCCTCACGCGTGTAGGACCCTCAGATTGTATTTTTTCTGACATGAGGAGTAGCGTGGGTACAGAGTATCCAAGCAGATTAGATAGATAAGACTACAAGCAGACATGCGCCTTCTCTCAGAGGGGAGGAAGGGCGGGCGCATGTGAATCTAAGCAGATCCAAGCATCAGAAATATGATTACGGTGAGTAATGTATCCCTTCTGAGGCTTGTGGAATCTGCTTAGATCACATGCTGTGCATAGATTAGCGAGCAGTGTTAGAAGGAGGAAGTGGTATGTGAAAAGGGTTAGTGCTGAGTAAAGGTGTGAATAGAGCTCCATGTAGCTGCTTTGCAAATGGTGTCAAGGGGTACATTTGCAATGAAAGCCAGAGTGGCCCCAGTACCTCTTGTAGAGTAGGCCCTTGGCTTAAAAGGCAGTGTCTTTTTTGAAAGGGAGTAACATAGCTGGATACATTTGACTATCCATTTAGATATAGCACCTTTAGAGACGCAATCTCCTTCTCTGCCTGTAGCTACGTGTAACGCTCACCTGACTCCCACGGAGGCGCTGGTCTAGTCTGGGTTGCTGTGGCCTCTTCGAGCGTGATGCGCAGAACTCGGAACACCGACTGAACAGGACCCTCAAATCTTGCTTGTCTGGCCAGTAGGAATATCCTTCTGCAGATGAGAAAGGGGATTAACAGTCTGCAGAATAGTGTGCTTGCTCCCCCCTTCCCCTCTTCGTTCTTCTCTAACTTCCTCCGAATTCCCCGGTTGAAGCTCACCTTATGGTTTGAAAGGATGAACTCTCCATCCTGCTTCTGGTGCAGGGGCGCGTGTTTGTCCAGTTACTTCACTGCTTTTCAGAATGGCGCTGGCAAAATCCAGTTGACTTTTCCGAGCGGAACGCCGTAAGTATGAAGATTACGAAAGTTCAAGTGTTGAGCCTCCTTTTCTGTTGCCTTCCTAACCTGTGATCTGTCCTTTATTTCAGATGCAGAATGAAGGCGATGCGTTGAGGGATTGAATTGCCGATGGTAAACTCAGGTGAGTTAGCGATGGGGGCGATCCCTCTTAATGTCTTTATATTCCCCCAGTAATGTCTTTTGTCCTTTCCCCATAGGGGCCGGGATGCGGTACCTGCCAACGAAGCGGCACCGACCCGAAATGAGGAATGGTCCACCAACAGAAGACCGGTAAGTGTTATGGCGGAAAATTAGGCTTTCCTCATATGTTCCTTCTGCTCACCTTTTGTCTCTTCTTCTCTCCTCTAGGCGCAGAGATGTGGCGACCGGTGCAGACAGTCGCGGTGGAGCCAGAAGAACTCCCGAGGACAGGTGAGTGAAGCGCGGCGCTGCAGCGAGCAACGCAGTGCCTTTAAATGAAAGTCTTTTCTCAGGAACGCTGGCGTGAAGGTTCCGGATGCAGGTAAGAAGTTTGAATAAATTCTTGGTTTTCACCTTTCTTTTCTCTTCTTTCCCTACAGGTGTTCCAGGATCGAGGCGGTTGTGGCTGGAGACCAAATGCAGGAGCAGACACGGTGAGCGTTCAGCTGCTTGGATGCAGAACAATGCGAAGCGTGAGCTACTGTCTGGGCGTGGCTTAAATAGCCCCCAAAGTAGTTCCAGGTAAGTATCCTTCCCTGGCCACGTCCGAGTGGCAAAATAGCCCCAATGAAAAAATAGTCCCTTTCAGGTCTCAGGGAGACCTGAATCTTGCAGCATGGTCTGCATCAGGTAAGTGCACAAAACACCTTCCTTTATGAGCCTGGCGCCTATGGCGCCAGGACTGATGTCCAACATGAGCCTGGCGCCAACGGCGCCAGGACAGAGTCCAAAGAGCCCCTATAAGGGGCCGCTGGGCTTTTACCCGGGGGCATGATGCCTGCTCCCGGGGGTGCTGGGCCAGGCCTGGTGCTCCAGGGGTAGGCATCATGACACTACGGAGACAAACAGTTTATCCGTCTTTCTTAGCGGTCTGGTCTTGTCTACGTAGTAGAGGACCATTCTCCTCACATCTAGTTTATGGGGTTTCACCTCAGCAGAGCTTTTGGGTTCTTGGAAAAAGGCCGGTAGCTCAATGGACTGGTTAACATGGAATTTTGAAATGAAATTAGTTGAGAACCTAGGGTGAGTGCGTAAAACCAGTTTATCCTTATTGACAGTAAAGAAAGGATCCTGCACTGACAATTTCACGGACCCTTCTTATGGATGTAATGGCTACTAAGAAGGCAGTTTTATAAGTCAGGGCTTTGAGACTAGCTTTATGCATGGGTTCAAAGGGAGGTCCCAAGAGTTTAGCAAGCACCACATTAAGGTCCCACCCTGGTGATGGGTTAGAAATTGGAGGGTGGAGTCTCTTCACCCCTTCCACAAAGGCTTTGACAACTGGCACTTTCCACCATGACGCTTTGTTATGGGAGGTGGTGTAGGCTGACAGCGTCGCCAGGTGTACCTTGAGTGAATTAAATACCAACCCTGCGTCCAGAAAGTGGAGCATGTATAGCACAATCAATTGGGTTGATTTGATTATTCTGACACCAAATAACAAATCTTTTCCACTTATCAAAGTAGCAGTGCCTTATGTTAAGTTCTTGATTCCTTTAAGATATCCATACATCTCTGGGGTAAATTGAGATGGCCAAACTATGACTTCAGGAGCCATGCTGCCAAGTTCAACGAGTTGGGTTGAGGATGCACTGTTTGTCCTTCGTGCTGGGAGAGTAGGTTTTATCAGCACGGGAGTCTGATGGGGTCGCACGCTGCCAGTTTGCGTAGGTGTGGAAACCATGGTTGTCTCGCCCACATAGGAGCAATTAGGATGAGCGTCATCGATTCCCTGTGTATCTTGTTGACCACCATCCTCATAAGAGGAGTTGGTGGAAAAGCGTAGGCAAACATCCCTGACCAATTCATCCATAGAGCGTTCCCCTTGGAGCCTGGCTGGGGGAACCTGGATGCGAAGTCTGGGCACTGTGTTTTCTTCTGTGGCGAATAAGTCTATAGTGGGGAAACCCCACTGAGAGAAGAGATCTTCTATGACTTCTTCGTGTAATCACCATTCGTGTTCCTGTGGGAGAGGATCCCTGCTCAGAGCATCTGCTAGTGAATTGAGATCCCCTGGAACATGTTGGGATGACAGGTAAATCTTCCATCTGAGTGCCCATTTCCAAATTTTCTGGGCAAGCTTGGACAGATTTGGTGAATGAGTGCCCCCTGTGTGTTTAAATAAAACATTGCAGTTGTGCTGTCTGTTAGGCTCTGCACTGACTGGTTGGATAGGAGGGGTTCGAATGCCTGAAGCGCTCTGAAGACTGCCAGAAGTTCTAGCAGATTCATGTGATTCTGACCCACTGTGTGAGACCAGAGACCCTGAGCTGTGTGGTGAAGTTAGTGAGCTCCCCTCCCTGCCAGGGAGGCGTCTGCTGTAAGAACGGCCTGTATTTCTGGATCGTAAAAGGGTTTCCCCTTGGAAAGATTCTCTCTTGTCCACCAGCGAAGACTCTGTACTAGTGTTGGCGAAACGACCACTAGATTGTCCCACTGACCACTTGCCTGAGACCACTGTCGCCAACCATTCCTGCATGGGTCGCATGCGCAGGCGCGCGTCGGGAACCAGGTAAATGCAAGATGCCATCATGCATAGCAAACACATCGCTTTGCGTACCCTTATTTGGCGACCGGCCTGATATTGAGGAATTTGCAGTAACAGATTTCGAATTCTCTCCTCTGATGGAAAGGCCAACCACACTTGGGTATTTAGGACAACTCCTAGGAACTGTTTTGAGGTGCTTGGCACCAGGCTTGATTTTTTCTCGTTGACTGAGAAGCCCAAATGGAAGAGGAGGTCGATAGTTCTTTGGATGTTTAGTCTGCAAATTACGGGGGTTTCCCCTGTGATGAGCCAGTCGTCCAGGTAAGGGTACACCGGGATTGCCTCCCTGCGTAGGTACGCAGCCACCACTGCCAGTACCTTGGTGAATACCCTTGGCTCAGAGGCTATTCCGAAGGGCAGCACCTTGAACTGGTAGTGCTGGCCGTCTATCTTGAAACGCAAGAATCGTCTGCGCGCTGGGAACATGGAAATATGAAAATAGGCATCTTTCATATCCAATGTTGCCATGTAATACCCCTTTTTTAGTAGGGGGATTAGGGATTACCTTTTGGAGTGTAGTCATGCATACTATTTGTGGCTTGACATACTTGTTTGCATGACGTAAGCCTAATACTGGGCGCATCATTAGATTTTTTTTGGCACAAGGAAGAAGTTGAATAAATACCCTAGTTTACCTGGTTGCCCGGGACGAGTTCTATTGCGTCCTTTGGAAGTAGAATTGCGATCTCTTCGAGGAGGATTTTTTGGTGCTCCAAGGAGTGTACCTTCCATCTTGAAGGATGGTTGTGGGGGCGTTCTAGTAGCGCTATACAGAATCCCTCGGAAACTGAACAGTACCCATCGGTCCGAAGTGATCCCTTCCCATGCGTGGGTGAAGGTGGAAATGCGCCGCCCTACTGGGGATGCATGGGAAGGGACCCAGAGCGGAACGTCACTTTTTATTGGTTGGCACAACACCTCTACCGGGGCTACCTCTACCCCTAGTGCGACCCCTGTGCTGACCTTTGGGGAAACCTTGTGTACCCTGGGACTAGTTGTTGCCCCACGGGGTTCCTTGGTTCCGATAGTAATTGGAGCCTCTCTGGGAGTTCTGGCCGCAAGAGCGACGAAAATTACCATTTTCCCTTTGACCTGGGGGTTTATTTGTCAATTGTCCAAGAGATTTTAAGGTCTCGTATTTGTCCTTTGCCGTCTTTAATGCCTCTTCGACTGCTTTACCAAATAGGACGTTTGGCTCTACCGGCATATCTATGAGTCTCGGGTTTGAACCCAGACTGTCTTAGCCAAGCGTGGCGTTTTATCACTGTGCCTTCTGCTATTAATCTTCCTGCATTGTCTGCAGCATCGAAGTTTGTTTTAAGTATGCATCCGGACACAGACCTACCGTCAGATGCGATTTGGGCGCACTGTCCTTTTAGTGGTTCAGGTGCCAAAGCTATTAAAGCAGCTACTTGTTTCCACTGGTGGCAGTTATAGCTTGCTAACAGAGTGGTAGCATTAGCAATGCGTGCCTGATATGCTGATGGGGATGCCACCTTCCTTCCCAGAGCATATATTCTCTTGCTCTCTTTATCGGGGGGTGCTTCTGAAGAAGCTAGTGGTGTGCCCGCCCTCTTTCTGGTTGTTGTTACTACCAAAGAGTCAGGTTTTAACTGACCCCTTATGTACAAGGGATCAGAGGGAGCAGCCCTAAATAATTTTTCTACTCGTGGATTAACGCACGAGTAACATTAGGGGTCACCAGGGAGGGATCTATTCTGCGCTGGACCGATTTTAATATGGAGATAGCTTGGGCAATGGCTCTCTTGTCCCCTAATAATTCTTCTGCAAAGTCCCCATCTTCTTGGACACCCTGTGTGTCTATATGAAAATGGGCTGAAGGTTTGGCTAGTACCTCATTCAGTAATGGCTGATTATCAACCAGTGAGTCATTCACTGGGGGATCTTTTGGAATAGGGGAGTCAAGACTGTAGGCTTCTGCCTCATCTTCCTCTTCCTGGTCCTCATCATCCCCATAGTAATCAACCCCTGTCTGGTCGTCCAGAATATGAGTTTCTGTGACCTCACCATATGCTTCTGAATGGTAGGGCTCAATTATTAAAGGGTCTGAAACAGATGGCTGTGCTGGAGTCTCAGAACAGAGTCTTAGTAGGGGGTTGAGTGTCCTTGGATCCCCAGGGGGCAGAGTTAGCTGGTGTATTTTGATAGCTCTGGAAATAGTTAGGGTCCTTTTTGCAGAAGTCCACAAAAAAGGACATTCTCCTCATTACCCTAACAATGTCCTGTGAGTTCCATTCCTTGGAACTGGAAATAATTCTTTCCTGCTGTGGTTCCTCATCCATGCCCATATCATGAGGAGTGGGAGGGATAATCTTTGGCTTACTGACAAGGTCCGAGACCTTGGATTTCTCTAAAGATTTGGGTTTGTGTTTTTCCTTCTGAACTTCATGTTCTGAGGTCTTCTTATGTTGTTTTGCACCCTTCCCATGACTAGAGGAGTGTTTTTCTGAACCTTTAGTGTTGCGTGTTGCGCGCTTGCCGCCGGGTGTTGTCCCCATAACTGAACCGCCGGTCAGTCCTCTGAGGTCGGGGGCTATCGCGTGGGTGTCTGAAGTCACCCTTGTGCCCTCGCCATCCGATAAGGCGGCATTGCTGCCATCACTGAAGGATCCCACGGCATCCATGGCCTCTAGTTGCCTGGCGTAGTGGGCCCAGCGCTTCGTCGAGCGGTCCTTGAGTGTTTTGGGCTTGAAGAGCTTTCAGGCTCTACAGGTAGCCTCGGGATGGTCTCGTGGGAGACAAGTTACACGTATTGTGTTTGTCTACCCAGGGAATCTTCCTGTTACATTTCGGCAGAATTTAAAGGGAGTACTCTCCATATGTCACTAATTGGCAGCGGGTGGGTATATGTAGGAAACGAGTGTATGACCACCCCCTACTCTCCCTACTTGAACAGTGCCGAGGCCAGAGGCCTTCGGAGGCCCAGAGTCCGTCGTGTAGTCTCGACGGCTGATTTCCTCAATCTTGAATCACCGATGCCAATCTTTGGCGTAGTGTGGGAGAAACAGGGACATTTTGTAATAATTGATAATTGGCAAAAGCCAAGGGAACTCCGCGATATGCTTCCGACTCCGACAAGTATGGCGTAAAAAAAAATCTGAGGGTCCTACACGGGTACAGCGGACATCACACTAGGGATAGTATTACAGACACGCCCTAGTTCAACGCCCATTTTCGAGTTTCGAAAAACAAACTAATACTCTGCAGCTTCCACTAGATGTCGGCCTATGCACAGCATGTGATCTAAGCAGATTCCACAAGCCTCAGAAATATATATACATACAATGCGAGTTGGAGGCCTGGTTTCCTCAAAGCTAGAGCACATCGCAAAAAAAAAAAAATAATACCCATGTATCCTAGATAAGGAGACCCGGTCCTAACAAAGAGGAGCCACTCCTGGGCTCTCTAGGACTCCATGCATTCACAAGGCTCTATCTGAAGTATGCCTTTTTCACAGGCATCTAAATTAATTTCTTCTACATTAAACGTTGGCACGCGCTACCCAAACAACCGCATATCAAAATGAAGCACCATGCCTTCAGGAAACCTCTCAAAACATGGCTCTTCAACTAAGCGAATATGGATATACAGCAATGAACTGAGATCAAACTATAATAATAATATCTTCAATGTGTCCCGACTCAAAGCGTTTAGACACTAAAACAACCCAGCTCCCTACCAAGGAGAACAGTTGCTTGCCCCATTAGCTTAAGAAAATTCAGTCCCAGCCAGGTTTTCTTGCTCAGACGCTCTACATCTGAACACTACCTCCCGAAACAAAGCAACCTTGACCCAAGCACACCTGAATAAATCTTGAACACCTGCCCCATTCCTCCCACATTCTTTTCCCCACACTATTGTCTCACTGCTAAAACCTTTCTATTTTACACTAAATACACATCCCATCTGATGACCTAGAAGGGCTAATTTATGTAAGGGTGCAGAAGTAGGCGAGGGACACAACGGAGGCATGCTTCTTGGCACAAACTTATTTAAAAGAAAATCAGGAAAACCCTGCTTGTCCCAATAACTAAGGCATTTCCTTGCCTCAAACAAAACTAAGGACAATATCAGAATGGCCGTCAAAAGCAAATAGCCCACTGTCCTAAGTCCCAAACCTATTTCCATCCCTTAGACTTCAAAAGAAATCTATAAAGTAGGCTACACTCAGACTCCAAAAAGGTTCATGAATGATGGGGGAATATGCTCCTTCCCCTAGCCGTCGCTAGGCTTTCACGTATTGTTTCGCACAGATGTGTAGGAGGTCTCTATTCCCCCCCAGACCTTTTCAGGTGATTTGTTTATAGTACCAAAACAAGATTTGAAAGCGGGGTCTCCCTTCCCCAAGCCTTTTTTAATTGCATCACTTTTGTCTATTTTTCTGCCAAAGGATATCTCTTTCTTCCTCTGGTCTACTCATAGCTTGTGCCAAAGGATCCCCTTCTCTTTGCTTGGTCTTCTCTTGACTTTTGTTAGACAGTCTTTCTCTTCTACTTTATTCTTCCGTCTTTTTGCCAAACTATACCCTTCTCACCCCCTGGTCTTCTCGTTATGTGGGCCTCAGAACCCCTTCTCAGCTCCGTAATGTCTCTTAAGCCAGTTCAATATGCTGCCAGGCGTCATCTTGCATGGGCAACTCTCTCGTTTCTCAATATTTGGGTCCCAGTCCGCTTTCTCAGCTTTATAATGTCTCTTAATTGGGCCTGGTTCATTAATCTGCCAGGCCTCTCTTTGGGTCTCTCTGGGATTTTCTCTCAGCCAATAGGTCCTCAATTGGTTGCTCTCTTTGGTCTCACTGGGATGGGGAAAATGGTTCTGCACTTCCTCCCAACCACAGCCTCTGGGGTCTCTCAGTGCCGTCCCAGTCCCCCTCTGTGTATCTTTCAACATGGTCTGCGAGATTTCCAGTCCACAGCAACAACGGTAAGCTTTTCCAGCTTCCCCTGAGCTCTCGCGGTCTGCTCTCTGCTTTCAGTGGCTCTGCCATGCTGGAATCTCCCCCACTCTGATGTCGGCCGGACGTCGGGTTCCCCAGCCTTTGGCTAAGTCTTGGCTCTTCTCTGTCTGCCTATTCCAGGGTCTGCAGCGTGTCCCCTCTGTGCGGCTTCACTGCCCAGCGCGATGCTCCTCTGGGGCAGGACTGTGCTTGAGGCAAGTCCTTCGTTATGGCAGATTGACATTCTAGCCTCGGATAGCTAGCAGGTTTATAGTGGTTCCATATAGGGCTCTTCATTGCCTTGCTCTTCCTCGTGTCAGTACTCGCCACAGTATCGTCTACCTGATAGACATGGCTGCTTTGTATGAGGTAATTAGCAGAGGAAAGAGGAGACAGAGGATGGGATACTTGGGCCCTACCTATGTTGTTGGGGAAGTAATATCTGGTGACATGGTGGTGAAAATACTGCGTTATATCTATCCCACAGAGGGGGTTCACCTCCCATGGGATACTCCTGTGAAGTACCACATGCAAGGGGACTATCTGGTAGCAGTCTCACTTTCCTGGCCCCATTGGAATGGTCCCCCTCTCGGGGAGAAGCAACAGCATCGCAGGATTTGTCACACATACTACATACACTCCTATTCTACCTTTGCCTATTAACACTGCACTCCAAAGCACCCATGGCTATCCTCCTAATCTTGGGACCACCCCTTAAGGCGAATATGGCCAGGATACCTTGTCAACCAAAAACAGTAACAATGACACCAGCAAACGGGTAATGGGTGCTTCAGTCCTGCACTCGTTAACACCACAGCTTTTCTGGCACCAGCCTTCCCTGCTATCCCGCAAACACCACTCCCCCCCTGACCCCCCCCCGCATCCCCATTTTATTACAGAGCCATGTGCAGCGAGGGCACTACACAGGATCAATTGCCTTACCACTTTTAGTAGCATTTTCAAACATACGTTTAAAAATGCTTTTCATTATTGTCATTGGGCCTCATTACGACCCTGGCGCTAAGTGAAAAACGATGGCGGTAAATGGTTACCGCCATCGTTTTCCGCCAGATCCGATCATGACCCGTGACCGTTAACTACGATGCCATTAGCGGCATCGTAGTTAACGCTGCCGCTAACTGCGCTAAGGGTGCACGCACGCGACCGCCCACACCGTACTTCGCGCCATGGCGGAAAGGTACGCAAATGCCGACCCAAGCGGACATGCACCGAACGCCATCACCCAGCCCATTAAGTACCTTACCGCCATGGTGCTAATAACGCCATCGCGAACCAACCGTAAAGGGCCATGTTAAGTGAATGCAGCTGCCACAGGTGCACAGAAACAGCACAGGTGAAGGCAATACAGACTCAGGAAGTACAAAAAGAGCACACCCCACCCCTTCCCACACCCAGTCACACTCCACAATGATACCAATACGACTAGCAATGTTGGGGCTGGAGGACCTGATAGCAATGCATGTGCTACAACAGCAACTACAACAACAACAACAGGCAGCACAGAGGAGACGCAGGAGGAGAAGGAGGGCAAGGCAGGCCCAGCAAGCCCCACCAGCACAGCCAGTGCCACCACGCAGGCAGCCCCCAATCCCACGCATCGGAGCCAATCCATTCAACCTCACTGCTGAGCAGATCCACACCCTGTACCCTTTGGACCGGGACACCATCACCGCCATCGTAGACATGACACACAACGACATCGTCAGCATGATAGAAACTCCAACCGCCACCCCCCCCCCCTACTGAAGGTAGTGTCTGTACTCCACTTCCTGGCCACAGGCACCTACCAGCACACAGTGGGGCACCTGCATGGCATTTCACAACCATTATTCTCATGACCACTCATCCAAGTGTTCGATGCCCTCCTCAAGCACACAGACGACCACATCTCATTACCACGGACTGGCCAGGAGATTGCAAACACCAAAGTGGGTTTCCATGCACTAGCCGGCATACCCGGTTGCATTGGTGCCATCGACTGCACCCATGTGGAATTGGTGGTTCCACGTGCCATGGAGGTACCGTACCGCAACCGGAAACAGTTCCACTCAATCAACGTGCAAATGGTCTGTGACTCCAACAAGATCATCACACATTGTTGTGCCCGATTCCCCGGATCAACCCATGATTCTATGGTCCTGAGTAACTCCACAATACCACGCTACATGGAGCGACATGCAGGGCCAAGATCCTGGCTACTCGGTGAGTCCAATGTCATGGAAGTGGGCAGGTGAATGACGTACCGATGCATACTCCACCTGGCTGAAAGGGGGGGGGGGAATGCATACTCCACCTGGCTGAAAGGGGGGGGATGCATACTCCACCTGGCTGAAAGGGGGGGGATGCATACTCCACCTGGCTGAAAGGGGGGGGGGATGCATACTCCACCTGGCTGAAAGGGGGGGGATGCATACTCCACCTGGCTGAAAGGGGGGGGGATGCATACTCCACCTGGCTGAAAGGGGGGGATGCATACTCCACCTGGCTGAAAGGGGGGGATGCATACTCCACCTGGCTGAAAGGGGGGATGCATACTCCACCTGGCTGAAAGGGGGGGGGGTGCATACTCCACCTGGCTGAAAGGGGGGGGATGCATACTCCACCTGGCTGAAAGGGGGGGGATGCATACTCCACCTGGCTGAAAGGGGGGGGATGCATACTCCACCTGGCTGAAAGGGGGGGGGATGCATACTCCACCTGGCTGAAAGGGGGGGATGCATACTCCACCTGGCTGTGAGTAACACAGAGAACGGAGACAGAGGACAGGCACTCACAATGCACACAACCCCTCTGCATACATTGGGTGATGGCATGCAAAACAGGCCATGGGAGCCATGAGCATATACTGGTAGCATTGTGTGAATCAATTGATGTATGTAGAAGTGAGCCAAAGTAACAGTTGGATGCAAGCCATGGTGGAACATCATGTTCTTGATCAGACAACATGACTGACACATACATTCTCGCCTACATACAGGTGATGCAGGCTATACCCTGAAGAGGTGGCTCCTTACACCAGTCCGGAACCCGCAGAACCAGCACGAGGAGGACTTCAACCGTGCACATACACGTACTCGTGTGATCATAGAGCAGACATTCGGCCTATTGAAGGCACGGTTCCGAAGCCTCAGCAGGTCTGGTGGGGCACTCCTGTATGGCCATGAGAAGGTGGCAAAGATCGTCATGGCATGTGTCATGCTACACAATATGTGCGTCAGACGGAATGTGCCTCTGCCCCCTGACGCAGAACTGCAACCACCTGACGATGAGGATGAGGAGGGTGCAGATGGGGCGGCACCCCATGGAGGAGGCGATGCACAGGAGGGGCGTGCAATGCGCCAAAGTATCATCGACCACTGCTTCTAGCACACACGGCTGGTGTGTATCACATGGTGACTGCACTTGGGGCACTGTGTGGCTCTGGGACATGCACACTGTGGACTGTACACCAATAAAGCACACATACGCAATGAAAATGTCCACACAATTCTTTTTCGGAAAGAAAAAAGTGTATTCAAACTATGAAACGTCGTGACACACCCCCCCCCCACCTCCCCCCTGCACACCCCAACACACCCCCCCACCTCCCCCCTGCACACCCCAACACACCCCCCCACCTCCCCCCTGCACACCCCAACACACCCCATGTAGGTGTCAACAGATGCCTGTGACAGTGGCCACAGGCTGTTACAAGCCCCCTCTCCCGGCCCCCGGGGCACCCCTGGCTGTGGAGCGCAGGTTACGTCCGGAACGTCGCACGGGGCTGCTCTGTGCAGAACTGGCAGTGGAGGATGTCCCTGCCTGCCCCCGTGCATGCACGTCCTGTAGGGTGTGGGTGTGCTCAGTGAGCGCACGACGCAAGCCGGCAAGTTCAGCACAGATGTCCCTGGACATGGCCTGCATGGCATCCCTCAGGGTGGCAGTGCTCTGCGCTACTTCGGCCCTTAGGGTCTCCGTGGCCTGTTCAATGGTTGCCCTAGCCCCCACACATTCCGCGGCATGCTCAGTCAGCATCGTGGACAGTTGTTGCTGCCGTTCTGTGATGTCCTCGAGGGACTGCTGCCCCTGCTGGCCCATGGCCAGTGCTGGTGGTGTGATGGAAGGGCTGCTCCCCTCCTGTGGAGTGAGGACTGGGCATGGGGTGGAAGGCCACTCCTCTACCTCTGTGTGCCCCTGTGTGTGATCCTCATGGGGGCTGGCGTCTGAGAAACAGGGGGAATGTAGTAGGTCAGTGGGGCTTCTGACCTCGTGCTCCATGTCCGAGTCTGAACATGCAGCTATTGCAGCTGTCTCACCGATGTTGCTGCTGGCCGCTGACCCGGTGCCTTTGTGGCAGGCAATGTCGGTAGAGGTGGAGCAGCTGCTGCTGGCCTGCTGCCTACAGGGGTGCTTGCCGGTGGGACGTCCGGTATGCTCGCAGTGGGTCCTGCTTGTTGTGGGGTCTGCCTCACTGCAGCTGAGGTTGAGGGTGCGGGGACGGTATTGATGGCCTTCTTGGCTCTCTTCGTCGCAGGGGTGTCCTGGTCCTCGGGGTGTGAATCTGTGCCTGTGGTGGAGCAAAGGAGGGAGGGCGTTATTGATGGGTCTGCGGACTTTGGAATGACAATGATTGACATTATGCTGGTCAGTAGATGTGGCAGATTTCAGGCAGGGCCATGCAGGTTGTCACCTTTTAGTGTGGAATGTGGATGCAGGTATGCGGGTGCCAGCAGTGTATACAGGGTGGTGCTCGCATGTGGCTATGGGCAGTGTTGAAATGTGTTGCATTTACACTGTAGGGCAACCTTGTGCTACACATGAATGGACTGCAGTGACTATGGCATGTCTTGTTTGAGGCACCTACCTTCATCGCCTGATGTCGGAGCTCCCCTTTCCATCCCTCCAACGCCTTCAATGGATTCCATGCCAATCGTGGTTGCACAGATCTCCTCCCACGGTTGGAGTTTTAGTGGGGATTCCGACCCTCCACCGGTACCCAGGGCAAGGTTGCGGTTTGTAGAGATGACGGCTCTGACCCGTATGCGTAGGTCATCCCAGCGCTTCCTGCACTGCTGTGGGGTGCGGGGTACGGTCCCCACCGCGCTGACGCGCTCGGCCACCAGGGCCCAGATGGCCTTCTTCTTCGCTATCGCTGTCCTGGTCATTTCCGGGGAGAAAATGACACCTGCGTTGTCTTGCAGGGTCTCTGCAAGCATGCAGAGTTCCTCCCGGCTGAATCTCTCCTGGCTCTGGCGGTCACATGCCTTCTTTACAACTTTTGTCATTTTCGGGTACTTGAATGGGTGGCTGATTTTTTGGGACAGGTGTCAGGGTTGGGTCTGGTGTTGTTCGGTAGGATGGCAATGGATTGTGTTTTTAAAGATGGCCGACGTGCTGTTTCCCGTTCCGGCGCGATGACGCTATTTCCGGTTCAGCTTTTTACGGCCACCGCAAATTACGGTGACCGCTAATTACGGTGGCCGCTAATTAAAGTGGCGGAAGTGCACCTTGCTCGCTTTACGATGCCGGTAGGGGCCTTTTCCGCCATGGCGTTAATTGCATTACCGCCATGGCGTAATGCTCGTGAGCGATGGGTCGTAATGTGGCGCTCTTTACGCCATCGGCCCACGGTGTAAACGCTCATTACGCCATGGCGGTAATGACGGAAGATTACCGCCTGGGTCGTAATGAGGCCCATTGTCATCTACGAATACAAAGTTGTTATAAGATCATTAAAACGTGTATAAAAAAATATATGCAACTCCCATGTAAACATGCGCGGTCACAAAACCTCCCCATTGTGCCAGACTCTGCAACAGCAGGTCTTCCTCTGCTTAGGCTTAAATACTATTTGTTACTAAATTAATATATTATTATACATGCACATTAGAAGGGATTAAGCCATGAACAATGGCGATGTGTTACAATGTGCCAAACCGGTCAGAGGGTCTACCACTGCCTTTAGTAATAATGCACTGAGCACAATGTTTTGAAATATGCACAAAAGATATTAGATCAATGTATGCTGATTTTTTAAATTTGTGTGGCATCTTCGTATAATTATGAGGGAACCATAATACTGTGTTACATGAATCTAAACGTTGGCCAGATTGTTAGTGGCACATTCCTCAATGTTGTATAGGGAAGGATGTAAGTCAGGGTCACCATCTCCAACACTGTGGCAAGTGGAACATTCTGAACTGACCGCCAGGATGGGTTGTTGAAAATGTCAGTTTGGAGTCAGTGAGGCAGTGACCGTCAGGGAGATGATAGTCCTGTGATGCTATTTTAGGCCTTCCACACTCTCCAAGACCACCAAACTAAGATCACAGCAGTTCTTCAGCCTGCCCGACTTAGTGCCTTTACAGCCCTAACAGTCTTCGTCTTGCACAGCGCCAGGGCTCTGGATGGCAACAGAGTATCGGAGAGAAAAAAAAACTCAAACCTCGAGACAGCAGTCATCCAGCTGTGTCCCTCGGACCACCATGAAGTACAGTCACACTCATCCGTGTGGCCATCGCTCATCTGAGGAGGGCAGAGCTCCCAGAGATCTAAGTTCAAATGGTGCTGGAAGAAGAGAGGACGTTGCAGAAACCCACCATCGGATGGCCACTCTTTTGCAAAGTCGCGATCTGCCAGTTTACCATTTTCAGTCCACTTCCCCCTTTTCAACCATGTGTTTCCACTCAGAAGTGCCCCAAGAATGCTCCCTGCCCTCCGTCCCTGCCTCCCTCCCACCGCAGAAACAACTCTTGTCCCACTTACCTGCTCTCCTGTCCACACTTGGAGGCCACCAGGGTGAAGTGCAATGCATTTCTGCATGTTGGCCCATACAAATCCCTTTTGTTCGTCAGGGTTTACTCTGGTGGCCTTCAGACCACAAATGTAATTGACATAAGTTATAAAATCATTAACAAACTGAGGTCAACTGAGCTAGGAAAAAATCATTGTACACATGAAACAGACAGTTAACAGGATTTGTATTCTAAACACTTCCTAATGAAAGCACAATATGAAACAACCAAATTACCAAAGTGGGTGGCAGCTCAACAAGGCAACACAAGTGTTTACCTTTCGGATTTCTAAGAATTAACATGCAAATTCTAACAAGGTCCAATATTTAGAGAATTTATGAACAATTACAACCCGTTAAAAATACAATAATAAATATTAACATGAGACGATCTGTAAAAATACCTGAAGGCTGGGCTAATTGTCAAAATGTCATTTGGCTGTAGAAAACAAGAAAAATCAGAGCAAGCATCAGGTTGGGTTTCAAAACCTTTTTGGTGCGTTTAGCATACCTCGGGGGACGCAAGAACCCCTTAACCTATTCGTACCACCACAAAGCTTTTTCACACAGAGAAAATCTGATTATTAAAAAGGGTACTTTGCTTGTTACTATTTTCAGTAGCAATTCTAAATCTCTTTGCAAATCACTTGGGAAACAAAAGGCATAATGGAGTATTTGTTTTGATTACATTTTTTTATAGCGCTTTACAAAAGGACAACAGGAAATACAAGCGTGCATTACATAACATTTGAATCAAGAACCAGAAAACAGTATAAGGAACAATTTACATAAGTGAGGTGGTTGAGCATGAGTGGAGAAGGACCACAGTAAGAGAAGCAGTAGGAGGTGTGGAAAGTGGAAGGGACCGAAATGAGAGAGGAACTAAAAAGGTGTTCGGGAGGTGACTGGAAGAGATAGGATTTTAGAGAAGTGCGGCAAGCAGAGTAGGAGGAAATGGAGCGGATGGGGAAAGGGAGGCGGTTCCAGTGGAAAGGAGCAAGTAGTTGGAAAGAGGGGAAGCGGGATGGGGCACACTGTGGAGGAGGAGTGAGTAGGAAAAGGTCGGCAGAGTGGAGTGAACAAGAAGGAGTATAGAACATGAGGAGGGAGTAAAGGTAAGGAGGGGCAAGACCATAGAGGGATTTGAAGACGAGACAGGAAATTAAATTTGAGCTGGGAATGAAAGGAGAGCCAACCTAGTTAGGAGAGAGAAGGCAGAGTGAGCGGATAGCAGAGTGGTAGACAGATTTGAGGGAGGTTGGGTGAGTGGAGGGGAGTCCGAAGGAGAGAGCGGAGCAGTAGAAACGTCTGGAGAAGATGAGGGAGGTGATTAAGAGTTTAGTAGCATGGAAACTTAGGAAAGGTTGAATTTTACGGATGTTATAGAAGGGAAAGCAGCAGGATCTGGCAGTAAGAGAAACGTGGTGAGAAAGAGAGATGGGAGTCAATGATAAGGCCAAGGTTACGGGCATGAGGAGAGAAGGAGAGTTGGGAAAGGGAAAAGAGGATGATAGGAGGAGGGGAGGGAGGAGGAAGTGTGTAGGCATGGAAGAATAGGACTTCAGTTTTTTCCGTATTTAGAGTAAGGAAGTGAGAGGACATCCAAGATTTAATAGCGGAGATGCAGGACGAGAGCTTAAGATGGATGTCAGAGGAGAAAGGAGAGAAGGAGAGGAAGAGCTGGGTATCATCTGCCTAGAAATGGTGTGAAACACCAAAAAAGAGAAGATGATGGGAACCAAGAAGGCAGTGTAAAGTGAGAAGAGAAAGGGGCCCAGGACAGAACTTTGGGGCACGCCGTGGTTAAGAGAATAGGTAGGGGAGGTGTAGCCAGCCCAGGACACTGCAACGGTGCGGTTGGAAAGATAGGAGGAGAACCAGTTGAAGACAGAGTCTTTGAAGCCAAAGGAAGAGGGAATTAAGGAGAAGAGGGTGATAAACAGCATCAAAGGCAGCAGAGAGGTCAAGGAGGATGAGAATGGAGGAGAGCTTAGAGTAGCGGGCAGAAAGGAGAGAGTTGGAAACAGATGAGAGCAGTTTCAGTGGAGTGGTGAGGGCGGAAACCAGATTGGGTAGGGGGGAGGAGAGAATGGTTGGAGACAAAGGCAGAGAGTTGCGAATAGACAATATGTTCGAGAAGTTTAGAAAGGAAGGGTAGGAGGGAGATGGGGCGAAAGTTGGATGCAAGGTGGGGGATAAGCTGAAAGTTTGAGAATGGGGATGATTGTCGCATGCTTAAACTGAGGAGGAAAGGTGGAAGTAGCTAGACAAGTGTTGAAAAAGGAGGTAAGATGGGGTATGAGGAGGGGGTAGATTTTAGGAATAAGGGGGTAGGCATGGGATCAGAGGGGGAAGCAGTAGGAAGAGTTTTAGATAAGAGGAGGGCGACTTCAGATTGAGTAACAGGAGTGAATGAGGACGAGGTAGAGGGTGAGGGTGGAGGAGGAAGTGGAGGGGGAAGTAGGATGGGGATGAGAGGATAGTTTGGCAGAGATTGAGGACTTTGTTAGAGAAGAAAGTAGCAAGATCAGTGGCAGAGAGGAGAGGCGGTGGAGTGATCAGGGGTAGGGGAGAGAGAAGTCGAGTTAAGGTTTGAAAGATAGGGCGAGGGTAAGAGGATTGAGTGTGGAGAAGGTCAGAAGTAGGTTTGTTTAGCGGAGTTAAGACAGGAGTCATAACGGGAATGATAAGAAGTATTTGGATTGGTTGGAGGGGGAGGGGTGTTTGAGGCAGCGTCGCTCAAGGCATCTGAGAAGGCGACGCATGGAGAAAAGATTAGCAGGTTTCAGAGAAGGGTGGAACGAGGAGAGAGGGTAAAGAAGGTCAAGAGAAGAAGTGAGGGAAGAGGTTAAGGTGGAAGAGGCTTCGATGGCCGAGAGAGAGAAGTGGAAGAGAGAGGGGAGGGAAGAGGAGCAGGAGACGAGGAAAAGAGAAGGGTCAAAGTAGCATAGGTCCTGCCGGAAAAAGGGGGTGGACGATGGTGGGGGGGAGGAGAGGAGGAGGAAGGGGAGGAAGGGAAAGGGAAAGTAAGGAGCAGTCAGATAGATAGTTGGGTAGGGCAGATATTGAAGAAGCAGTGAAAGAAGAGGTAAAGATGAGGTTGATAGCGGACCCGGATAGTTGAGTAGGAGGAGAGGGGAGAGGAGTGAGCAGGTAAGAGTCAAAGATGTATAAGAGGAGAATTTGGAGGATTAGAGGAGAGATGGAGATTGAAGTCGCCAAGTACGATTTGTGGGGTGTGAGTGGGGATGATGAGGCTGAGGAGATAGTCCATGTCCTCATAGAAGCAGCCAATGGAGCCAGAGGGGCGGTAAATAATGAGGAATGAAAAGGCAGGAGGAGAATTTAAGATTGTATACATAAACTCAAAGGAGGGAAAGGTAGGCAGAGGAGTGGGACAATGAGAGGAAATAAAGTTAGGGCGAAAAAGAAGGCCTAAACCACCACCCCGACCTGAGGATCGAGGGGCATGTGTGAAAGATGATGAGGAAGAGGTGAGAGATGCAAGAACAGAGGTGTTGTGAGGAGGTATCCAGGTTTCAGTGATACAGAAAAAGTGAATGATGACGTGGAAGAATAAGTCAAGGATAGCTGTGGTGTTGTTGCAAAGAGATCTGGTGTTCCAGAGGGCGATGTTGATGGAATTGGAAACATTAGAAATGTGTGGGTACATTAGGTTATGACGTCTGATTGAGGCTTTTGGGAGTGGGGTAGTGTTGGGGTGGGGGAGGGAGGGTTGAAAGAGGAGATGGTCATGACGATAAGGCAAAGAATTTTAAGGAGGAAGCGGGCAGGAGTAATAGTCAACAGAGAGGAAGCCTGTAAGTTGAGTCAGGAAGCCGAGGCACAAAAGGCTATAGGGAGTAGTTGAGGTAAGCAGGGGGCAACAATAACAAGGGAACAAAGGTCAGAAAAGTAGAGCCGCTGAGTAGAAGGTGCAGTGCTTTTAGAGTAGTTCACATTGCTGGTGACAAAAGAGGAGGAGGTAGGTGGCTGCAGTCCACAAAGGTAAAGGGTGGAGCGCACTTGGTGCAGTCTATGTAAACGGCGATGGAAGGGGAGCAAAGTTCAGAGAAGTAGAGCCACCGAGTTGTAAGCTGCAGTGGTTCTGGTGCAGTACATGTTGCTGGGGACAAAAGACGAGGTAGGTGGTTGGGGCACAGGTGAAGGGTGGAGAAATCTTGGTGCAGTCAATGTAGCCGGCGATGGAGGGGGAGGAGGGAGGGAGCTGTAGGCTAGTAACTAAAGGAAGGTAGGGTCACTGAGAAGATGGGTGGGGTACTCCAGGTGTTGTCAAAGTTGCAGGTAAGGAAAAGGGAGGATGCGGGAAGAAGTGAGCGAGCCGAGTCCAGGAGGGTTGGCCAAGAGGAGTCCGAAGGGTGGAACTGTGGTCAGCCGCAGGAGCCGATACGAGGAAACAGTCAAGGCAGAGCAGGGCACAAGGCGTTGTACTCCTGAGGATGCAGGAAGCTGTAGATTAGTAGGTGCAGGAAGGTAGGGCCATTGCGATAAGGGTGCAGCACATTCCAAGTAGTCCACGTTGCCGATGAAGGAGAAGGCGGAGGCGGAGGCAGGAAGCAGAAAGTAAACAAAGTCAGGGATAGCAGGCCAGGAGGAAGCAGCAGCCAGGTAGCAGAGGAAGCGTCTGTCGGGTGGGACTGTGGTCACTAGGAGGAGGAGCTACATGGAAGCGGTCAGGGTAGAGCAGGGTGCAAGGTGGCATGCTCCAGGTAAAGCCGCAGCAGTGATAGCTGGAGGAGTTGGAGATGGCCAGGTGGAACAGTTAGGCCGAGATGGTGGTGACAGGACCCTGGCCCACTCAGGTCCGGAGAGCCAGGCAGGCTGGTCAGGAGAAGGAAGCAGTCAAGCAGTAGAAGTTACAAGCGCTGGGTGGGTCCTTGGTAGGAAGGAGGAGCCGCTATGTGGAAGCGTCCAGGGCGGAGCAGGGCACAAGGCGGCTCAGACCCGGGAGAGTCTGAGCAGAAAAGCAGAATGGTCTGGGGACGGTCAGGCAGAGCGGCCACGTAAGATGGTGGCAACAGGCCCCGGAGCAATCAGGTACAGAGCGCAAACAGGCTAGCCGGGAGGAGGAAGCAGTTGGGCAGCGGAGGTTGCATCCAATGGGTGGGCCTGTGGTAGTCCATAGGAACTGCTAAGTGGAAGCAGCCAGGTACCGAGGCAGGGTACCCAATCGGAGCCGCAGCAGTGGTGTGAGGAGAGCCGGTGATAGCCAGACAGAGCAGCTGCTTCGAAAACGGGCCAATGGAGGGAGGGCCCAGTCACAGGCAGCGGGCTGAAGAACAGGTCGAGGAGTGCAGAAATCCACCAGCTCAAACACGGGGAGCAGGTGAGGTTGCGGATAGTCCGATGGATTAGGCTCCGCAACTCTAAGCATTCGGGTCGTGAGGCAGCGCACCCATTTAGAGCCGCTGTGCTAAAGCTGGCCGATGTAGGGAGGGCCCAGTCACCGGCAACAGATCGAAGAACAGGCAGAGGAGCACAGAACCCGCCTCATCAGATGCAGGGAGCAGCGCAATTCAGAGCGGGAGGACAAAATCTTTGGCGCAGAACTCTGGGTGACATTCAGAGGGAGCGGGCTCCGGATTCCAGGTGAGTGGTGGGATCAGATGTGGCTGAATAATGGATGTGAGACAGAGGTCGCCATGTTGCTGCCCACGTGGCAGGAAGGGAGGAGAATCGGTAAGATGCGATCTGGTAGAGTAAGTTTGAATTTTTGAAAAAGGAGGAAATCCAGAGAAGCACGAAGCTTTGGCAAGCAGAATCATGCAGCGTTAGAGTAGAAATTGAAGATTATTCTGCTCTCAAGTGGCTTGATTCAGCCGGAGGAAGGGAGATGCCGGATCAGGCATCTGATGCATTCCGAGGTTGGAGACGTTTCGTTAGTTTAGAGACATTGCTGCTAAAACAATCTTAACTTTTGGATAATGAATGGACGTACGATGTCACAGCTGATATCAGGTATGGACACTTAGTGGCAGCTTATGTATAGAGGTTCCAGTAGTGGCAGTTAGAGTGAGCCAGCCTGGGTGGTGGGCACTGGTGGTCTGGTGGGTCCCAGCCTGTACCTGAAGACAAGAGTCAATCAACAAGTCACTTCTATAACCTACCTGTGACAGCAGTCACTGTCTGCTTGGCGTCCGACTACATCACTGGAAGCATACAACGGTACAGCCCTATAGAGACCACAACAGTGGGGACGAGAGCCCTACAAGTCCAGCGCAAGGTTACTGATGTGGGGTGGGGGTGGAGTAGTGTGTTCACCAGACAACCAGCCCCCAGTGATGGTAAGACCCACCACCCAGGGCTTGGTTAGCGGTCTATGTTGAATCATAGGGAACACGCTGAGCAATTTAAGGCCTGGGTGGTTGCGACGCACAACAGGCCCTGCCCCTCCCACCCCCTGCCCTAAGCAGCTAGAGACAGCAGAGGTAGGCAGGGGGGGCGCCAGGTAACAGGAAGGGGGGAGGAGTGCAGGGACCCTTTGGGGAAAAGGACAGGAAATGGGTAGGGGAGGGAGGCTTGCACAACCCACACAAGGGGTGTATAAAAAAGCAGCACACTCAGGGAAGCACCCTCTTTGCCAGGACCTACAGCAAAGGACAACAGATGTGCGAGTATGAGCATCTGTGGGTGAGGCCTGGCCCACTTCACCCCATGGACCAGCCCTGGGGGTCCGGTCCTACTCACGGCTAAACACAGCGATTTATTTAATATGGGACATGAGTTGGCTTCCTTTGCCTTTCCCTTTTGTACAGCAATGCGGCTGTGTCACTAGCCCCCAGGGGTATAGGCTTTAGTCATGCGTGGAGGTATTTTCATCCGAAGTGCAGACTTCTCCAGTTGCAGGGCTGGCCTCAGGCTGCTGTAGTTTACGGACATTCTGGGGACGGTGTGGGAGAGATGTCAGCTGAGCATGAGATAACTTTTGAAGTGGCCGGATTTCACTTTTCTGTCTGCTGCCCCGTCCAGTACCCCTCATTTGTGGCTAGCGCTGTTGGCCCCAGCAGCCACTAAATAGAAGACTGGGGTGTGGAAAAGGGGAGCTGTTGGGATGCAACCCAGGAGGTGTTTCAATTGAGGTGGGAAGGAAACCTGGTGTGCTGCGGTCCACTGCCTCGCACAGTGCCTGGGGACTGGAGGGACAACGGGTGGCACAGTTTCATTAGGGCTAAAGCAGTCATTTCGAATGGTGTAGGCGCTATGCTGCCGTGCCCTGCATTGTGTGGGGGCTCAGCCAAGTGCAGGCATTGTTGGATTGGAGGTGCTGCAAAAAGGTGTATATGGAGCAGGACCAAGATAGTTTCCCACAGGTCCTTTTGGGTACTGAGTGTGAAGCCATTGTGGGTTTGGGAAAAGGCTGGTGGTTTGGGATGCCGGCCCTCACTTGGCAATACACAGTCCTCACCCGATCTCTTGAGTTGTAGTGCTGGCTGTGCCAGACTTTCCTTTGTTTGCTAGGCTAGGGGAGGCGATGCTGGGATTATTGCCTGGTCGTTGCACCGGCTCTTTCAGGGGAGCTTATGCCACATTACTTGGTGTGCACGGTTTAATTTGTTGCGAACACAGAGTAGAATGCCTAGAATGCCAAAGAGGGTCACTGCGCGGCGGGCATTTTATATTGAATTAATTACACATAAAGGTGTTGGTCGCTGTGCCGCAGGAAGGTCTAATGCATATTCAGCCCCTCCGACGGTTTCTGTGCGGGGCTTTGTATAATTAATACATTGTATTTGTGTAATGAATGCATTTTATGTTTTGTGCCTCGGATGGTTGCTGTACCAAGTGGGACTTTCTATGACTGCAATTTATGTCCTGTGCCTCGGACGGTTGCCGCAATGTGGTGCGGCTTCGTCTAAAGAAGGAATTGTGGGTCCATTGGGTAGTTGTCGTGCCGCAAGGAGTGTCAGTTCAATGATAGTTGGGATTATTGGCAACGGTAACTGTGCCCCGACGATCCGTGTGTTCCCTCCCGCCATCTACTTTGGCAGTAACCCAGCCATTTGTCCATAATTATGCCAATATACATTATTATTGTTCCTTTCTCTTGGCCCCTTACTTTCCCCAACCAGTAAGGTGCAGAATGAGACAGGTTTCCTTTATGGCATAAAAGGCAGCAGATTTTATTTTCACTCATATAATAAAACAGCCAAAATATGTGAAGATAGCTCCGAAGGTGCAGCGACTGCTCCGTTTCCAAAATTTGCTTCCCCCCTTTTGCCAACACAGTCCATAGTAGGCACAACACCCCCAACCATTCGTGCCCGAGATCCGCCTGCCCCTGCAGGTGTTCCTGGGCTGGGAGAGCGCCGTTTGTTGGGGGGAAGCTGAGCCTCTCATTGTTGCCACCAGACGCCCCTGCCGTTAGGCTCCCAAGAGGCGCTGGTCTGAGAAAAGCGAAGACCCTTCCGAATTCCTCCTGGCTCATTTGGAGTCTGTCTTTTGTGCTTGGTCGCCCAAAAACCGCCGTCAACGGCCAGGCCTTGCCGTAGCTGTCCTTCCTGTAGGGTGGGTGGAAAAACGAAATCCTCCTTCCTGCTGCGGCGGGTGACGTCTTTTGCCTGAGGGGCTGGCTACTCCCTGCCCTGGCTGCCCGTGTCTTATATTGGGCTTAGCCCGCCCCCTTTCCTTGTGTGCCCTTCGCAGGCTTTTCCCAGCGCTTGGCGCGCTTCTCCATGTTCGTCCCCCTTACCCAGGGGGGAGGGAGGCGAGGAGGACCCTGCTCGAGTTACCAGGGTAACTGCCCCCTTTTCTTTGGGTTTTTTCCGCCGTCACCTTCAGATTTTGCTGCGTTTGTCGATCACCATGCATTTAACGGAATGAGTGTAGTAACGGTAGCCTGTACCGCGGAGAGAGACATTTAACGGACACCAGCAAAGAGAATTACTTTGTCCTGGGTACCAGTTGACACCCAGGTTGGAATTTTGGAGGGGCCAAATTGCACCACCGGCTGAGCAGTGTCTCCAGTCAGGGAGACGCCTCCACAGGTGTGCTTTTTGAACAAAGGATCGCGATAAGTCTCCATCTCATAGTTACTGAATTTAATAAAGTTGCTTTGACGAGTCACTCCTGTGTTCAAGGTTTACAAACGACAAGGGTTTTATGACATTAAGGTGTGGGAGGGTGAAGGTGCATCGCAAGCAGAATCTGGGGCAGGCACAGTGCTTGGGTTGTTTCCGACGACCTACATCACGGGTGGAAGGGGTTTCAAGTTGGCAGGGAAAAGAGTCAAACATGTACTGTTGGGGTGCTTTTCATTAACACGCACGCTTTGCATTTAAGGTCGGACTAACCCAATTTAAGTTATCTCGCAATGATGTGAATTGTTTAAGGTAAATCAAAATTTTGAACAAAGGAGAGCAAATAGAAAAGGCGAGGGGGGCGTGGCCTGGAGCGCCAGTGATGAGGTAGCTCCTTTGATGGCCTCCGCATGGATCCTCGGCTAAGCCCTAATTCTGCCCTTTTCCAGCCGGGTTCGTGTTATGAGATGGCGAGCCCTCAGCTGCTGAGGTCCCGGGCTACAGATGACAGCATTTTGGGTGCATAACGCTCTCGCCAATGGTGAAAACGTGACGGGGAGCTCGGACGCCCACACCCGTACTACGGCCCAAAATGGCGGCCGCATCTCCGCGACTCCTCCCAAGTTGGCGGCTGGGACTCATCAGCCCTGAGCCGCATCTGATAGCGGGGGCCCACGTATGAGGCTTGCACCACCAGACATCTCGTAGCGGGACGAAACCCCCCCCACCCCTGGGCCCGATCCTTGAGCTGCTGGAGCTCTGGCGACTTCCTGCCAGTTGCTACACCACCAGCGGCTGCAGCCCCGCGGGCCTTGGACTGATCTCGGAGCTGGAGGCTTACCCACCGCCCGCCTGCAGCGGCGGCCCCGCTAGTGCCCCTGTTATTTCGGCGGGACCCTTGCTACATCAGCGCCCTCTTCGATTCCTGGTGCGCCCCTGCCCGCCTCCTGCCTGCTGCTCCTGGGGGTGAGGCCCTGCCTCCCTCGGCTACCATCGGAGGCCTTCCAGCTACAGCACGACCCCGGCTCGTGTGAGGGCCACGCACATCGCCCAGGTGAGATTGGCGGCCCCTCAGCATACCTGCTCCCAACCTCTCCCGGGGTCGCTCTGGGGCCCACTGCAACACCCCCCCGTGGGAGCCTACTATTCCCCTCAGACCCTACCGGGTCAGAGGACCCTCGAGCACACTAGCCCTGACCCCATACGGAGCATGCCACCCCCTTTGACTTCCTGGGGTGCACCTGCCCACGTCACCTTGCCATCTTCCTGGGCGGCCGCCCATCTTACTGGAACTGTGCCACCTCGTGAGACTCTGAAAGCTCAACCTGTCCGCTCCACCGCCTGGCACGCCCGGGCCCTACCCATCCCATACATCTATTTGGCCGCCTTCTTTTGCTTTCCGTGGAACGTAGACACGAGACTCACCCTCGAGCGACGTCCCCTCGCCCGGAGCCATGACCAAAGCACTAAAGCCCTCAAAATCGACCGACATATCTACCATGCTGCAAGCCTCGGAGAAGAGTAAGAAAGCAGACCCCCCCAAACTTACTCCCCAGAAGCCGGCCGACGGCGGGGGGACACTTGCGACCGAGGAGGACCTCCAAGCCTTCATGAGTGATATTAAATTGGAATTTAGAGCCTGCATGACGGAACTCACCGCCAAACTGGAACGGAACAAAGAGTCGCCGGCATAGAACAGAGGGTTGGGGAGGTCGAGGACTTAACTACGGACCACTCCACCTCGCTAACGGAAATTCAACGCGCCGTCCAGTCGCTGGTGGCGAGAACTGAAATCCTTAAACATAAGCAGGAGGACTTGGAAAACCGCTCTCGCCGCAACAACCTGCGCCTCCGCGGGGAGCCCGCTTCAATCCCCGATCGAGAGCTCCCTGAATATGTCAGCACCTTCTTCCAGTCTCTCCTGCCAGACTTGGAGGAGACCCAACTCCTGCTGGATCGGACCCACAGGCTGCGCCCTCGCTGGGGTATCGACACGGTTCCCCCCCCCTATGTGATCACTAGGGTCCACTTCTACACCACCAAGGAGGCCATAGCAGCTATTGGCCGCTCAAAGGACGAACTCTCATTCCAGGGAATCCCGATACAGATTTTCCAGGACCTCTCCCCGCGGACTCTTCAGAAGCGCAGGATGCTCCGGCCTTTATCGCTTTTTCTCCGGGATCAGCAGTTCCGTTACCGATGGCTTTTCCCCACAGCTCTACAATTATCGTACAAGGGCACCCCACGCACCATCAGCCACCTGGACGATGCAGCGTCAATTCTTCGTCCGGACTCCCCTGGGTCTTTAGACCCCTCCGCTCTGAGTCGGAAAAGCCTGGCTTTAGACACGACCTCCCCAAAGCCGAAATGGACCTTATGGTCCAGGGTGCAGAGGAACCGCAAACCTAAATAAAGCACTATAATGCCTACACCAGACACATGGTACTGGAAACGCCTGAAGCCTTTACATCTAGCCGCGGACCCCATGCGGTCCATAACCCCCTCCAAGGTGGATGCCATCCCTTGACCCTTGGAGACGCCTTCAACCATGTTGGCGCTGTCAGATGACAGACTTGGTGCTCAGGGGCCATGTTGATAGTTTTAAATCGACCCCCCTGACTGCAATTTGGACCCCCTGTTGGGGGTCATTCGTGAATGTGAATTCCTCCCATTGGAGGCCAGTTAGACCAGTTAAAAAACCCTCAACCACAGGAGACCCCGTAACGACTACGCTCTAACGTCCATAGCTGACCTGACTCCCCCACGACACCCCTCCCCTCAGCAAGTGGATCTTCCGGACCAATCTTCGCATTTGAAACTAAGTTCACCTCCTTGAACGTTAGGGGCCTGAACTACCCCCCCCCCCACCCCCCGAAGAGGAAATCTATTCTACAGAGGCTACAGGACGACGGGACCTTGACTGCCTTCTTGCAAGAGACGCATTTGATTCCGGTGGACTTTCCGCTACAATTCCTCGCCTCTAATGGAACCAAGAAGGGAGGCACCGCCATTCTATTCGCGAAAGACCTGAAGCCCCAGATCCGTGACACATGTCGATGCCAAGAGGGTCGCTTCACTTCAATCAAATGCACCATACATGGCCAGCTCTATACCCTTATCTCGGTGCACGCTCCGAAAGAATACCAGGAGGGCTTCTACCAGGACCTAGAGGACACCCTCCTCCCTTTCATTGAGGGGCATGTCGTCATGGGAGGAGACTTTAAAGGGGCCCCGGACCCCCTCAAGGACAGGTCCCACCCCCCAACACCCAGAGACCTGAAGTTGGCCACTGGCCTGCTCCATCTATTTCGCACGCTGAACATTGTAGACTCTTGGAGGGTACTGTCCCCGGATGAAAGGGACTTCACCTTCTACTCATATGTGCACCGTACTTTCTCTAGAATCGACCTGATCTTGACCTCCCCACAGATCCTGACTTTCACTGATGATGTGGTAATTGGCCCCCGGATCCTCTCGGATCATGCCCCAGTTACATTGACCTTGTGGTCCCAAGACCTGGAGCCCCCTCCACGCCGCCTGTGGTGCTTATATGACCCTATTCTGGGGGACATGGCTGTGAGAGACTCAATCACCAGCTCCATCAAGAATTTTTTCGCCGAAAACCAGGATGAGGACACTTCCCCGGCCAACACCTGGGATGCCATGAAAGCGGTCCTTAGAGGAGAGCTGATCGCCCAAGGTGCCGCATTCCATAAAAGAAAGCAGCCGACTCGAGCCGTCCTGGAGGCTGAGGTCCGTGAAGCAGAGGCTACTCATAAAAGGAAGGGCTGGGCCCCCAAATCTTCCAGGATCCTACAAATGGCTATGAAAAAGCTGGAAGCTCACTACGCTGAGACTACGGCGAATCTGTTAACCAGAACCAAGCAATGGTACTACGCACACAACAACAAGGCCAACAAACTCTTGGTGAACAAACTGGCAAAGGTAAAGAGTAGGAATGCCATCCTGGGCCTCCGTGATCCGCAGGGGGTGATCCAATACGCGGACCACGAGAAAGTACGTTTGGCAACCGCCCACCACCTGGAAATAATGACAGCAGCCCTGAAGGATCCGGCCAAGCAATGTTCATACATTCAAGAGGTGGCCCTCCCGCACCTGTCCTGGGAAGCCGGGGAAGACCTTGAAGCGCCAATTACGACCGAGGAGGTGGAGGCAGCCATTAAGAGCCTAAAATCTAGAGCCCCGGGCCCGAATGGATTCTCCTCCCGCTTCTACAAAATCTTTCGGCACCAATTAGTGGCCCCCCCTGGCTCGCCTCTACAACTCATTCGTGCCCACTGGAACGGTCACCCCAACAATGCAGGAATCTATCACAGTCCTTATCCCCAAGCCTTGGAAGGACCCCCACGATATCAGCTCATATAGACCCATTGCCTTGCTGAATCTGGATGCCAATATATACTCCAAGATCCTGGCCAATCGTCTAGCACCCATCCTTCCGAACATCATAAACCTGGATCAAACGGGCTTCATTCACCACAGGTCGACGAAAGACAATATCCGCAGAGCTCTGGACCTCATTGAGATCGCCACTCGGGACTCCCAACAACTAGCTTTATTGGCGCTGGACGCAACCAAAGCGTTCGACAAGGTGGACTGGTCTTACCTGCGCCTCACTCTAGAGGCCTTTAGCTTTGGCCCAACCTTCCTGAAAAGGATCTTTGCGAACTACCAGGCCCCTAGGACTAGGCTGAGAATCAACGGCCGCCTATCGGACTCAATCTCCCTCACGTGCGGAACGCGACAGGTATGTCCTTTGTCACGCTTGCTCTTTGCTTTGGCCATGGAGCCGTTGGCTCAACGAGTCCGAAAAAAAAAAGAATCAGTAGCCCGAGTACTGGTTCTGCGCAACATAAAGTGGCCCTCTATGCGGACGATGTTCTGCTCACCATTACAAACATTGAGGGTTCCATGAGGGAGGCCTTAACTGAAATCCATAACTTTGGGGTGGTCTCAGGATTCGCGATTAACTTTCAAAAGTCAGCGGCGCTGGGAGTGGGTTTGACCTCGGCTGAACGAGAGGCCTTGGAGGAGAGAGGTCCTTTCCAGTGGAGCATCAAATCGATCCCCTACCTGGGGGTTCAGATCCCTGCACATCCAACGAAAGTCTATCAGGCTAACTTCCCGTCACTCTTTGAGGAACTAGAAAAGGATCTGACCCGCTGGCAATCACAAGAGATCTCCCTCCTAGGCCGCATCACGGCATGCAAGATGAACTTACTTCCTCGCTTCCTCTATGCCTGTGCCGCCCTCCCGATCACCATTCCGCTGCCCCCCCCCTACAGAGGCTCCAAAGAAAGATGGTGGCCTTCATCTGGAGGGGAAAGAAAGCGCGCATCCCACAGAGAACAATGATGGCCAGCACGAGACTGGGAGGTCTAGGGGTACCCAACCTCCGTAAATATCAAATGGCGGCGCAACTAGCCCACCTCCAAGCCTGGGGGCTTGCTACAGGTCGGCCGAAATGGGTGGCAATCGAACAATCTTGCCTCACTCTCCCCCTTTGCTTCCTCCCGTTCCTACTTACAGCCCTACGCCGAAGTAGGCCGGGCACCTTAACAGCCACAAAACAAACGATAAGGGCTTGGGAGTGGGCTCGCAGACACTGGTGTCCCAGGAGGTCTGAGTGCGCTCTCCCCAATCTTCCTCAACCCAGCCTTTTCCCCCGGGGCCTACCCACAAAACTTTAGAAACTGGGTCGCAGGGGGCCTCACCACTCTGGGACAGCTCTTCGAGGGGGATTCCCCCCTAACCTTTGAACGCTGCAAGATGACTTTCCAGTTGGCGGAAACGGATAGATATTCCTACGCCCAACTTAGGCACTGGTGCTCCCACCCGCAGACCCGTGCGGCAGCCACAAGACCACTCACCTCACTAGAGCTGACGGTGAACGACCTACCGGCCCGGGGAAGGATCTCGGCCCTATATAGACTGCTGCAGGAGAGCCCCCTCCAGTTTAGGCCTTCCTACATGTCTCAATGGGAAACGGACCTCGGACACACCATTGAGGACCACATGTGGGTAGACATATGGACAGGAACGCGGACAATATCCCGCTCTATTACCAACCGGGAGTGTGCCCATAAGCTACTCCTGCGCTGGTACTATCCCCCTCTACGCCTTCATCACTTCCAACTGGCACTGGACCCCCACTGTTGGCGACTTTGCGGCCTTCCACGATCCTACTTCCATATGTGGTGGACCTGCCCCCGAGTGAAGGAGTTCTGGACCCTTTGCTTAGCTACCATAAAGGATGTCACCCAGGTGACGATTCCGCTCACGCCCGAACAGATCCTCCTAGGGATTCCACTGCCAGGTTCATACCCGCGGTCGGGGAGAAGAGCTGCTCTGGTGTCCCAGTTCTTGTTAGCGGCTAAGATCACGGTGGCCCGCACCTGGAAGTCTGCTGACGGACCCTTGATGGCCCTTTGCTGGGTTAAACTCTGGGATATTTTGATAGCCGAGAGGGTCACGGCGGCCAAAGCGGGACTGCTTCACCGATTGAGACATCTGGGCGCCAGTACTGGACTATGACCTGAACTACCCGGCCCTAACCCACAAACTGCACCTGATTGCAAGAGCCCTTCACGCCATGGATGACCCGCTACCACCACCAGACCAGTCCGATTCAGGCGTGAGAACTACGCTCGCCGGGGAACCCTTAGGATGGGAGAAGCGGACTCTGGGTTTGCACGATTTGAGAAGCTTCATGTAATGCATTTGTATAATTTCTCCTGTGTGTTGATTTACAAATAAACAAAAAAAAAAAAAGAAAAGGCGAGGACTGCAATCCTCCTTTCTCCCCAAGGTGAGCGTATACAGGAGAGTGGGGTGATCTGGCCAGCGTAACTAGGGGCAGGGTGGGGCAGTCATAAGGAAGCACCTCATCAAACACCAGTTGAGGTGGGGATGGCAAGCATGACAATGGGCATTTAGGAAGCTTTAGAGTCATTGGGCGTTAGATATAAGGGTGGGATAAGGAAGGCAGCAGCGTGGCAGGAGGAGGAAGAGGGCTAGTAGGATGCTGCCACGGGGTAGCCTGCAAGGGGAAGATGGGAAGGTGGCGGTGGTGACAGCGGAACAGGGCAGTAAAGGGAAACAAAACATGGCTGTGTGGCAATTACAAAGCGAGAAAAGGCAACATTAAGTGAACTAAACTAGAGGACAGGTAAGAGTGTGGTGGTAACAGCAGAACAGTGCAGTAAAGGGTAACAAGGCATGCCCTTGTGTCAATTTCAAAGTGGGAAAAGGCAAAAAAATGATGTGAGCTAAACTAGAAGGATGCCCCTACAGGGTAGCGAGCAAAAGAAAGAGGGATAACAGCAGAACGGTACAATGAAGGGTAACGACACATTAGCGGTGTGGCATTTCAAAGTGGGGAAAAGGCAACATGATGCAAACTATACCAAGAGGACGCTGCTACGGGGTAGCTGGCAAAGGGGGAAGGGGATGTTGGTAACAGCAGAAGGGTCCAAGAGAATGTAACAAAACATGGTAATGGGACAACAAAATTGAACCAAACTAGGGGCAGGGGTACCGAGGAGCATTTTGGCAGCCAGGGTGGGGGCGCTAGGGGAACTAAAGGACAAGGAGAGGGGGCCGGGGCGTGGGAGTTAGCTAAGCAGGTGGCTTATGAAGGTTGAGGCATCCAGGGGGAGGTTGAATGCAGAATTAAAATAATTCTTGAAAGGGATGGGGTGTGCTATATAAAAACACACATTGATAATATTGAGAACATCTGGCTACTTTGCAACCGACACGGTGCAGCTATCAGTGGTCGGGATGGCAATCATTAGAATTGGCATCAAGGAAGCGTTGGAGGGGTTGGGGTGCAAATACAAAGGAGTGGTGAGAAAGGAAGCAGAAGAGTTTTGAAAGGCTGGGGAAGGGAGAAGAGGACGCCTACATGAGTAGCCCACTAAACCACCCCTTCCCCAAGAAGAAAAAATAGGGAAGTAAAACCGTGGGACCCCTCTACGTGAAAGGCGGCAAGAGGTTAAAAGGAGATACAAGAGAACTAACCGATCAGAAATGTTAGCAAGTACTAAGGTGTTAAGAATCGAAAGAGTATAGATTCAAGGGCGGAGTACCAAGGATCAAGGGGGGAGGAGGGGGAGCATGTGGGAACTGTTCGGCAGCAGCAGCCACCAGAGTCATGGCGGGATTAGGGCAGGGGGCGGAAGGGGATAGCAAGCATAAAGATAGTGTGCAAGGAAACAAGTTAGGTTGGGGAAGGGGCAGGAGTCCAAAGACACAGCAAAAGGGTAGGTCAGCTGGGGGGCAAGGAGGGGTAGTAGAGGACAGAGGTTGAAAACTAAGGAAACTAGGAAAGGGGTAAGAGTGGGGGGCAAGGGGGTGAGGGCGGACCAAGAGAAACCCAGAGAGTCTGGGAGAGGGAAGAATCAAAAGAACCCAAGGATCAGGTGAGAGGAACAGATAACCGGGGATGCAAGGAAAGCATTGTAGAGGACAACGGTTCAGGTGGTATGATGGGGAAGAAACCAACTCCACGGGGTGGGGGTGGGGGTGGACCAAGCAAGTGGGAAGATTACAAGCCACCGGGGAAGTGATAAGGGGGCAAGGGAAGGACACATGGGGAAAGTCGGGGCAGAAGCAACTGGGTAAGATGACAAGAATCCTAGGGAAATGGGCACTGGGTAAGATGTTAAGGCACCTAGGTAACGGAGAAGTGTGTAAGAGGTCCAGAGATTGAGGAAATGAGTAACAAGTTGAAGCACATGGGGATAGGTGTAAGTGGAAAGAGCTCACGGCACCTGTGAACAGGGAATGACCTGGGGAAGGAGTAAGAGTTAAGGCGCCTGTGGATAAGAGTAAGAGGTGTACGAGTTCAAGGCACAGGGGCAATGGGGAATTGTGTTAGTGGGCAGGAGACTTAGGAAATGAGGAAATGTGAAAGATGACAAACCGCCTGAGCAATGTGTAAATGTCTAAGAATTGTTAGTAACCTGTTGGTCGCAGGAGGAGATCCTCTGGGGGAAAAGTACAAATGTTAAAAGGCACCGGCTCAGAGCAGGATCCTGATGCTGCACTGCCAAAAGTGGAACACATGCAAGTTACCTCCTGCCTAATAATGCAGCTGCAGCCTTTTCCACCCACAATCTGAGTCCGGGTGACATTATTACAGGTGGGCAATGGGCATGTGGGGCCAGAACCATGTAGATACCAGGAAGGACGGAGAAAGAAGTGATACTCCAACAGGGAAGGGGGGCCTAGTTTGGGCTGTTGCTACTATCCTGGTGCAAAAAAGGGCACTGGGCGAGGCTGCAACATTCCTGCTGCTTTTAAAAGCCAAGTTACGGCTTAATTACTGAGAGCTGGGAGTCCAAGTGAAGTTTCGGGCATTGGAAGAGGCTTTTACTTGAAGTCATCTTGGAAAGCGCAATGTCTGTAGCGACGGAGCTCTATAGCCGTCCCTGGCATTGAAATGTCAGGGGATGTGCCAATGGTACGTTCTGCAGAAAGAACTCCGAGCGTGATGACGTGTCGTAATGGCAAGTTACTGCAGTAAGGTAATGAGTTGCCATGAGCTACTGGCATGTAGTTGCAGCCCACTGTCATCAAAGGATATACTTTTCCAAATGGAAGCAGCAGGAAACCGTTTGAGCAAGGAACTTTTCATCAGTGTTGGAACGGAGATGATCCGTGTCGACAAGGAACAATTAGCAGTTCGGTAGGAGCTGCCAAGGGAGAAAGAAGTGATTTTGCTGAAGGTGACATTTTTTGCTGCTTGACAGAAGAGCAGCACTACAGTCATGTCTTAATTTGTTTGAAGCGTTAACAGCAATTGAAGGAATGCAGGGAGTCCTGAAACAGGTTATGCAGTGTCTAATTTCTTTTGCGCGAATCAGCCTCCTAAATAACATGTGGTATTGTCAATGATCGGACATTGGTTAAATTACATGTTTGGATACAATTAATGAATTGCATGGAGTAGGAAAGCATCACGGAAAATTGGCTTTGTGCAATATTCGGCAAACAAATTAACGATGTTACCTATTTAGTGGGTTGTCACTGGTTTGCCATACAGGGATAAACGAAGGAGCGTTTTAATTTATATTACAAATGTTCTACTATTTCTAGTAGGCTGCATGAAAATGAGGGAGCTGTGAATTTTGGTGCCTGGTAATCAAATGCATTGAGAGAGGGAATAACTATGATGCATAAAGTGTCTGCTGAGTTAAGTTTCTCAGCAAGAAAAAAAAGTAAAAAGGAAAAGCAGGAAATGGTGTGTGAGACTTAAGTGTAGATTCATGATGTTGTTCTACATGTTGGATTGTGTACTACAAATGTATTTAAATCAGGGGACCACTCTGGTGGTGACGGTGCACGATACAAATACCTTTACCATTAACATTTTAATTGCTTGCGGGGTGTGATGGATGGTATGCTCTAGTGTTGTGTGTGCCAGGTTTATGATCCCTGCTCATTGTGCATGTATTGTGAATTTGTGACATACAGGTTCCTTTCACTTTTGGGTGTATTCAGAGCTACTGTTTTGGTGACTCAAGTTCCAGTTGATGAGAGTTAAGGTAGGATTTTGGCAAACCTTATGGTTTTGTGTTTTCTCCAGCATCAAGGGGTACGAGTGTTACTAGGGATTGGTACAAAGGTTAAAGTGCCGATGTGCGGCAGCAGGGACATGGACATGCTATTTTATCGCGTTGATGTTGATCCGTTCGCACTGTGTGGTGTGTATTCAGTTTTGTGTTGCCTATAAAAATGGAAGTGTGATGGTTGTGTAAGGATCTATGGTACTCTTGTCTATTTACACAAGGGGAGAGGTGTTGTGAGTGGATATGTTGGTCAAAGCACTATGTTCTTGCTGGGAAGGATTACTAATTATTCCTCCTTTCAAATCTCTTAAGGGGGCGGTGGAAGGTGTGTAGTGGTTAGCGACTAGGTATACGATGTCACAGCTACTGTCGGCTATGGAATCTTAGTGGCATCTTATGAACAGAGGTGGTGTACACCAGTGGTCTGAGTCCCGGCCTGTGCCCGAGAACAAGAGCCAGTAAACAAGTCACTTCTACGACCTACCATTGTGTCACTGAGTTTGCTTGGTTTCAAACTACATAACCAGAAGCATACAAAAAAAGTACAGCCCTGTAGATAGCACAACAAATAACCTATATAGGCCATGTTAGGTGAAACATGTTTTTATTAGGGACGAATTAAGGGTTGTTTATTGATTGATTGATTGATTAACTATTGTCATTTCAGTAACATTCAAACACATGGATCATTTTGTCCTTTGTTCTTTTCCTTTGTATAAAGGTTTGCTTCGACAAACCAAAAATACAATAAAAAATATAAACACACAAAAGCAAGAATTGTGGGAAGCAACCCCAGCTCATACCAGCATGCCAGGACATAGCAGCAGTATGCTTGCAAACAATTTTCTTCTCAGGTCCATAAAATGGCTAACAAAGTAGTACATTATATACAGTCTTAGATCACACTTTTAAACATGCTCATATTAAATGTACATGCTTCAACTTTGTATGTTCAAATATTTATTAGCAATATCGACTATGACTTACTAAAAATATGCTCACGATAGCTTCTTCCTCCGTCTGCAAAGGGCACGTCGTATGGATAAATGGCAGAAATGTTTCTGTATAATCAAATAAGTACAGGTACAGCATACTGAGTCTTGGGGAACTCTTCAGGGCATAAAGCAGAAACAGTGACTTTCCAGGATTAACTGCCTACGATATAGAAGAACATTTACATGAATATTTAAACCACAGGAAGAAAGCCAATTTTACAGCAGACTCCAATACCAAGGGCTTCACACCACACATTTTAAGGAATGAGGTCTTGACAATAACAAAAGATGAAGATTCCTTTCAGGTGCAGAATATTCCAAAAGAAACATGTATCCACTTTTACAAAAAATTCTCAGGCGAGTGCTGGTCCATCTAGTCCCTCCAGGGCCCTTGCATGCTGTTTTCTGGCCCAATTTATTTCCCCGCAGGGCACCTTCTCCACTCAATCCCCCTGCCCGCTTCCATTTCCATGTTTGGGCCGCCTCCCTACCTGCCCCACGGCCCTGATTGGTCAGTCCACCTGATCATAACTGACCTGCCCGTGCAGCCCCTGCGGCTAAGGGCCTCAAGGCAAAGGGCGGCTCCTACAGTGGCGGCTCTAGATCGTGTCTGCAGGTGTCAGCAGGGTCAGCGAGTGAAGCCAGCTACCAACCGACGGCAACTAAAAAAGTAAGTGTATCATGGGTGGGCAGTAAAGCAATCACTATTCCAGAAAGCCCTACCACCCTACATTACCTTTCCAAAACAGACCGCCAGGCCAACATCACTTACAACACTCTTACTTAAATAGAATTGTGACCATCAACGTATGTCTATCTGAAACATGTTTGTAATATTGCCTTGCAGTGCATCTAGACATATTTATGCATGCTAGCAAGTTCCACACTTACATAGAAGTTGAGGGTTAATAAGTACCACTTTAGATAGATTTGTGAATGTTAGCATGTGCCAGACCTGGATGAAATCACGAACATTAGCCTGCATCGCATCTAGTTAGAAATATGTTAGCAAGTGCCACACTTAGATGGAATTGTAAATGATTGCATGCGCCGCACTTAGATGGAATTGTGAACATTAGCCTGTGTCGCGGTTCCTAGTGATCGTTTCGACAGTGAAAGATTCGAATGGCAAAAGTTCTGACACAAAAGTGCCGGAAAAAACGTTTTTTTTTTATTTTTATTTTTTTAATGGGGGCCCCAACCCGTTTTTTTTAAAAAAAACACTTATTTTACAAAACGAAATTAAAATAAAGCCTTTAATATTTTAATATAAAAAAAATGTGAAACCTTTTTTTCGGCACTTGTGTCGGAAATTTTGACATTCAAAACTATTGTTTCGAAACTTTGAATGAACACCCTGCGTCGCATCTAGTTACAAATATGTTAGCAAGTGCCACACTTGGAGGGAATGGTGAATAATAGTAAGTGCCATACTTAGATGGAATTGTGAACATTAGCCTGCGTCACATCAAGATAGGATTATGAATGTCAACAAGTGCCACACTTTGACAGAATTATACATTTTACTTACCCACGTCTTCGATCATAACTCAACCCAAGCTCTCACCCCATATCAGCCCTTGTCACTGTGTGTCGCTGTGTTCACTGCTATCCTGTTCCCGTGATGTCGCCATGTATCCCAATGTATTACCCAACCCTCTAATCACAGTGTGTGCCCACCGTGCCTGTGTGTCACTGTGTACTCTGCTTTCTTGATCCCCATGCTATTGCTATATATCCATATGCTCCCCCACTCCTGTCGCTGTAAGCCCATCCCCCAGTCACTGTGTGTTCTTGTGTCGCTGTGTTCCCATCCTGTTCACGTGCCTGGTCTCTGGCGCTTTAAAGTTGAACCACCATATCACATCAGTATGCTTACTCTCTACTATACACCATCACACAACTAGACCACAGCTATACCCCTCGATAAAGTCGGCCTAGCTGTTCACATACAAACACTACCCCATGAACACCTCATCACCCTAATAAATCGCAGCTATTCCATGACATTCCGGCCTAGTTGCTCACATAAGTATCCTTCAGGTCTAACGCAGCCAGAACCCAGTCTGGGTGTCCACCCTCCAGACTGCACACATTCAACTGATAACTCCAGCACCACACCTAACGCTAGGCTGTAGCTACCATCCGACAATTACATCACCTGCACAAAACTGGTGCACCCACTCACCCTACGACACTCGCTCTCTACTGACCAGAACTACGTTTCCAGAGGGCATTCAACCACCCAGCGCTTTGAGATCATACCAATAATATATTGAGCGCTATATAAATGCCAAGTAACCTAACACTATGGAATTTGTATTGTTAAATAGACATTGTGACAGGGTAATGAAGATGACCCTATCAGGCGCCCGTAGGAACCCCCTCTCATTCTGGGGTGAGTGGCCCATCAGGGTACAGCCAGAGCAGGTCTTACCCAGGGGTGGTGGGGGGGAGGGGGGAGTTTAGAAGGACCCCTGCCCCTAGCTCCCGGGAGTACCTGTATACATGCAGGGCTTTTGGTACACTGTGCCAGTTCCATACCCATCAGCCTAGCAGAGCTAGTGGCACCACAATCCCTGGATATGCCCATGAGCTTCTGACCTGGCCAGATCTCTTTCTTATGTTTCAGTACCTCTCCCATTTTCAAACAAAACTGCATTTTTGTCCAAACCATGTATCGTAAACCAGCTGAACACCACACCTCAAATGTCTCCACATTGAAAGGCCCTGAGACTGTTGTACCTTCCAACAGATACAATGGTAATTGAAGAGAATGTAGACACCTTCAGATTGTCAACGACGAGTCCAATAGGAATTGCGTCTCCAAGGAAACTAGGACGGATGCAGTGTCTCTTCCCTAACGTATGGCAGCCTTCCAGCAGAGAACGAGAAATAAGCTGTTTGAGTGTGCAAAGAACAATTAGACCTCAAATAGGCTTGCTCTTTAGTGCACTGTCTACCCATTTTTCTACTGAATATGCATGTTTAAAGTCTTCTGATGCCACGGCCATCAGCCATGCATCTTTGCTCCTGCTCGTCTATCACAGTGCTTAAAAAAGACCCCTTCCATAGAATCCTGTGGGCTACCATCGGACCGAGCATATATTAAAATAAAGGGTTGCAGTGGTAGGGGACCTGTGAAAACACAAATAAGGAAGAGAACCTGAAAAGGTATATCGGTGGAAGGGGTGCCACTACAATTTTCAGGCTTGCTGGTGAACTCCAGACACACCAGTATAATGCCAGAGTCCATGTAAAGAGACTTGCAGTATAATTTGTGCGCGTTGCAATGCAATATTGGGAAAAGTTCTCAATAGGAAACCTGACAAAGTATGTAGGGTGACAGGCGGTTTTGAAAAGCCAGGGAAGTCTCAATTCAGTTACCACAGGTAACCAGAAGAAATCAATTGACCCCTTTGGAGACCCAGATGAAGAGATTTCAGGGGAGAGTTCAAGACCCAGCAATCCCAGGAGTAGAGAAACCGAGCAGGATTCAAGCCTCAAATGTAAACCAATGGAAAGATGCAGTTGAAGGGGACCTGCAGAAGCCGACTACCACAGACCAGAGAGCAAATGAAAAACCTGCCATCCTAGGCTCAGAGTTTAGTACTAAACTTTAGTTAGTTACAGTGTTGCTTCCTGAAAATATTGTTCCAGGAAATCAGAACAACCCATTTAGTAAAGGCTTCTTTTTACCAGGTGAAATGAAGGAGCCGGTCCCCCAGGGTCTTGGTCCGCAAGCAAACTAACACCTTAATGGGCCAAAAGAAGAGTCACCATTCACAAGAGCGGGACCCACCATCACGAAAAACAATCCTAGACAAAGATGTCTCAGGGGGAAGAGTAACCGGCGCATAGAGCCCGGCAGAAAATCAGGCAAATGTGGATGGCACAACAACAAAAAAGGTCCCTGCTGTAGGACGACCATGCTAGTGAAACAAGACAGCCCAGAGAAGCAGATTTGGCAAGTGTCTGGTTTCTCAACACCCTCCCATGTGCTGGCAACTTCCAACACCAAAGCGGGAAACCCTGGCAGCAAACGGCAGTAAAATGGCCCGTAAATGGAAGCTCGACCCAGCACTGAAGTGGAGCAGGATCACACAGAAAGCCTAGCCCAGACTTCGAGCAGTAGATAAGCCCAACATAAATGTGCGCAAGCTATTACATCCAGCCACTTTGGGCAGACAAGGGCCTGAAAATACAAAAACATCGTGAATCGTCAGGAAACCCCTTCAGCCGGACAGCAGTAATACTTTTTCTGAGATCAAGCAACAAGGCCCTCAAAGCCCTTGCAGACCCACCCCTACACCATTGTGCCCTGGATTCAAAAGGCCCAAATGCTGTGTACAGGCCTTTGTCCCCTTTCCCTCCATTCCCATCCAGCCTTTCCTACCATCAACCCACCCACCCACTCACTCACACACCCCCGGATTGGCTAGCATGACAACCCTTATCTTTTCAAGGCAGACAGTGAAAGGCAGAGGCTATGGGTGCCTCCCACTTGCCTGTTGGCCTAACATCCTGCTCTGCAACACCCTCCAATGGATCACCAACATTAACGTAAGGCACAGTGCTATGAATAACTAATCATTGCTGTAACACTCTGCAACAGAGTTATTTTGCCACACTGGCAGTCCCCAGAGTGATATATTGTCACTGTGAGATGTTGTCACTGTTATATCTGCCAAACTCAGATAGTTTACCCAACTCAGTTGTGCCACTCCGCTCCTACCATGAATCCTACTAAACTCCCCATAGACCTGCACAAAAAACAAAAAAAACACATACACGCACACACACACACACGACCAAATACAACACCCACTCACTGCTACCACAGCACCAACTCCAGGACCATACAGCAAAAAGCACACCTCCTCCAATAACTCACAATCGCAAAACACTAAATTCTAACCCTGCAGCAACACAACACCACTTATACAGACTCAAAAGCCAACCAACTCATACCACCAAGAAGCAAAACCAACACAGTGACCAGTTTTTCTGCACTTATACTACCAACAGAACAGTCCAATCACTCCCCCTCTCCTCCCACTAACAAACCCACCGCTTGCATTTATTTCTTTTCAGATCCTCCAGAGCACCTGGAGGGCATGAAAATAGCAGCAGTGCACAGTATAAATCATATTAACATAACAGTAAAACAGACAAGAACCGATGGGATTTTGGGAAAGGGCATGTGAAAGCACAACAACCGAGGGTCTGAAGATCATATGCCAGGTTACGGAGCACTATGCTGGCATATGGTGTATGGAGAGTTATAGCTAATGAATTATTAGACAGCACCTCACCAAGTTGAAAGCTAGTGAGTCCAGTATTTAAGCCAGGAAGTCAGCATTTCACATTGTATATATTTGCAGGGGATTACTGCAAACTAAGGTTTCACATTTAGTAAAAAAGAATTCCAATTTAAGGTAGTGATAAATAAAACAACTGCAGTAAACCATTCAACTAAATACACAGTACCATTTTGATGGCAAACTACAAGAACCTGAAGACACATTTGAAATGGAACAAATGGAAGCAAGCCTGTAGGTTACGCAGGCATTCAAAACCACAGATCTACTTTACAAACTTAGAAAAGTGAAAAAAGGTTTCAGCTGGGATGGGGTGGTTGAGGGATAAAAGACTTTATAAAGCAGCACAGAAACAATGCTGAAGTAGCCTGGTGTTGAAACAAGAGAAGGTACACAACTTGATTTGGTTTCAAAACAGCTAACACAACAGAAAAAAAAACACACACATTTCAGTCTGTCCCCCTCTTGCCAGACAACATGCCAATGTTTTTATTTTATTTATTCATAGTGCGTTTTAGTTTAAAATAAAAACTTTTCACATTTATCAAAATACAATATTAGAAATATGTATATCACTTTGCAATATACATGCATAGCATATACAATAATCATGTTTGAAAACACATTTTTATATTTTCAAACTCAATACATTTTAAAATAAAGTATTTGCCATAATATCGTAAGTGAAATCAAAAAAGAAAGCTTACTTGGTAGATATCGTAGCCAAAAAGTGGTTGATTTGATAGCGTCTAAAGGAGTTGCAAACATTAAAATATCTGTAATCAAGGTCCACCAGTCTATCACGAGGTTAATAAATGCCTTGAATTTTCAAAGATAGATTTGCTCCTGGAGATATAGCAATAGCAAAGTTCTATGGGAATATCTGGACGTAGGCCTGATACCACTAAACAAGGAATTAAGTTGAATCTTCGTAATAAATATATCCTTTGCAATTTTTGTAATGGAAATGTAATTAGGTATTGAAGAGCATGATTGGAATAATATGTGGTCGTAATGAACCCTTAGATATTTTTCAGTTTTGCGACCTCAAAACTTTACATAATAATACACAAAGTACTAGACATCCATGAAGGAAACAATGCTGGAAGGCTGCCTACAAGAAAGAACTCTACGGTTGGATGAACACAAACAGCCTTAAACTTAACTTGGTCAAAACAGAAATAATGGTCCTACCCAAAAACGGGGGAAAAAAATAATACATCCCATGGCCGACAGAACTAGGAACAGCACTGACCAGCAATGATAGTAAAAAACCTTGGAGTATCGATGGACAACAAACTAACACTTGAGCCTCAAGTAAACGCTGCTGTTTGCTCCAACTTCAGTGCTATGCATATGACCCTCAGATCGTTTTCAGGCTCCCCTACGACACCTCTTGTCCCTTGCTCATCTCGGACTGTGTCTGCAATCCAGGAGTGGTGTGCTGCCAACGACTGCCTTAATGCCTTCAGAGATCCGGTTCTCTCTAGGCTGGACTACTGCAACAGCATCTTTCTAAATCTCCCTGCTTCTACTTTCCACCCTTTGCAATTCATCCAGAACAGAACTGCTAGACTTGTCCTTGGCCTCAAGCCCAGGGATCATATCTCTCCAGCCCTGAAATCTCTTCATTGGCTCCCAGTGGCTACAATGATTAAGTTCAAGACCCTCTGCATTGTCCACAAGGCGTTCTGGGGCATGGGTCCGCAATACCTTCAACTCTCCCTTTGGAAATACCCTTCCTACTCAATCTCTTTGCGCCTCCAACTCCCTCAGGGTCAGTCGCTCCTCCAAGCAACAAGTTGGTGGTAGATCTTTCTTCGGCTGGGGCCTCCCTCAGGAACAGTTTGCCTCTCTGAAATTTGAGGAACCATCTTCGGTTCCGGAAGCACCTCAAGACCCTTCTCTTTGCTTCTGCCTCGTCTCTTCCTCTCCCTGTGAATTCAAGCCCAGTTCCCTGCCCACCCAGCTGCATACCTGCACTGCCTCCTGGCAACCCTTGCACTTGGGTCTGTATCTGCACCCTACAGTACCCTTAACTGTACTTATCAGACACCCGTTGTCTGCGCTTAATTCTTGCACTTGCCACCTGCTGGCCGCACGATCAGTCGTCTTGATCACTTGTTCAGCACTTTCCACTTCTCCCCTCCTCCTTGCACTCCCCCCGCCCCACTCCCCTTCCTTCTACCCTGCACATTTGCTTGTTCTCAATGTCACTGGGCCTCGTAAGAGCGTTGTTTTGACCTTGTACACCTCCCTTGCGTCGTCGCACTCTGAAACACTTGTGTATGGGCACGATACAAATAAAATATAATCAAGAAATGTTTCTTCCTCTTACACACGGTAAAAAAAAGATCCTACCATTCCTCTCCTACACCCACCGTCATCACGCTCATGTCCAGAGTAGACTATGCCAACAGCCTATACCTAGGCATGCCAGAACGCCTATTAAAGAAACTTCAGTGCATCCAAAATGCAGTGGCCAGACTCCTGCTCAAACTACCACCAAGAGAACACATTACCCCAGCTCTGAACATGCTACACTGGCTACCGATTAACAACGAATAAGGTTTAAAACAATGTGTATAACGCACAGAGCCATCCACGGCCAAGGAGCAGAGTTCCAAAATGAGAAAAGAACCATCTACCATCCGACAAGACAACTGATCAAGCGACGACATTCGCCTAGAACAAAAACCATACAAATAGAAGAAAATTCTGAGGATCATCCTTGGAGAAAAAAAACTTGGAACAGCCTACCAAAAAACATATGCAATACAAGGGATCACCTGGAATTCAGAAAACGACTCACAACTTGGCTCTTCCATCCTGCAAAAGAAGGAAACGACTAGGAAACATGGATCCATCTGGGAACAAGAAGCCCAGAGAGACCCATAATCCCCAACTTAACCTGCTAGGCCCTGAAGACCCTCGCGTATGGAAACAAGGCACAATCACCATACACTAAGTGATACGACAGACACAAGGATCGATTTCCAAGTACTAGGGTTTATTGCATGCAAATATTCTCAGTCGGCAGACTGGGTCCAACGTCTCGCAATGTGTGTCACCCAGACCTCGTGAGACGCAAGAGAGCGAACATTCTACAACAGTATCATATATATAAAAAGACAAATCGTACAATCTCTTTGTAACACATCTAAACCGCCCATAATGTATCTTCTTGAGCTAGGGTTCGGTGATTGACAATGACAAATATGACACAATATGACATGTTTCTTACTTAATCTATATTACTCGTTTAGCAACAGTTGCAATTTGCAGTAAGCAGACATAGTTCTTTGTTATGAAGGCACAAGGCACTTGTTCAGCGAGAACACTGTTCGTAGGAGGGACACATTCCAAAGTATGTTATCTGCTGGTTTCTATTTGTGAACTAGGGGTCAGCCTGATCTAATGAGGGCCCTGAAGGAGGGCCGCTAGGAAAGTATAATTCATGCTTTAACAGCCTGTTTCTACAGTTTCAGCGAGACCGGCCGGCACCTGGCTTGGTGATTAAATGCCTCTCTGCTCGCCTTCAAGGACTTGAGGGAGGAAACAATGTATTTCTGTAACGTTTGGCATTTCTGTCTGGGTCCGTTCTCTCAACATGCAACTTGTGGCCTTGCTCTGTGCATGAGCAGAATGAAATAAAAATACATTTTGCAAAGCGTTTGAACAGAAAGGCAGAGAGCATATGGCGGATCTTACACAAAACGGACGCTCTATGGTTATGATGACGATTCTCTATTGGCGATGTAGGGCATATGAGATTGGTTTTTGGCCAACATAATATACCTATATGTTTTGGTAGGGTAATTTCTAGACTCACAAACCCTCCTTTTAGCCATAAGCCAAAAGCATCATCCATACATTGCATCTTCATCTGACCATGTATCTAGTTCTGAGCTATACATACTACTGTAGTCGTTGTCATCAATATTAACTGACATGAACTCTTTCATAGTTTCTGCTTCATGGTTCGCATTTGTATCTATTTTGGAAGATCTTTTCTCTGTTATCATGTGTACGCATTCATTTGTTATTTCAGAGCAAATGATTGGCAGGCAGTGTATGCAACAACAACATGTCATGAGGATCCCAAGTAATGTTACTAGAATCGCAATTAGTTTCCATCCCCATGAGCGCAATAATTCCCAAAACCAGGAACTTATATTCAGCTCCCAACCACCTGTCGGGGTACAAAGGTCAGAGCTCAGGATGTGCAATTTTTTGATTGCCTCAAAAATCGTAGGGGAGGAGTCACTTACAAATACGCAGCACGCTGACCCCACGATTTTGCAAACACCTCCGCGGTCAGCCAAAATGATGTCAAGAGCCATTGTATTTTGAACTGTCATTAATCTAACTGCCTTCTCTTCTATGGTCATATTATACTATATATTGGTTATTCCATTAATCTTTTTTTCTACTATTCTGGACAGTCTCCAAATATTCCAGGAGTTTATTGCTTGGCCCCAAAATGGGATAAATGACTTTGCTAGGTCTTCCGCAGCTAATCCGGTGTCATCTCGCTGCGGCCTGGATCTAGATAATTTCGATATGTCTGATGTTCTGGAAAGTAATACACCTGGGAAAAGGATCCCTAAGTAACATGTCCATCCCCAATTTCTAGGCAACCAGGGATAAGCTTTTTCTCCACAAATCAAATTAACGGGATCACCTACATATATTGGTTCATCTCTCTCAAGTACTGCAATATTCAAGCATCTATTGAATGTCCCTACTGAATAGGAACCTTTTTTCCGTAGGCAAAATGGGACAGTGCGAGGATTGTAATTTATAGTATAGGAGGGGGGCACACCATCTTTGTTCCCTACTAGTTTCATGTGAAACGTGATTACAGATGATTTGTAAGGCACATAAAGTCTATCTACTGGCCTTACCACAGATTTTATCACTCTTGCTCTGTTAAATATATAATACTTTATTGTGGTATAATCCAAAAAAAAAAAACCGGATTTTACACAACACATTTTAAACACATTCATTCATACATCACTATCCATATATATAAAAATTTATACTAATAAAGGATATAAAGGATATATAAAAATAGTATGTGCAATATAAAAATGTATGAAATATATCAAGTGTAGAAGATAAAATACCATATAATAGCACAGCACGGCGTAATATCTCAACAGTATACTACAATGCAATTAGAATTACATTTATAATTGTAATTACAGTAGAAGAGGAGCGTTCTGATTCTACTGATGTTATTATTATTGTTATTTATTGTTATTGATGTCCATATTACTGCAATACCTGTGATAGTGATAGTAACGGCATAATTTGTGTCCATACTCTAAAAAGAGACAGCTGCAAACTAAGATTCAGTATTTAGACACATGTACCAGAAGACCCCCGCACCGGTTCCATTACCACTCTTTTTCGAATTAATCTAGGTTTGTTCTATCTAACTGACTCGTATCACTTGTATTCCTCTTCTCATAAAATAGTGCACTTAGTGATGCATACATGCCTTGTTGAGGGGTAATGGATGTACATACCAACCCATCCCTTTTCCGTCATGCAGCGTGTTATTGTCATAAACTTCCCGGTGTCTTTCTTCTAGTGGAGGGAGAGTATAAGAGAGTACATGGACTTGACTGTGTGGCAGGTGCATTGGTAGCAGGCAAAAGAGAACTTAATGGATACAAGGCAAAAGAGAACTTAATGGATACAAGCTCTCCAAATACCATAATACTGGGATCAGTGTACTCAGAATACAAAGTAGTATTATAATCATCAGCATGAATTTTCTACAGCAAATCCTTCTAGACATTTTCATAGTCTCTATATCTATTACGTTATCAGCATTGGTGCAGGAGGGAACAGAAGTGAGTATGGGCATTGCGTGCAATCCTTCTTTCCACCAATGTTCGTCATGAATAATTTCTTTACAGCAGCGCCCGTAAAACAGCAAAGCATTCCAAGAGGTCAGCAAAGCATCTAGGCCAGTTCTCATCAACCCAAATTGCTAAACATGTGGCAAGATTATTGTGACTCTGCACAGTGCTCCAAAGACTTTAAAGCAGGCAACAATTGTGTTTGTACCATATGCGCCCGCTTGTTCGCACAGTGTGAACGACATAGGTCATTCACTCTTTCAAAGATAGCACTGGGAAGCCGCGTTCCAGAGCTCCCAATTTGATGGATTGGTACAGCTCCCACGCTCCACTTCCCTAGGCCTCCGATTCCCAATTCATCCATGTTGGGAATAGAGGCAAAACAAAACATGCAGTGAGGATGCAGGCTTAATGTCAGCCCGCGATGATGCAGGTTCAGCTGGGCAACGTTGGGGCTCCTTTAGCTCTTTCCCCTTTGAGACAATCTTTTCAGGTTCTTTCTCAGGCTTAGGCAGTATTTGTGGCAGAGAACTGGCGATCTTGTCTGTCGAGTCAAGGGCAGCTGTTTCTTTCTTGCCTGGATCAGGCGGCTCTTTCAACGGAAAAGGAATTCTTTGTGTGGCTGGCATGAATCCATGCCTTTTGACCATCCACTCGGAATGCAGTCTGCGTTGCTAGGAGAATCTGTTACGGGCCCCTCCACTGAGGTGCGAGCGACGATTTTCTCTCCAAGTTCTTCAACAGAATCCACTCTCCTGGCTGCAGACAATGCCCTGGGCCTATGTATCTGACAGGAAGAGCCTCCTGCACCTGCTGATGAATCAAATGTAGTTTCTGAGTTAGCACGTCACATTAAGTGCTGAGCAAAGGGTATTCTACTTCATTCTATCACCTAGGCTGCGGGGCGCACCAAACATTTGCGGGTCTCCCCATGACGATCTCGTATGGGGAGAGTCCAGTCCTTGCCTGCATAGATGTGCACATGCGTAACAAATCTAAGGGCAGCACATCAGGCCACCTCAATGTACTTCCTTAACAGATTTTGCTAATTTTATTCTTCAAGATTCTGTTCTGGCGCTCAACAAGACCGGCACTCATTGGGTGTCTGGCCGAATGGAATCGTTTATCAATCTGAAGGCCTGCACAAATCTGTAAAATTACAGCGGCAACAAAATGCGGGCCGTTGTCTGACCATATGACCTGTGGCAGGCCGAATCTAGAGAAGTACTCTTTCAGCATCACTTTTGCTGTGCTCATTGCTGTGCAGACCTTAAGCGGGTATGCTTCCACCCATTTACTGAATGCACAGACCACCACCAGGATATACTTAAGATTCTGACATCTTTCCATTTCTATGAAATCAAAATGGATGACTTCAAAGGGCATAGAGGAAGGGGCCAAAACTACCTACTGGTGTAGTTGTTCCTTTTCCAATGTTATGTTGCAAACAAGTCATACAATTCTGGACTAGTCTTTCAGCAGTTTCTGATGTGTGGATTCTGCCATACCGTGGCGAAATGCTGAATCATTTTTGTAGCACGTGTTTGGGGCTATGGGCCATAATGACCATTGCTGTTACATAAGAGTTGGGCAGCATCCACTTTCTACTTTCTTTGTCTACCCAGAAACCCTCTATGTCTAATTCTGCTGAACCTTCAGCCCACGCTTTTTTTTCGTCTGCAGTTGCTTCTGCTTGCATTTCTTTGACTGTGGCAATCCCATTTTCTATCATGCAGGGCACTTCTTCTGACTGAGCAATAAACATGCTCGTGTGTAGATCAGTGGCAGTTTGTTTCACAATTTTGTCTGCATATGTGTTTCCTTTTCCAACATTACATGTTATTTTTTATGCGCTTTGCATTTCATTATTGCTAGTCGCTTAGGACGCGCCAGTGCAGACAATCTTGCTATCAAAGGACCGTGTTGAATCTTGGTTCCATGTGATGTTAGGAAACCCCTCTCAGCCCAGAGTCGACCAAAATTGTGTACCACCCCAAAGGCGTACTGACTGTCAGTATATATGTTTACATTCATGTTTTCAGATATTTCACATGCTCTTGTCAATGCTATTATCTCTGCAGCCTGTGCTGAATTATATGGGATCCTTTTACTCTCAACAATACTCTTCAGTGTCGTGATGGCATATGCAGCAGTTGATGTACCATCGGGCAATTTAAAACCGGAACCATCACAAAACAGTTCTCTGTGTGGCTCTTTCTGTGGGGTGTCTGTTAGGTCAATTCTTCCTTTCGTTTCTTGTTCAGTAACCATTATACAATCATGAGGTGGTCGTTCCTTCTCACCCGTTCTTTCATTGGGAGGGGGCATTAATTCTGCAGGATTCAAAGCGCAACATCTAAAAATTTGAATATGTGGTGCAAACAGGACAATTTCATATCTCGTCAGTCTAGCTGATGTGAGATGTTGCGTCTGCGTTCTATTTAAAAGAACGCCTATTGTGCGAGGCACCAACAGCTCGCAAACAGCGTGGCAAAGCGCATGCAACAGGATCCAGCGCGGAAGAAAAATAACCGCATGGTCTATTTCTTCCTCCTTGTTCCTGAGTCAAAACAGCCAATGCGCAGCCAATATTTTTATGCACAAATAACTTAACATCCTTTTCATAATTTGGTGTGCCCAAAACTGGAGCTGAGCACAACGCAACTTTGAGCAGATCAAATGCATTCTGACATTCCACGCTCCATGGCAAAGGCAAAGCAACATCCTTCTTTGTCAATGCCACCATAGGTTTTAGAATCATTGCAAAGTTAGCAATCCACTGCCTACAATATGAAGCCATACCTATTATGGCTCTGACTTCCTTCTGTGTCATTGGAATAGGCATACCATAGATGCTTTCTATCCTTTCTGGTGTCAGTCTCCTTCCCTCTTTCGAAAGTAGGTAGCCCAAATAGGCCACATCCTTTCGACAATACTGTCATTTTTTTTAATTAAGCTTTGAGTCCATGTGCTGCCAAATGTGTCAACAATTTAACTGTACTTTCCTTGCAAATGCATTCTGTGTCAGCAGCAATCAAAAGGTCATCAGTGTACTGTAATAGTACACAACCTGTTGGTAGCTCTAGCATGTCTAGCTGTTCTTTTAATGCTCTGCTATAAATACTCGGGCTCTCAGTGTAACCTTGTAGAATTTGTGTGAATGTGAAAGAACGTCCTCCTAATGTAAAAGTAAATAAATATCTGCTATCAGGATGTACTGGAATGCTAAAAAATGCATTCTTCAGATCAACAACTCTAAAATGTAAAGCAGAGGCTGGAATAATTGTCAAAATTGTAGTGACACCTGGGACCAATGGAAATTGAGGATCAACTACTTTATTCAATCCGCGCAAATCAATTATAAAACTATATGGTATTTCATTACCTCCTTTCTTATAAACTGGAAGAATGGGACTGTTGCAAGTGCTACCAGTAATCTCTATCACATTTCGTTTAATCAAATCAGAAACAATGCATTTCAATGCTTTTTCACCTTCCACTGAAATTTTATACTGTGGGATACGTGGCAATGTGACTCCCTCTTTTAAAACAATTTTCACCGGCTCTATTTTCAAACATCCAACATCGTTGTCATTCATTGCCCATATACAAGTTGGTACGTTCCTTAATTCAGTTGGTAATGGTTTAGACAAAAACTGATACTGGCATTTTTTGTGGTGATATTGTCAAATACAATCCATCAGGAGAACAATGAATAACCGCGCTCAATTTTTTCAACAAATTTAAACCCAATAAATTCTCACCACAATTTTGTCTCAAAAGGTATGGGCAAGCCTCGGTGAATGGACCTAATGTTATAGGTACCAACTGTGACACTGGGCTAATTACTGGTGTACCTGCGAACCCTACTGAAACATTCTTTTGCCCTGACAGTGGTATCTCTGGAACCAAGTGATTGTCTATTGAGCACCTCTCGTGTAGATATTTTCATCTCTTCACTAACAGGTTTTGAGGGTGAAAAAAAAAAAAAATAAATCGCTGCTCAACATATGGTACCACCTGTTTCCCTCTCTTAACCTCTGCATGCAATTCATCCAGTTCATCTTTAAACTCAAATAGTCTGTCTACGTGCTCTTTTATCTTTGCCGCACTTTCTCTCATACGCGAAAAAACATTTGGATCCCGTAACTTCTGTGGTGCTAACACACCAGTCAATGTCTTCCATCGGTCTATAAAATATTCCCCCATGCATTCTAACAATACCAGCTTTTCACCGAGCTTCTGGTAGTCCTATATGGCACTCCGTTTGGATCCCTCGTCATTCCCTTCAATATATGTTTCTGCCCATACTTTAAATTATTCTCTCCTCTCCCTGCTAACCGTACTACGGGTTACTTTGGTGCTTACTCTCTGTGCAGGCCCCGCCTCCATAGAGCTGCCTGACCCGGCAGCTGCTAATTCCTGCTCTGTCGGCGGAGGTGTTAGGGTGAATTCTCTGTTTAGGCTGAGTTTCCTAACCTAGCGAGTCCCCCAGCAGCTTTGCTGGATTTCTGGAGTTTGTTTTTTTTCTCCTGCCAAGAGTGAGACTCTTTCTCTCACTCTAGGACATGATTTGTGGTGTTCCTTTGAATGATAATGTGTTTCATGGGCTATGGGGTCTTTTACTCCATAGGGTCTCATATGTTTTTTCTATGTGTGTTAAACCGCACCCTCCGTGCAGTAACACCGGGGTGTCATAGTGACCCCTCACCATAGACTCCATACCCTGGGACTGACTACTGTCTCCCAGGGCATATAAAGTCACCATTGGCTTTACTAGTCCCAAATTACTAACAGAATCAGTACAAACCATCGTATTGTGGACGTACTGGTAGGGGCAATTCGATTGCCCCTGGGTCTGTTATTCGAGGGGGCACTGTCCCGTCCCCCTTCGTGGAGTTTTGGCTGGTGGCAGTGGATACTACTTTTTATATTCAACCGCAGATATATCTCTATGGGATTTTCCCATTGTCCGAGGCTAATACTTTTTAACATAGCCTCTAACATACCGCCGGTTTATTTATTTAATATTAATTCACCGGTTGGTATTTTTTGCCAGAACTCGATTCAAAAATGGCGTTTGTGTTCGCCTCTAACTCCAAGCCAAAGGTCGAGCCCTTTGTTCCACTTTTTGGCAGGCTTCTCCAAAGAAGCCCCCAAAAGTGGTGCCACTCTGTCTGGGTACCAAAGGGGTGTAGGAGGGGGTTTAGGCACCCTGGGCCGAGTTACCTTGGTAACTCAAGTCGCACTCTTGTGTGATTGGCCCAAGTGGTGAGCCGGCCGGCTCATCACTTAGCATGTTTGATTGACAGCTAGGCTGAATGAAGGGGGGTTTCTTGCATGAAAGCAGGGCTTTTGGGACTGGAACTTCAGAAGTCGCCACAGGACCTGAAAATCCGACGAGGGAGAAGCTGAACCAGCCTGCTAAGATGACACCACCGGTGGAGCCCTGCTGAACCGACTCACCACTTCCCAACGACAGAGGAGATCTCCCGGGTGGAGAGTCTTCTTCCCCTGACTGGTGGGCACAACCAGTTCACCTTCCTTTTTCGCATCCCAGGACGTCTTGTGGTCGTATCGCCCGTGCCAAGCACCCCGGCAACTGGATAGCCACTTACCACTGGACCGCAAATAAAAGGACCGCTCCTTTTAATTGAGAACTCCGCGGCTGGTTTCTTCCCTGGCAGTGCAACGGACTCCTGCTTTCCTCCCCGACGAGATCCTCTCTTCCTCCGGACGAAGCACCGACTTGCACCCGCTGCCAGGAACAACTGCCCCCGCTGGAGAGTTCTCACCATTTTAAGGTACCGTGTCCGCCAGGCCTCCCTTTCTAAAGATTGCTACAAGGTAACAATAATCCCTTAACCTTCTGGACTGGGCTGGCCGCCTTGACCATCTAACTGGTCCCTTTCTTTTTGGTCCAACTCTTTCTGAACTTATTGCGAGACTTTTGGGCACTTTGAACCGTGTGACCTTGGACACATTTCGACCTGAGCCTCTTAAAGTGGGTCCGGCCTGGTTAACTTTGACTTTACGGTTTTAACCCACCTTCTTCTCCTACTGTGTTCTTCCGAAAGTGTTGGGATCTGTTTCTATCTTTGCTCTGCCTTTCTCTCCCTTTTAAACCAATTGATTAGAGTGCCATCTTCGTTAAGCGCTCACCACTGTCTGAAAATAAGTGTTGCTTTACTTAAGACTTGTCTAACTAATCGTTGAAGGGAGTGTATATCTTTTAGTGACCGTGTTTTTGAACTGCTTGATATTAGTGCCAGTGTGTTTAACTAGATGTGTTTTTAAATAAATCATTATATCTCTTTTACACCAAGCTCTGGTCCGTGTTTCCTTGTTCTACTGTGTTCTTTTGACCTATTGTGAATACTCTGTATACTGCCTAACTCTTCTTGAGAGAAGTCTGACTGCTCAGCCACAGCTACCAGGTAAATCTGGGTGGTACAGACTGCTACCAATTGGGTTTACGACCAACCACCTGTAGTCTTAAATCTTTTACAGTGGTCCCAGAGGGAACTGCACAGGTTTCTGCCTAACAGGAGGGGGAAATGGTATCACATGCGCAGGGGAAGATGGTGCAGTTGGAACAACAGGAATGGGGGGTGGCAACTGAGGTGGAGCAATGGGTACTGGTGCAGTTAGGTCAATATTATTTTGAGGGTGTTCTTGTCTCCTTTCATTCAAAATTGTATTTATTAGTTCATCTGATGCATGTAGCTCTTGTTGTGGATATATCTTTTGTATGCCTAATTGGATACTCCTATTCCCCTCTCCGGATATCCTCAGCCCATTTGATCTCTTCTAGTTCTATCGCTTTTTCTGTGTTTGATTTATGCCTTCACGCATGTTTCTCCCTACTTTTTAAACAGAGGTTAGCTTCTTTCCTCCAGTCTCTTATGACGTCAAATGTCGCATGGACCCTTTTTGGGCGCCATTTTTTGCTAGGCCCTGAAGACCCTCGTGTATGGAAACAAGGCACAATCCCCATACACTAAGTGATACGACAGACACGAGGATCGATTTCCAAGTACTAGGGTTTATTGCATAGCAAATATTCTCAGTCGGCAGACTGGGTCTAACGTCTCGCAACGTGCGTCACCCAGACCTCATGAGACGCAAGAGAGCGAACATTCTACAACAGTATCATATATATAAAAAGACAATCGTATAATCTTTGTGACACATCTAAACCGCCCATAATGTATCTTCTTGAGCTAGGGTTCGGTGATTGACAATTATGACAAATATGACACATTATGAGCTCTTTCTTACTTAATCTATATTATTTGTTTAGAAACAGTTGCAATTTGCAGTAAGCAGACATAGTTCTTTGTTATGAAGAACACAAGGCACTTGTTCAGCGAGAACACTGTGTTCGTAGGAGAGACACATTCCAAAGTATGGTATCTGCTGGTTTCTATTCGTGAACTAGGGGTCAGCCAGATCTAATGAGGGCCCAGAAGGGGGGCCGCTATGAAAGTATAATTCATGCTTTAAAAGCCCGTTTCTACAGTTTCAGCGAGACCGGCCGGCACCTAGCTTGGTGATTAAATGCCTCTCTGCTCGCCTTCAAGGACTTGTGAGGGAGGAAAACAATGCATTTCTGTACTGTTTGGGCCGGTCTCTCAACATGTAACTTGTGGCCTTGCTCCTTGAGCAGAATGAAATAAAAATACACTTTGCAAAGCATTTGAACAGAAAGGCAAAGAGAGCAAATGGCGGATCTTACACAAAATGGACGCTCTATAGTTATGCTGACGATTCTCTATTGGCGATGTAGGGCATATTATGCTATTGGTTTTCGGCCAAAATAATATAACTCTATGTTTAGGTAGGGTAATTTCTAGACTCACAAACCTTCCATAACCAGAGGGCGGGGGGAGGTCGCCTCAATCACACATGTCCACAAACTGCTAGCTTACAATGGAAAACGGGACATAAGGACCCCCTAACCCAACCAATCCCTAGGGCGAGGAGACCACGCCACTGCCCACCATGTCCACATACCACTAGAATTCGACAGAGAAAAACTGCCACCACGCAACAGGCCTGCCAACTAGACTGCCAAACAATATCAAAACAGGCAGGATGGTCATAGATGTTGAGAGCAGAAAGCCAAAGCAAAGTGGTAAGAAAAATCAGAGGAAAGAGCGCAGAAAGCCAAAGCAAATCGGTACGAAAAAATCCCTACCAACCCAAATCTAAAACCTACATTTTCCACACACACTTCTACAGAAACTCGCACAATCACCTCTCTGCACAGCAATCCACACGTACTGCACCACACTGCAATGCTTCTATTTTCTGTCATCATCTGACAGGATTACAAATGCCTTTTAAACGCAAATAAAATGAAAAGGTAAAAAAAATATTTTGGGGGGCCCCCCCCAACCACTCCTCCGCTACCTATTTTTTTTTACTATTCACGAACCCCACTACCCCTTATCTGCCCTTATCCACCCCCCCAAAAAATGTCGGGCACATTTAAAAAGCAGTCATAGAAATTACAGGCGATACAACGTTATACCACTGCAACAACATACAAACACATAACCCGACAACAGCACATGGGAATCGCAGTGACCCGAAAATCAACCCAACGGTGCAAACCGAACTGAAGCTTCCAATAGGACATCACAACTCTCACTTTCCTATTCCCTCTATACCCTACTAACTCTCCCCAGACCTCTCCCTGTTTTTTTATCCATACCCTCCTTTTTCGGATCCGCCAGAGCACCTGGGAACCACTCCAGTGCTGATAGTGCGCGTTACAAGTACCCTTTAACATGAACTTCAAAACAGACTGGATTCGAGAGTGCTCCATTTTTAAGTGCAGTTATTTCTTATTTTAAACCAGATCATGATTTCATTAAAGGGCATTCAAAGTCATTCATAATTTTCACCATCAAGTTACATAAAGGGAAATCCGTATAGAACAATGTTTTTAGATTAAAGGTAATACATCTAATTTTTGCCACTGTGCCAACAGAAGACATACCAAATTCTAAGCTAATTGAGTGGATACTTACACAATTGTACAGTCTTAGAACTTTATCCAAAAGAGGCGCTCCAGGCTGTCAAAACCTGCAGGTTTGTTTAAAGGGTGCACTTCTATACCATATAATAAAGCAGGGTTCAAGCTTTGTTTGTAGATTATGAGTAGACCTTAATAGCTATTTCCTCTATGTTCATTTATAAACATGCTAATTTTCCCTGATTTTTTGAGGAATCTGGCTCGTCTAAGCTCACGATCCAAGATTTCTCTCACTTACCTAGGTATCAGCAAACCTAGATCATGGTCTAGATCATGGTATTGTGACGAGTCCCTTGGGATCATCACTTTTCCCTGGGAGAGGGCCCCTTTACGGGGCCAGGGAGGTGGGGGGCGCTACCAGATAGTCCCCCTGTGGTGGTACACAGTGGGAGAATCCCATGGGAAGGGACCCCCTCTGTGGGAAAGCGGAAGACTATCAAGGGAGAACGTAGTATGTTCACCACCATGCCAGCAGACATTGCTCATCAAGCAACGTAAATAGGTCCCAAGCACCCACACCCTCTCCGTCTCCTCTTTCTTCTGCTAATTACATAGCAGCCATTTAGATCATGTAGACGGTACAGTGGTGAGGAACAGTGAGGGAAGAGCGAGTATGGATGAATACAAAAGGTACTGACGAGGAAGAGCAGGGCAATGAAGAGTTCTATACGGAACCAATACGAACATACTAGCTATCCGAGGCTAGAGAGTCAATCTGCCATAAAAACTAACAAAGGACTCTCCTCAATGCCAGTCCTGCCCCAGAGGAGCATTGCACTGGGGAGCGAAGCAAGGACATGTTGCAGACCCAAAAGCCTGGAACAGGAAGGGGGGACTGAAGGCAGAGAAGAGCCAAGACTCACCCGAAGGCTGGGAAACCAGACGTCTGGGGGCGAGAAGGCAGCCATCCGAATGGTGCAGGGGGGACCCGACGTGCTGGGAGGAACCTTCGTAGCCGCCGTGAGCAGATCGCGAGAGCCGAGGGGAACCCTGAAAAGCTTACCTGGGTTGCCGAGGACCAGAACCTTTGAGGACCAAGTTTAAAGGTACGCAGAGGGACACCTGGAAGGCACTGGGAGACCCAAGAGGCTGTGGTTGGGAGGAAGTGCAGAACCATCTTCCTACTCCAAGTGGGACCAAAGAGTGAGACCAATTGAGGACATATTGGGTGAGAGAACATCCCAAAGATCAGAGGGGCCTGGCAGGTTAGTGAAGAGACAGTATAAAGATGAGAAAGCGGTCTGGGACCAGAGTACTGAGAAACAGTATTGCACATGCAAGAGAAAGCCTTGCAGAATAGTGAACTGGGCTAAAGTAAAAGACATTATAGAACTAGGGAGCCAGAGGGACCTCCTTAAGGTTATACATTCTTGCTGTGTAAATAGACTATGTTGTATTAGGAAACCTATGTAAGCTGAGACTTGGTGAGAGGGAGGGCACATGGGGTCAGTAAGTTTGTCTGAAACAGCCATCTTATGCGTATATTACCGTGCACACTTCCACTATTCTGCTAATAAAGCTTTAACAGACTTACCGTGCCTAAACTTGAAGTCACGTCTGAGTATTTCCACATTACCTGCCAGGGTAGCCTAGTAAAATAAATCCAACAAATGAAGCAACCCTCAACTAAACACAAACGATTCTCGTTTTACTGCAATTAAAATGTCTACTGTATTGCAAAATATACAAAAATGACAAAACAGACCATCCGTGAAAAAGGTTTTGTAAAATATGGAATAAAATCTTGCTTAAATACCCATACAACATTTAACATTAGAATATGTGATTGTGCTTTTATAATGTCTGACAGTATAATGATCTAATAGGGAAATTGTTACAAATAAGAAAAACTATAAAAAGTTAAATATGCATATAGTGTTTAATGTTCAAACAATTTACATCCGTGGGTTTCTTGGAATAATCTGAAGCAGGTGCACGGTTTTGTAACATATCAAAACATGGCAATAGCATAACTCTTGAAAAAACAAATTGAACACATTAAAAAATGAAAGCGCTATATAAACACAAACATAAAATAAGCCACTTCTAGTGGGAACATTTGTTCAGCTTTATACGAGTACTATTCAATATGCACATTAGTAGGTATTTAAGAAATCCATTATTTATCAGTACATGCATTTGAGTAATCCTTACCATTAAAGTCTTTGCACAGTGCTGAGCAAACCACCCCATATCGACCGCAGTTCCAAGTTTTATTGCATGGATGACGGACAAAGACTCAGCAGGGGAAGCAAATCATGTGCACTATTTTATTGGATGCTCCCTGCCCCCAACCAGAGCTATAGTAAGACCCTTTCTGGATTTTCTAAGTGTTTGATCTACACGTCAGCTTAAACACTGACTCACACTCTGTCATCTTAAGCTGAAACAGTATTTGTTTAGCATGAAATAAACACAGATTGCAATTCCATTATCTGAATCCTGCATTGTCAGTTTATGGTCCAGAACATTTGCAATTTTAACTGACATCAATATGTGTCCTCTCAGAGAACTTGTGTGGGCTTTGCAGGATAGAATCTGAGGAACTAAGATATTAGTTCTCCAAGGACTCAAAAGACAGCAACATGTGACAGACTAAGATTGGGGAATTCCCTAGGTTTCAAATATATAATACAAGTACAGACACTGAGCAAATGCTATAACTGGGTCGGTCGCTTTGTTTGTTTCTCAACAAATAAACTAATCTAGCATTCACTGGCATTGCCATGACGCAAGTAGCCACTGTCCTAAAGTGGTGAATCCCAGTGATATTCTGCAAGTACACTGGTCATCCTGCTCCTGGTAATTTCAACAGTTTACTTACACTTCACAAGAAATTAATGGGATTCACAATTAAGGAGTTGGAAGTGATTGGGCTGAATGTTATGTTATTCATGCCAGAAACACTGGTTGGAAGTATTTAAGGGGGAACATTGGCCTTAAAGGTAATATATGCAGCAGGTACATGATTTCTCAAATTAAGTACTTGCTTATCATTTAAAAAGTTGACTCTTTTTGTGATGATGCTGTAGTGCACATGATGATTACCTCCAAAGGAAAGCACTGGCAATCAATAGCGGAAAGGTTGATGTTGGGAAAACCCTCCATGCGCTGTAAGGGTACTTATGTCATTGCCCATTATTGTAGACTGTTGAAGCTGTTGTACCACACCATAAACACTGAAACCTAGTCTGTACAGCTCATCCACAAATAGTCTCGATCCAAATTGTGAGGCAGCTGAACACCAATGGCAAGTGGTATTGGGATTATGCAAGGTTTTGGTCCCAATGCACAATGTAGAACATGACTATGGACACTTCAGCATCTGTACTAGTCCCTTGATGTAATATTAATTTGTAATTTACATAGAACATTTTTATGTACAATTCCCACCAAAATGTAAGTGGTTCTCAATTTATTAAACTCAAAAGCATGAAAGACTGAATGGGCCAGAGCAGGAGAAAGCTGCAACATCATCATTCAGGCTGAAAAAAGGACAGAAAGCGCAGCAAGTACGGTGGGATACGGAACTGTCCTGAACAGTTTGTCAGAACTGCTGCGCTGTGCATCCCTCACTCACAAACACAGGACAAAAGATCTACATACCCAGGGTCTGAATGACCTGACAGATGCTGAGATCCTAGAAATAGTGCTACCCGATGTAGAAATAAAAAAATAAAAAAGGGCGACGGAAACACATAGAAAAGACGTGGACCCACCAAAGCAACAACTATGCTCAGATGCTACAGAGGAACACACTTCTATAACTCTGATGGCACAAGAAAATCCCATGGGGACTGAGGTCACAAGGATGGAGGGAAGCCCCACAGAAATGAATAGTCACTCACCATAGTGACTAACGTACTCTTAGTCAATAGTCCCCTTTCCTCCATACTGTATGGGCATCCCTCGCGAGGGCCGGGAGATGGAACCTTTTCACCAAATCTTCCCCTTTAAATTTAGAGGCACACAGGGGTGTGTCCCTGGGAGCATGCACTCACCTGACTGCGCCCACCAAAGTCACTCCTCAGGCCCCATTGACGCGTCGACAACATTCAGCATTGCCTAATGACACAAGTATAATTATGGGGGAAGTATGGTGGGACATATGGAGGAAAGGGGACTATGGACTAAGAGCACGTTAGTCACTACGGTGAGTAAACTTAATTACTCTTACGTCCCGTCCCCTTTCCTCCTTAATGTATGAGTGATTACAACCGAATGTAGCCCCAGGGTGGAGAGGAATGAGACTCTCCTTAAGAAAACAGGATTCTTAGAACCGACTGCCCGAAAGCCGCGTCTGACCTAGAGGCAGCGTCCAAGAGTAGTGCTTACTGAAAGCCGAAGGGGTGATCCAGGTAGCCACCCTGCTGATGACCTGCCACGGCACATGCCGTTGGAACGCGATTGCCGTGGCCTTAGCTCTGACCGCATGGGCATGCAAGTTAGCTGGCACTGGCTTGTGCTGCCCCTCATAAGCCTCCTTGATGGCCGCGACCCTCCACCTTGCTATGGAGGCCTTGGAAGCATGATAACCAGGCCTTGACCCACCGAAAGGGAAAAACAGGGCGTCTGACTTGGTCCTGTCCAGGTAGTATATCAAAGCGCGCCTTACATCCAGACAGTGCAAGACCCTCTGAGGCTCATCCTTGGGGTCGGCAAAGAAAGTGGGCAAGACTATCTCCTCGTTGAGATGGAAGGAGGTCACCTTGGGTAGGAACGCAGGGTGCATTTGCAGGACCAGTGTGTCCTTGTGAAAAGTGGTGTAGGGCTCTGATGCCACCAGAGCCTGGATCTCAATGACTCTGCGAGGAAAGGTGAGGGCCACAAGTAGAGCAGTCTTTATGGTGACCAGCCTGATGTCCACGGACGCCATTGGCTGAAAAGGTTTGTGAGCCAAGGCGCCAAACAAAATAATTAAGGTCCCACACAGGGTGTGGTTTCTTTATATCTTGCAGATTACCCTGTGGACCAGGGGCTGGGGCGGGAAGGCGTATGTCGTCTCGTCATTCCACCGTATCTGGAATACAGGAGGTAAACAGATCCACTTGAGGATGCCCCCACCTGAGGAAGATCTCCTTCAGTACCAGGTTGTTCAATTGCCATTCTGAACTGTCCGCCCCCGGTCTGCTGAGTCTGTCCGCCTCAAGGTTGGACTCCCCAGGAGGTGGACTGCGGTGAGGTAGTTGTTCTCCAGCGCCCACTCCCACATGCTGACGGCTAGGCTGCACAGTGGAGGGGATCTGGTACCCCCCTGCTTGTTGACATAGTACATGCTGGTGGAGTTGTCCGTCTGGATAAGAACTGCCTTGTCCTCTATAACAGGAGAGAAAAGCCTTCAGAGCCAGCCATATGGCCTTCAATTCTAGCCAACTGAAGTGGGACTCCTGCCGAGTCCAGACTCCATGGACGCTGTGGCTGCGTCCATGAGTGGCTCCCCAGCCCTCTAGGGAGGAGTCCGTAGTAATGGTGACCTGAGGGGCCGGCTGCCTGAAGGGCTTGCCCTGCCGCAGGTTGATTTCTGCAGACCACCACATGAGGTCCAAATGGAGAAAGGGAGGAATGCCAACTGGCTCTGCTTGGGAGCCCTTCTGATTCCATGAGGCTGCGAAGTGCAGCTGTAATCTCATTTTGAGCCTTGTGTGGGGTACGGCCGACGGGACCGCCACCACTATGCGCAACAGATGTTGGTACCACCAGGCCGAGGTCACTGCCCTGGAGAGGAAGTGAGAGGTGGCTTTCTTGATGGCCGCAATCTTGTCCTCCGAGGGAAAGACTCTCTCGGAGCTTGTGTCACAGATGAAGCCCAGGAAGATCAGGGTCTGCGTGGGTTGCAGCTGAGACTTCTTGAGATTGATCATGAAGCCCATGTCGTGGAGTGTATTCCTCAGTGCACAGGAGGTGCCGGACGAGCCAGTTGTTCAGGTATGAGTAGACGTGGTGGTCCTGGGCCCCGAGTCGGGCTGTCACTTCATTCATCAACCTGGTAAACACCCTGGGGGCTGAGCTGAGGCCAAAGGGTAGTACTTTGCATTGGAAATGTCAGCCCATGATCCTGAACACCAGTACGCAACGATGCGGCTGCCAAATCGGGGCGTGTAGATAAGCGTCCTTCAGATCCAGGGAGCACATCCAGTCTCGCCTGTCCAGTGTTTCCGCAATAAGTGCTGGCGTAACCATATTGAATTTTTGCAGAGGAAGGGAGAGGTTGAGGGTGGAAAGGTCCAACACAACTCTCAGACCAGCCTCCCTCGCTGGGAGGTTGGGACTTCTTCCACAGCCTGGCTCTTTGACGAGCGACTGGATCACTGCCAACAGCGTTGCTGTCCCAATCTGTAGGAGAGGAAGGTAACGGTAGGCAGTACCCCTTGGAGACTACAGAGAGGTTCCAGGGGTCTGAAAAATTCCGGTGCCAAAATTGCATGTGAAAGGCAAGTCACGTAAAATGCAAGCCTGCCCTCCACCGGAGACACGTGGACCCGAAGGGGTGTGTCATGCCTTCTTTCCATCGGAGGTGGTTGCGGAGGAGGGGAGGAGGGAATTGGAAAAAGCCCTTGCACCCCCCCCCCTTTTGTTCTTTCCTCCGGTGCCGACTCTGAGAACGGTCAGGTTGCCTGGACCTCCATTCCTGAAAGCCCCGGAACCTGCCAAAAGCCTGCTCCTTGTCGGAGCTTTGCTGTGACTGGGTGTAGGACTTGGGCATGGCCTTCGTAAGCATAAAGACTTTGCAAGCTGTTCTTTTTATCCAATTCTTCATCCGTGGTGGAGTGAAAGAGGTCACTACCCTCGAATGGAAGGTTCAATATGCGTTCCTGGACGTCAGGGTTAAACTTAGTTTCCCGGAGCCAGGCAGTCCTCATGTCCGTGGCGATGCAGATGGCCCGGCCAGCGGTATCTATGTGGGCCACAGAGGACTCCATGATGTCCTGCGCTACCAGCCTGGCTTCTCCTAGGCCGGCCTTGAAGCGCACTTGGCTCTGCGCCAGAAGTTCCGAGAGGAAGTCTGCAATTTCCCGCTAGAGCCTTTGGTTAACGGCTGCCAACATGGCATCAGCGCTGGCTTGACGCAGGTCCAAGGAGGCATTGGAGTACAGCTTTTTCCCATACGCCACCAAGATCTTCTCCTCCTTGCAGTGGCCGAGGACGCCTGAGGCTTTGAGTAGAGTGACACTGCAGCAATCATGGAAGAGTGGGGTTGAGGATGCGCCAAAAGCAAGAGTGTATTCCCCCTCCATCTGCCTATACTTGGCATCAAGGTGCCGATTGGCAGGTTAGGCCGAGTGCGTCTTCAGCCACCCCTTCTTGGCCAGGGCAACTACATCTTTCTGCATCGGGATCCCTGTTCTGGCAGGGGGTCTTACAGTGAGGACTTCTGCTAAGACCCCCTCCCCGGGCTGCTCAAGGCCCAAATAGTCTTCCAAACCTGCAAGGCGTACGTGGAAGGCCCTGGCTGTAGATGTCGTGTGGGAGTCGTCCTCCTCGTCAGTGTCCACCAGTGTCAGTGCTTGGCAGGACCTGAACTAGTGGAGGGGTGTTTGGTGTTGTGGCCTGCGGTGTGGAGCTGCCTGTATTGTGGGAGGCAGGGAAGCCAGAATCGGAGGAGCCGGCTGGGGCAGCAGTGGCTGTGCTGGGGCCTGTGGCACCTGAGCCATAGGAGGAATGACTATGGGTGCTGGTGGGGTGACCTGGGGGAGGATGTCCCTGATGGCATCCCAAAGGATGGCCCCCATCTGGGGAGTTTGCATCAGCCCTAGGAACCTTTCGAAGAACCCGTCTTCGGAGGCTGTAGAGTTGGCAGGTGATATTGATGGAGTGGCTAACGGCAACTGGGGCCAGGGCACACTCTGCCTGGGGTGCAGGGGAAACCTGCCCTGTGCTGCTGATGGATAAACTGTAGGCAATGCACCTGGTTGTCACCAGTCCCACCTTATGACTTTCCTCCACCCGCTCTGCCAGATGGGGAATCGGACGAGAGGCCATCTGGTCTGGCACGGCGGCCATTTTGTCGAGCTCCGTGCCAAAGTCATGGTACCTTGCTTGCTGGAACCAGCCCCGTCCAAGATGCTTGGTGTTGGAACAAAAGGCCTATCGCGCACCTCAGACCGTGACCTGGAAGGCATATTGCCCTCAGCAGAGCTGCGTGAAGGCGCCCCCCTCAGACATGATGCAGGTACGACGGAGTTGCCCGTCGGAAGTAATACCTCAGCACTGACCCCGGAAGGATCCAGAAAACCCTTGGCCATGAGGCCGGTAGCTGGACTAGCCTCAGTGCATGTGCTGGTGCTAGAATCCAAAAGGTTCCTCCCAGTCGGGAGCTTCTTTGGGAAGGAGTCGCCTTTATGGGGTGCAATGGTAAATAGAGGCCTTTCCTTCGGCCTCGAGCAATGTTTGACGAAGTCCTTTAGGTCCTCCGGAGGAGACTGCAGGAAGAGCTCCCACCCCTAGCTAGCATGTTCTTCAGTGCCCGTGGAGTCAGTGTGTCGCACGCGGAGCAAGCCTCCCAGCCGTGGTCAGGGCCAAGGCAGCAGAGGCAAAGGGCATGGGGGTCGGATAAAGGGAAGAGCCACTCGCAGGCTGGACACCTGCTGAAGCCCGCTGAAGTTGACATGCGCCGGGGCGGAGCGTGGCGTTGGAGGACCAAGTACCTAATTGAAAAGAAAAAAGACAGATAGAATATCTGGGGAAGAGCGTGTGGTATTACATGGAAACCAAACCCAGGAGCACTGGTGCATTCGGCCCGTTCCTGTCGATGCAGAAAAGGGGACCGAGGAGTGGCGCCGGTGGGCGGAGTCAGGCAAGTGCATGCTCCCAGGGCCGCACCCCCGCCTCTATATTTAAAGGAGAAGATTTTTCTGGTGAAAAAGGTTCCGTCGCCCGTCCCTCGCGAGGGACGCCCATACAGTATGGAGGAAAGGGGACGGGATGTAAGAGTATCTAGGGCTAACTCATGGAAGCCAACGGGGACCATTAAATATGTAACCCTCCTCCCTCCCCCAACTACTCACAAGGAACTTAAAGGAGAAAGACGAAATACTAGATAATGGATTCAGAGAAACCTATAGTATCCTCACTAACGGAGAAGTGAGCCTAGGGTCCCAACGAGACAAAGAAATCCCAGGAAGCACGAACAAGGGCACTAGCGAAACTTTGGCCTCGAATTTCATGAAAGGACAATGAAGAAACCGCCAAATGGATTTAAAGAAACCTACAGCAAAGAGAGCAAACAAATTAATAGAGAAGCGAACATATGGCCTCAAGAAACGTTTAAGAGACCGATGCATTGCAAAACAAGGGAGGAGCAAATGAAACTGATCTCCAGTACAGTCATCTCCCCACGGAACATAACCCTTAATCGAAATCTGATTTATTAAACTCCTTTTCAGACCCACTGTAATGTAAGGTCGGCTTTGAACATATCCCTTGCTCCTTTTCTAAAAAGGAATAAGGCAATTAATGCGAACTACAAAGCCTAAGCAACCCTAACTCCAATGATACATGCAAAGTTAGTATTCGTGGAGAACTTTATTACCTCATTACAATTAAGGGTGGACGAAGAAGCTGCAAGTGCAGCGGAAATACAAAAGAACTGAAGAAAGTTTCTAAACACAAAGTTGGAAATATTAAAAGACGGGGAATCTAACTCACAAGAAAGAAGGGGGTGGACTCAGGATGTCGTGGAAAATAGGACTACCGCTGGGGAAATACCAAGTACCAACAGAGAAGAATAGTGCATAGGCACCTATGCAGGTGTGCACTATTGAAAAACCAGTGGAAAATGTGGTAACAGCTCGAGGATCACCCCAATATAACCTTAAACATCACAACCCAAAGGACCAATAATACCTTGCAGAAGGAAAGTGAGCAATCAAGATACAATGCCTCATGTGATAATGATGCCCTAGAATGGGCACAGGAAAGTAAAGAAAAATGCATACCCAGTTTCAGAAGGACACTAAAAATGAAACTGGAGAAGTGAATAAGGAACTTAAACAGGGGGGGAAAATTGTAAAACCCCACATAAGACTAAATCAAATTGGGTCAAAGGGCTTCTTTCGAAATATGTCATATCCTCTAAATGAGAAAAACCAAGGCTTAAAATTTGAAAGGAAAGAAATATCGATTGAATCCCCCTCAACTGAGGTGGTGGATGCAAGGACGCTTTCTAAAACGAACAAGCAAAAAAACAGATACCACTGGTCCTCCAATACAATACTGGAGACTTAATGAACATCAACATACTCGATGGAAGATTTGGAGGCATCAATAGAAAGGACTAATATGTTCAATTAAACCACAGGGGAGGAAGACCCATTGATGTTAAAAGAAAAAACCCAAAGAAAAGGGAAGACTGGCAGCCAGATTCACCAACACCTTTTCCGACAATGCCGGAAAAACAATCAATATTGGATAATACACATAAGCAAAAGATGGAGAATGTGAGCTCTGTGGCCACTGAAAAGGATCAAAATAGTTACTTGGAAGAGGTAGCACATGGTAGAAAGGAGAAAGGGGAATTAACAAAATTGACAGGACAGGAATTTTTGAAGGTAGAAATGGAAGGAGTCGGCACCAAAAGGTAGAAAATCAAAGGTTGGCAACACAGAACTCATTAAGAAAACCCCAACCCCTGAACATGAAAAAGGGTGAATAACCAAGATCATTACTACCCTTCCTGAGATATGACAATAGGAATCCTAATATCAATACAGAAAAATTTGAGGTTGGAACCCATGGTCTTCAATTAAATCTACTTTTTACAACAGACGATGGGCTGATCTTGAATCGATATAAGGTCCTAAAACTCTACCATCATACTGTTTTATGAAATCAGAGGATATTAAAACAAACAGCTGGATTTCGAAATGGAGACTCCACAGACATTACTGGGAACAGCTCAGCTGACTTTTTATTGCCCATGGGATTTGTGCTACTAGAAGCAAAAGAGTAAATACATTTATAAAAATGGGAATTTAAATGAAATAAAAGTGAGCAGAAGGAGAAAAATCTAACAAAAATAAATTTGGGAAAAGGAGATTTTGATTGGAAAGTGGACATGGAAAACGGCAGGACTAAAGAGGCATCACAAATTGACAAGAGATCATTCCAGCCTTTAAGAGTCACCTTAACTGATATTGCAGAGAAAGATCTTGGAATTAATAAAATAGGGATGTATAGGGAAAACTGGCCATGTCGCAAACTAAGCCAAGTGGAGGAACACAAGAAATAGCTAATAAATTCAGCACACACGGAGCAGTTCACAATGATCTCATGGAATACAAGGGGATTCATAAACCTATTTAATGATACGGTTCTGGAACTGAAAACAACTCAAATATTGTGCCTACAAGAAAAGTGGATAACATCTTCCCCAATCGTGGTCGGTTACAGTGTGTATTTTAACCCAACATACAAAGGAAGAAAGGGGAGACCATCTTCGGGCTTAATAATGCTAATCAAAATGGGAACTGGCATAGTTTTGATTGAAACTAAAAATGTAAACCAGTTTGTTCAAGGGAATCTCCTGTTAATGCCCAAGCAGCCACAAATCGAGGCGAAAATGTTGAATACTCAACTTATATTGGAATCCAGACGCAATACAAGATTAAGACTTTGTGGAAAGTGTTACAGATACACTAGATAAGCATAATAGCGAACCGGATCGCCTACAGATAATTTGTGGAGACCTTACATTGCTTGTCTAGATCGGTGGGGAAAACCGAACGATTACTTTGACATTGCCAAGAATAGAGCAGAGGCAAGAGCAGCCTCATGGACAGGGAAAATGGATATAAGTAACTGCCAAATGTTAAATGGACAAACAAACGGGGTACAGGGGGGGAATCTCCCGGGAAGATCGACTTGGTGAAATAAAACATCAAAAACTCTGGACTACATGTTTGTATCTCAGGACATTCGATACCTGGTACAGAAATTTGAAGTAACGAGACCAAAAAGTGATCAGGCGCTGATGAAAGCAACACTAGACATAACACTCACCCACAGTAAAAGTAAATCCAATCTTAAGAATATAGCCATAACAGAGGGGAGGAATAGATTTTACAGCCTGCCAAAAGATGTCAATAAAATGATGTTAGGATATATCAATTTGCTGGCATACAGCAGAGGAGTAGACTATCTTTCCTTATTCCTGGACTTCAAGGTCCCAACCGACGCATCAAGCAAAATGAAGCTAATTCATAAACATGTGCAGCATAAAGATATAGCAGAAAAGAAGGCTGAACTAAGATCGGATATTAGAAAAATAAGAGCTTTAAAATCAAATGCCCAAGGGGAAGCCCTAAAAAAAATAAAAAGGAAAAATATATAACAATTGGTTAATCACTCATGAACAAAACCAAGCATATGCTGAAATGATGCCGAGAGCAACAGCATCACAAAATATCAGGGCCATGTGGCAACTTATTAACAATATTAACTCGGGATATGCGCCTAACAAATGCAGTTACGGAAGAAAATTGGGTTTCTTTTTATCAGAATGTATTTGGTCCAAACAAAACACTAGAACAAGAACTACCCGAATCAGAAGGTTACTGGTTGATTGAATTTGACAACAGATCTGGCAGCTTTAATAAAGAACGGAACATCTGTACCCGGCCCGGATGGCCTAACATACAAGGCCATCAAGGCTGACCCTGAGGTGTGTATCCTGTTCATCTCACGACTCTTCAAAGAAGTCCTGAAGACAAGAGCAATGCCAGATACCTGGAAAAAAGCAATTGTAGTACCAATCTACAAAAAAGGCCAGAGAACTGATCCAAACAGTTACCGGCAAATTGCCTTGCTGGATGTGCTAGGCAAGCTATTTGCGACCATAATATTAAAACATCTTCAGGAATGGGCACTAAAGGCAAATAAACGACGAGCAGCAATTGGGATTCACAAAAGGTGTCGGAACAGACCTCAATCTATCATGGATAAATTTACTGAAACGGAAATCAATCAGGAGTGAGACTAAAATCTACTTGGCATTCATTGACCTCAAAAAGGCATTTGATAGAGTGGAAAGACAGCTCTTGTGGGGAAAGTTGGAAAAGTGGAAATACCCGGCAAGTATTTTGAGCCCAATAAAAGCTCTATACACGAACACCAAAGTGCAGGTAAGATTGAACTCGGAAGGTCTCCTAACAAAAGAAATTAAAACATGGATGGGCTTAAAGCAAGGATACCTGTTGGCTCCGATGTAATTCAAACTCTTCCTGGCAGATTTACAAGAAAATGTAAACCAACTTGACATTTCCACCAAAGATCTATGGTGTGGCTGTACCATGGGCTCTTTACGCAGACGATTTGGTCTCGATAGACCAAACCCTAGTGGACCTCCAGAGACTATTAGCGAACCTGCAGGATTAAGTCTTAAAGAAATTGACTGCAAATCAATGAGGGGAAATCAAATATTATGATCCTAACAAGACTGAGGGGAAGGCAGAAGGCAACCTTCAAGTGGCAAATTAAAAAGTTATCTCTCGCACAAGTAAAGGACATGTCTACTTGGGAGTGGTAGTGAGCGCAGGTATTGAAGATAAACCTTGACAGAGTGAACTGAGGGCATGTGTGAGCCCTGGCAGCCCAAGCCATGGCAATCGACAAAAAATACAGAAAGTTCACAATGAAGCAGATGCTAGACTTCATTAAGATGAAAGTGGTGCCCATATTGACTTATGGTGCCGAGACTCAGCTAGCGTGACCATGGACTGTGGAGAGAGCTAGAAGGCACATTTTGTGGGAGGGTCTTGAAGCTCCCGAAAAGGGTCTTTCCAGCATCAATAAGGTATGAAATAGCACTAATTTCAATTCATGGAATTGCTGTGTCGAAGACCTTGGGGCTCTATAGGAAATGGATCATACCGGATACTCCAGACCAATACTTAATATAAAAAAAATCATAAAGACAATGGGGAATTCCCAGTGAAGGAGTGGAAAAAGAAATGCAATGACATTCTGGCGAAAATAGGAATCACGGAGGAAATGCTGATCACCAACCCGGATAAAGCAAAGGCTCTGGGAGGTGGACTGGATTCAAACCGCCGATAGCAGAGGCCCACATAGGCTTAACCGAGATGGGTGGTCTGGATAAAGAGCATTCAATGATCCATCAAGATACTAGATACAATTCCCCAGTAATGAAGTTCGAAACTCCTCCTACCTGAAATTTCAACTGAAATGCCTCCCCACGCAGGAATCGTTGAAAATATTTGATAGCAACACACCTGACTTCTCCTGCAGATTTTTAAAAATACTGGACCAAATTGAAACCCTGAAGCATGTAGCCTTGAGCTGCAATGGCCTAACAGACAAAATGACTATCTGAGAAGGCTCATAAGGTCAAAATCATCATATTTGTGGCGCACTAGACAAATATTTTGGACTGATATGTGCGGTAGTAAATTTCATGAAGGTGATTTTTTTTTTTTCATCCCCCCGGGACAAGAGTAAATGAAGCAAAAAGGCAAATGAATAGACAATCCCCTGAGCAGGAATGTAGAATTTACTATGAACATTGCAAAACTAGAGCTGTACTGGGAATGGAAATCTCGATTTTCTTTTTCTTTGCTGTTTCTTCCAATCCCTCTTGATTTGATACTTGGACTGCTCTCTTTTTTCCTAGTGGCTCTTTTATCCCTTTTAATCTTTTTTTTTAATGGAAATATGTCTGATGAAGAAGAAGGAAGTGTGAATAGATAAATGTTTTGTTACAAACTACATATCTTAAATATATTTTTAAAAAGAATTGAAGATGTTCCCTCTTGGTGTAGCTGCAATTATAGTCAACTGATGCCCAGCTTGGAAGGAAATGCATGTTGCAGCGAAAACTCCAACTGAATGGATTGCATATCCCCCACGCTGCATAACTTAGAAAGCTGACGTCATGGCAGAATACCTTACACGTTCAGTTCTTCAATTGCTGATGGCATTCATGCACAAACTTCATGCCACTCTTCGTCCACATTTTTTCTAATAATGAGGGAGTATGGAGTCTATTCTTTTTACAGAGTAACTGACTTGCAATTGGTTCGAAAGTACTTTAATATCATAATGTCCAAGGATTTATGTTTGTTTTGATAGTGAACCAATCATTGTTCTTTACAAAAAATGTAGTGTTCACAAACAATATCCCCCGCAAAAAAATAATTTTATGTCAAATATATTCCTTTCTACACATTCCACCTAATAATTATTTGCCCCATTTGAATTTTAGATTTCTTCTTTGATATCTATTTGTTGTCGACCACTGAAGTAGAGTACATTTTGCTTTGTGCTGTACTAGTATAGTATATATTTGGAAAATTAATGGCAACAAGGTACACTTTTTATTTCCATTCCGTCAACTGATCAATTTCAAGCTTTTCCACAGGCTTGTGTCATATTTATCATATATGTGTTGAATTCACTGACAAGGGGTTGTGGGGGTGGGGGGAGAGGCACAGAGTTATACCGGCATGTCTTGTACAAGCCAAAGAGGGGGGAGTTTCCAAGTGTGAATGGTATATGCAGAGGATTCGTTAAGCTACAAGCAAATTAAGCTGGATTTAACAGTTATTTTTACATACATATTCTGTTTTTTCATTATACAAGAATTACATTTTCGATGGTAAAACCATTGTGTACAAGGACATGCGACATCACGAAGAATGATCATGATTATCTTTTTGAAATTCTATTGTTTGTGGGTCCATTGATTTAGTTAATTTTTTGTATGTGGAACTTTCAGCATAAAATGTGTGTCTAAGGTCACCAAAGACATCTTCTGCTAGTCAATTTAAACATTTTGAAATCCAAAACATACGTTAATGAACAAGTTGAAATACATGGTTTAAAGCCCCTAAAGCTCACCCCAATGAAAGTAATTACTAGATGGTATTGTTCAGATAAATGTCACAAAGATGCTGTTTAGACTCAGCAAGTACATCAATGCCAACAATACACTTTTAAAATGCAATGCAAGTGATACTGTGATGAATCTCAAGATGTCTTCACTTCTTCCCGAAGGGGAGGCCCTTCCCATGAAGGCAGGGAGGAGAGGCCACTACCCGATAGTCTCATTGGGGGTGGTACACTACAGGAGGATCTCATAGGGAGAGACCGTCCTCTGGGGACAAGGGAGAACATCTCAGGAGAATGCAATATGAACACCCTTCAACCACCACCTTTCTATCCCATGGTCTCCACCTCCTTAGCTCACACTTATCTCTGTAAATCAGAAAGCATAACAACCACTGAGACAAAGTAGGGAATACTATGGTGAATCCTGCAGATACCTCACCAAAACCCTGCATAAATCTGCTCCCAGGTGGCCAGGAGAGGGCAGATGCTTCCTGATCCCAATCCTGAAGGTGGTGTACTACAGGAGGAGACAAGGCCCAGAGTAGTGGGCGATTCCAGAGGATAAGACAGGGTATTTTTCCTCTTAAAGGGATACTCTTACTGCCATTCTACAAGAGGTTATGGCTTGTTGTCACGCAAATGATTTTCAGCCCAAAGTTAAAACCTAAACCGAAATATCTAAAGCTATATCAAAAGAACATGCCTTTATCGCGGAGCTTAAATGTCCCCCTCATCATCAAGGGTGCAATACACTACAGGGAATGGCGAAAGTGTTGCCTTTTCTCTACCATCTGTCTCTACTAAGGCTAAACTCTAATTTCCTTAAAATGAACTACGTATCCCAGAAACCCTCAGGGACTGTGACAAAGAAGAGGGCTGAGGAGGCATGCAGAGGGGAAAAGACAGGAAAACAGTGCCAACAGCCTTTGCCAGGGTCAAGCAATTAACACTGAGGGCCTGCACATGAAGTCAATTGCCCCACTTGAGAGGCATAAAAGGCTGCAACAGGAAGGAGCAGGAAGGTTGGCAGTAGTAGAAGGAGGAGAAGAGCACAATACTGGCAGTTTAAAAGGAAGTGTGACCAACTCAACGGACGCCGGAACAAGAGGGGAGCAGATTTCACCTGCAGGCTTTGAGTTGGTCCTGTGCTCACAAACTCTGTCTGGCTGTGGCTGCACTGGAAGAGACTGGGAGAAATTAACTGTTTCCCAGGTGCACCCGATAGTCGTGACTGCAGAGCTGAGGTCCTGCAGATACCAGAGGCCTGTGTGCAGAAGCAAGCAGAGGGAAGTGGAAGAGGAGACTGTGGTCGAGGCTGGATCAAGGACACCTGTGCTGGAGAGAGGCGTGGGTCCTGTGAGAAACCAAAGGGCGTCTCGCCTACTGGTCCCCGGGGATCGATCTCTATCTCAGGTGGCATGGGCACATCCACTGCCTTCGGATACAGACCCTGGGGCAGGACTATTGCGGGAGGATCACCTGAGTGAGGGGTCTTCGAGGAGTGGGGGTGAGGCACATTATTCCCCACTTTCCCGTACCCATGACCCATCCTATTTTTTTGGATCCCCCAACGTCCCAACTCTCCCTCCTTTTCTACAAAAAACACTGGGCTGATGAAGAGGGCGACAGAGTAAAGAGAATAATCCTTACATATCTCATTGGACATGTCCCGCTAATCGGGTCTGGCAAAGACAGGCACTTGACTTTAATTACATACTTCTGATACACATTTTCTCTCCCTACACGGATAAAAGGCTGACATAGAGACGCACTCTGAGTAAGGTGGAACACGAGAAGCAGCAGAACCTTTGGGGCGAATGCGAACCTACGGGGGTGGAGCGACCGACAGAGGCACGAGTTGCCTGCGAAGAGCCATAAAAGATACGAGAGAAGGCCAAATCCCAGACAAGCATTGTGTTTCAAGGATGACAGCGTCCCTCCTGGGTGAATGGCAGAGTTGGAGAGGTGAGACCAAGCCTGTGGTATTAACCTTGACTCGTGATTAAAAGACCGCACACAGCCGATGAGTTGACGTACAACATGAAAGGCCGATATGTGTAAAGGAAAGATTGAAGTTGCAACAGTATATCTCACAATTGAAGGCTGCACTTGCAAAGGAAGGCAAAGTTGTGGTGAAATTTAAATTACTGATAACTGAAGCCAGTGATAGAGTAGCGGAGTGGTTTGAGCAAAAGGAAGTAGCACACTCTAAAGTCTCACTGAAAGGTGAAATGTTTTGTTATAAAGCAACAAAGTAAATTAACTTTAAAATTAATAATGATCAAGATTCACCCTAGCAAAGGGGGGAGTGAAAAGGTGAATGTTGAACTTTTGTGCTTATGATACCGAACTACCAAGACCAAGAGACACTGGGGCAAATAACAGTATGGGCTGAAGGGAATGTCAAAGTGGTCCTGCGGAGGTCTATAGTAAAAGCCTTGCACATTTGAAAGTCTTCAACATCAGGGAAAGGTCAGAACCCTTTGTGTGATAAATTAGGGGAAGGGAACCCATAAAGAATGTGAATTAAACTTGGAAACAGGAACCCCTGCAAGTGCTGAGATTGAAAGCTCCGAGCCTGACTGAGGGAGACTAAGGGCAGCTTTTGCTTTGGGAGGTCGGAGCCCGGCCGAGGGAAACATGCGTGAACTTTTTTTGAACTGTGAAAGAACTTCTGAAAGCTGGAATAAGTGACTTTAACATGGAAGGCCAAACAAGCCTCGATCCACGTTTTGAACTGCCTTTGTCTGAACTGCCTTTGTTTTGAGAACCTGAGCCAGAGTGCGTCAACCTGTTTACGGGGACCGCCTTACTCCCTGCTGGCCAATGTCGGAAGGAGAGCTGACTCAGCCACATTAATTCTTTAAGTTATAACACAGACTTTTCTTTGCATACATATTCCCTTTACACACGTTTTGTATAAAAGTATAGCCCATTTTGATTTGATAGATGCTGAGTAGGACTGTGTTTTCTTTATTATTTGATGGTAGAGACTGCTCCCATCCTATCTATAGGGCAAAGCAAGAGTTTTTCCAAACCACGAAAATTTAATAAAATGTTTGGATTGTATCTCTTGTGTTAGTGTCATACTTGTGATACCATGCATCCCTTACAGTCCCAAGAGTACCTGAAGAACTAGTAGCAATAAGACATGTCAGGAAGTGGAAGCCACCCCCAACTGAAGTGTTTTGGAGTCAGTGAGTGAAGCTCTGTACTCAAAATTCACTAAAAATTCCTTGCAGGCAACTGCAACCAGCTCTAATTAAACTCATGGAGCAGTAGAAGTGAGTAAAAGTTGTTTGTTGCTGTGGAAAATTTGTATAACAAAAGAAATGTATCTTGTGCACATTTAACACAAGTCAAAGGGCTTGCGTGTAAAACAAACCTTTTATTTTCCATTGTTACATTAAAAAGTGTACCAGAGTGATTGCGTGTCTCTAGTTGAGAGGGAGAACGTTGTTGGTAATCACTGGAATGGTAGCAGCTGACTTTCCGAATTGTTACAAGAACATTACATGAAAGGTCACGTATGAATGATTGGGATTCAATCAATGTTAAAGCAGTATTCGATGCGAATAAAGGGACCGCAAGTCTTTACAGTCCTTTTGAAGTTGTCAAAGTTACAAATCCAGTGTCCTCTTATACAAGTGTGACAAGGTTATCCAAGGCTGGAAGAGTGGCAATACAGCTTTGGGGTAGTTGTTGGAATCAAGGTTTTCACAGGGTTCTGGCATAGTGGAGCCTGGTTAGCTTAAAACCAACAACTACCAGGAGCTACTTTTGGCTCCTAGGGCTAACTGGTGCCTTCCAAACATGTAAATGTGACATTAACTTCCAGTATTTCAGAATGTTAATAAAGAAGAAAAAGTTGCTTACCCCTGGTAACTTTCTTTCGATTGGATGTTCCTCCCTGGTATTTCTCATCTCATGATAAATCTCGCTCCAACTTTGCTGCTTCCGAGTTTTATTATTATAATTTTTTTTTCGACAGAGGACAGTGTGCGGTGTCAAGTCGATTTCCTTCGAGGGACTCCGTTCGACGTCGCCATCAGTATAAGTAGCCCACGCAGCGCATGTTGGCTTCAGTTCCGTTTTCCCCCCCTTCTGAAGAGGAATTATTAGGCTTACCCTAAACCGTAGGCTCAGAGAAAATATAATACGTGGAAGGAACATCCAATCGAAAGAACATTACCAAGGGTAAGTAACTTGTTCTTCAAATGGATTGTGTCCTCCCACGTATTCCCCCTCTTATGATAGACTCCCAAAGCAGAAATAATTTGGAGGTGGGAGCACCATTTAAATTTAGATCCAATCATGGATCGAATGGAGGATGGCTTTTGCAAAATGTTCTCCCTGACTGGAAGATGAATTCAGACAGTAATGTCTTACAAATGTATGGATAGATGACCAAGTGGCCTCTGAATATCATTGATTGGGACACCTCTGAAGAGCAGCAGAGGTTGACATGCCCTTTGTGGAATGAGCCCTTATGCCTTCTGGCGGGTCCTTGCCCGCTAATCTGTAGCATTCGCCAATAGTCAGGATGATCCAGCTGGATTGGTTTGTTTAGTAACTGCAGGGCCCAATTTGGCACCATTATAGCCAATAAATAGTTGGTAATCTTGGCGAAATTTAGCCATTCTGGAAATATAGAAAGAGCCCTTTTTGGGTCCAGTCTACGTAGTCTCCACTCCTCCTTTCCTGGATGAGGTGGACGATAGAAGGTTGGTAGGGTAATTATTTGTGACAAGCGGAAGTCAGACTACCTTCGGTAAAAAGGAAGGCTTTCCACTTTGAGAATAACTATCTTTATGGAAGACCATAGGAGGAGGTTTAAAAGAAAGAGCCTGCAACTCGCCTACCCTGCAGGCTGACGTTATTGCAATAAGCAAAACGGTTTTTAACGTCAAGAGTCTTAAAGGACATGAGTGTAACGGCTCAAAGGGAATACATGTTAAAAACTTTAACACAAGATTGAGGTCCCATACAGGTACATTGAATGGAACTGGTGGGTATACATTAGTAAGGTCTTTTAAGAATTGGACAATCAGAGGCATCTTAAAATATGAATCCTCCGCTGAGGAGCGCTAGAAAATGGAAAGCGCGGCTAGGTAAACCTCAATGGTTCCAATCTGGAGCCCCAGATTTGCTAAATGTAACAGAACGGAAAGCACCATAGGTGTGTCACATAGAAATGGACCCACATTCTTATCCCTTCACCAGTTGCTGAACTCGTTCCACAGGCAATGGTACAAAGATTTAGTTGCTGGCTTTCTGGCCAAAAGCAAAATCTCCATTACATCATCCAGGAGGTCCCAATGCTTGTATCTCAGCCTTTCAGAAACCATGCGTGAAGGCTGAGTGCCTTGAGCTCTGAATGGATAACCTGACCTTCCTCTTGCAAGAGAAGATCCTCTTTGTAGAAGACCTATAAGAGGGCAGATGGATATGTCTAGGAGGTCGGAGTACCATGTCCTCCTGGCCCAATCCGGGGCAATAAGGATCATGGGTTTTCTGAACCTTCTCAACCTCCCGATTACGTGAGGAATGACTGGGACTGGGGGGATGAAGGGGAACGCATACAGGAGTGGAAACTCCCATTCCACCACAAACATGTCCTGTAGAGGTCCTCTTGGAGAAAATTCCCTTGAGCAAACAGTTTGCACTTCCTGTCGACCCTAGTGGTGAACAAATCCACTTGAGGGGTTACCCAAAGGGTGGAAGATCTCTTGAAGGACTTCCTGAGCTAGTTCCCACTCGTGGGAGACTGCTCTGCCTGGCCAGAGCGCCCGCCGCTGTGTTCTGCTCTCTGGCTAGGTGAACTGCCGATAGAGAGATTACTTCTTGAATTGGCCAGAACCAGAGCTGCATTGCCTCTCTGCACAGAGGTAGTGACCCTACACCTCCCCTCTTGTTGAGGAAGTACATGGCCACTGTGTTGTCCGTCATTATCTAGACATTCTTTCTCCGTACAGAGGGCAGGAAGGCCTTCAGAGCTAGTTTGATTGCCCTCAGCTCCAAAAGGTGGATATGCAGTTTGGACTCTGATGGAGACCATCGACTGCTGATTGTCAGATCGTTGGTGTGGGTTCCTTAGGTGAGGTGTCCGTCACTAACGTCATCTCCAGCCGAAAAGATTCTCCCTTGAGGATGTTGTCTTTACAAGCCCACCACAGAACGTCCCTAAAAACTGTTCGGAACTTGCAGATGGTCTGGCATTCTGCCTGGTACCACTAAGTCCTGAGAGCCCATCGGAGGGATCTCATTCTCAGGCGAGCCTCTGGCACCAGGAAAATGCCAGATGCTATGAGACCAAGCAACCTCAAAAAATCGAAGGCCGGAAGATGCAGAGCACTCTGGAATTTGGTAAACATCTGCAGAATGTGTTGAGCTCTCACCTAAGGTGGCAAGGCTTTCCCCGGGGAAGTTTCCATCCAGGACTGCTCCAAAAAATTGGAGTCTTTGGGATAGCATCATGTAGGATTTATTGAAATTTAGGGAGAAGCCCAGTTTGTGGAGCGAGTGGCAGGTTACACTGAGATGTTCCCGAGCTTGCTCGGGTTAACGAGCCCTGATCAGCCAATCGTCCAGGTAGGGGTAGACGTGAATCTCCCCCTCACCCCTCTTGAGACTAGCTGCCACCACCGCCATCAACTTGGTGAAGACCCTCGGGCGGAGGTCAGCCCGAATGGCAGAACTCGAAATTGAAAATGAGAACCGCCAACTGCGAACCTCAGGTACTTTGTTTTTGAGATGGATTGGCACATGAAAGTAAGCATCCTGAAGGTCCAATGATACCAACAAATCTTGAAGTTGGAGCGCCTGAAGGATCTGAGAAAGAGTAACAATCTTGAACTTGTCCTTCCTGAGGAACTTGTTCAGTTTGAGTCCAAGATGGTTCTTAATCCTCAGTCATTTTTGGGGATTAGAAAATAAGGGGAGTAGCACCCCTTGTTCCTCTCTGCTATAGGTACATGCTCCATTGCACCTTTCGCTGGCAGTGTCAAGATTTCCTGCACAAGGAGCGGATCCGGAATTTTGACAAGAGTTGTTTGCCGGTGATCTTGATGCAGTAACCTTGGGCCACAGTCTCCAATGCCCAAGCATCTGAAGTAATGTCGCCATACTACCCGCAGTGAAAACTTTTCACGCCCAGGCATCCACTCTGTCATACCTGTCAGGAGGGATGGGTGGGTGGGTAAGCCAGCTGCCTGCTAGATGTAGGTGCCTGAACCACCAAGCTTTCAGGTGTGGGATGCTTGGTAAGGTATTCCGGTCACTGCTGGATGGCCTGTACTTCCTAGCGAAGTTATTTACTGCTGCTGCAGATTCTGTGGTCGCCCAATTTGCAGAGACTTTTGTCTGCAGTGCCATGTGGAAAGGTAAAATTGGATCTTGGAGGACCCTGGTCCAAGAGGTCAGTCATTATCTGGCTCGAAAGATGTAGGTCTACTCTATCCCATAAATTCAATAACCTTACCCATATGTTTTCTGTAGGATGAGTTAGCGAAATATCTCTGGTGAGGTATAAAAACGACTGGCTGACAGGAGATTACTGTATAAATCCCTCAGCCTGGACTTGTCAGATACAAATTCCTCTGGCACATTGGGGGTGCCAAACTGTATACCAAAAGGTGGTGTATTGTCAGAGAGTTGATCTTCCTCATAAACAGCTGACAGACTTAAAATAGTCTTGTTTTACCTAACGGCTTGTAAACCTAGTCTTGGACTGTTAATGGCGTTGACAATGTCGAAGTAGTAGTCAAATGTAGTAGTTGAAGTCTACGACTGCTCCAAAACCGGTGCCGGTTTTTTCCGTGTCGACCTCTATTTCGGTGTTGACCTCTATTTCGGTGTTGACGGCTCCGATGGGGTCAGCAAAAACATCAAAGATTGAGGCCTTGATCTTCTTCGATGGAATCTTAGATGAGCTAGGTTCTTGACTCGATTTTTCGTCGTATCAAGAACTTTCTCGGCTTTGAAGATTTAGTCTTACTTCCCCTTGTCGTCCTTTTGCAGAACAACTGGGGCATGGCTCTTTTCTAGGAATACACTTAACACCCACTTATGAGAGCCTGTATGGGGCAAATATCCGGGGTTGCTGAAAGCCCTGATGGAAGACCTCAAAAGATGGAACATGCAGGAACTATCCTGGTCAGCACGTATAACAGCCATCAAGATGTCCCTTCTCCCCAGATTCTTATATGTAATGGGGGCACTCCCGCTGCGGATCCCAAACCCAGTGATCAAGAACCTGCAAAAGAAAGTTATGACCTTCATTTGGAAAGGGAAGAAGCCCAGGGTCCTAAGGAGGGTCCTCTTTCGGCCGCAGGCAATTGCGGGTTTGGGGGTACCAGAACTCCGCAGATACTTGTGGGCAGCACAGGTAGCACCAATGCTACAATGGGTTTCCCGGGAGAATCAGAACTGGTGGGTAACCTTAGAAAGGGAAGCAACGGGGGCCCCTGGAGTGTCTGAGGTTCTTAGGAACAAGACAGAGAGGGAGAGGGGGCACTCTTGGAAACTACGAAGGCTACTTTGTGGTACTGGGACAAGGCATTACGGGGTAAGATAAAAATAGGAGGCGGCCCACTAACGCCTATGGCCCATAACCCAGATTTTACTCCAGGCATGCAGCCCCATTTCTGGTCCCATTGGGAGGGAGGGGAAACATTGACGCTGGAATTTTATTCAGAGGGGCACCCCTGATGTTCGAAGGGTGCCAAGGGAAATTTCTGGTACCGGAGACTGAACGATATCCTTACGTCCAAATTAGGCATTGGATCATGAACACAAAGGTGAAGGATGGAGCATCCTGAGCACCAGTAGGGCTGGAACTCTCAATAAAAGAAGGGGCACTTGAAAAGGGGGTATCAAGAATATACCGATTACTTAGCAGGGTGGACCCAGAGGAAACCCTACCATACATGGAGAAATGGGAGGAAGATGCCGGAAAAATTATATCCTTAGAGACCTAGGGACGCATATGGAGGCGGGCTGCGAAAAGCTCTAGATGTGTCTTAATCAAAGAAGCGGCCTATATGCTATGCTCGAGATGGTATACGACTCTACAACGCATATATGCGATTAACTGGAGTTATTCCTAACCCTGTTGGCGGGGCTGTGGGGGCACTGGTGTCTTAATCCATATGTGGTGGGCTTCCCGCTGGCACAGACATACTGGAAAGAAATCCTGAGTCACATCAAAGAAGTGGTGGGGGTGCAGCTCCCCATGGACCCAATAATGGTACTACTAGGGGAAGCAGTGGAAGGTAGTTACGCAAGTACTGGGAACAGAGCCACGCTTATAACCCACATATTGAGTGCAGCCAGAATCAACTTAGCACACATGTGGAAGAATAAAGAGGGGCCGGGGGTGGCAATGTGGTGGGTAAGGCTCTGGGGAATTATGGCCATGGAGAAGGTGAGAGCATTGGCATAGGGCTCGTATTCCAAATACTTGAAAACATGGATGCCCCTGCACAAGTTTACCGACGACAGGGAACAAATGTATTTTTGACCCCGAATCCTTCGTAAAGTCTCCGTCCTGTGACCAAGCAAGACCGGCATAGTCTATTTGACGCTGCAACGTACCTAACCATACAAGAACTACTTTTTAACCGAACAACACCAAGACCAACAGACAAGAAGGGAGGGAGGGAGGGAGGGAGGGAGGGAGGGGAAAGGTGAGGGGGGAGTTTGATTAACAGTTACATCCAAGAGCCTACACCTAAACGAAATGAAAACTGTAAAGAATGGTTCAAAGGCTTTGCTTGTTGTCAAAAATTGTCAATAACTGCGCTCTAATTCAAAATAAAAAAGTTTGTAAAATAAAAAAATTAAAATTATTTATTGTGCATTTAGCCAAACCCATTTGACTTTTTACACATTCAGCAACATGTACATTCATAAAATATAAAACATACAGCATAGTTACAGAAAAATTATCAATTGTGCATGAAAAGGTAGAAGAAAAAAAATAAAAAGGGAAGAGAAAAGAAAATACGATTTGCAAAATTCATCAGTGAACTATACCATGTTCCCTGCAAACCCACTATCTACTCAGCTGTCACATTTTGTCGTGAGATTTAGGGCCCTCACAATATGTACCACTTCTGTCATCAGGAACACTTTGTTACCTGAAACTAAGTCTTTCCCAGAATGTGAGGGATTCTAATGTGTCGATAATTTGGACAAATCTTGACCCTCAAGGCCTGAGTTCCTGGACAATCAATCATCACATGTTTCATTGTATGCTTGGACTCCAATTTCACATCCCTGACAGATGTCTTACGGAAAGGTTAGCCGGTCGCTCACATGCCGAATTTCCAAGGATGGCAGTATATTCAACCGTAATCTGAGAAAGTCTGCCCTCACACTTGGATCTGGTGACCATCTTAAATAGGTGGGTAGTGAGGATCTGGATTTATCAAAGAGCGACCAGGAGGCAGACAGCTTTAGAGTTCTGATTTGCTTAATGGTTCAAATCCAGTCGCCTTCTTTAATTTTTCCCTTAGATTTTATGGGATTATACATCAGGGTATCAATATCTGAGTCCACGTTTGACAGAATCTCAGTTACTCTTCCCCCTGGTAGATTCAGAAAACCATTATCATTTGTTTGTGCCTGAGCTGGCATATCCTCAGAGAGATGGAGGGGGGGCGGGGAGGGAAATCGAGAATAAGACTACAAGGGGAAACCCACCTCCATTCCATCCATGCTAGGAGAGATGTCAGGCCCAGCTCAAAGCGGAGTGAAACCATCGGGACTGAATTGGGTATATTAAGTGTTCTTTTCCATATTTTGGACTCCAATTTATCCCAATCAATTCCAAAACTCAGAGGATTACATTCAAGACCGAAAAGCAGAGAAGGGACAACTTTTCCCACAATCTTTTAAGTGGGGAGAGAGAAAACTTACAAAATGTATTGTGGATTTTCACCATCTGGGATCCCAAATTCAAAATCTTAACATCCAGATTATGTAGGAAGGAAATTTTAGTTGGGTGTGCACAGATCCTCATACCCAAATAAGGGATTTCATTTGATATAGGGAACACTTCATTATTCAACCGCCAAGTAAATGGTTTAACCCTCTTCTGAGATTCTTCAAAAATTACAATGTTAGATTTCAGAAGGTTAATTGACAGTTGGTTCACTTTTGCATACTCTGTCAAAGCTCTTGGGAGACGCTGAAGGCCGACTTGCATGTAATCAAAGATGGCAATATAGTCTGCGTAACAAATCCACAGAATTTTAGTTATTCCCAATTTGGGGCTGGCCAAGAGTATATTTTGAAACCATTCCAAAGGGGAAGCTATAAAGAGATTAAATAATAAAGGGGCCACAAGGAAACCCTGACGCACACCTCGAATTATCTTGATTTTTCTCGATAGAACCCTGGATTTAGTCTGACCCGTCGAGTTGTGGTGTAATTCAATCAATATTGCCAGCAGACTATCAGGCAAGCCCCAAGCCTTCAGCTTTCTCCACAATCTCTATTAAATTATATCAAAGGCCTGGGTTCAATCAACCCAGGCTCCAAACAGAGGCTTCCCCTCTTTCACGAAGCAGCTAGCCGTAATACAAGTCACGACTAAACCATTAAGGGAGGTGGAGAGACCCTTCCTAAATCCCGTCTGGAATTTGGAAATGCGATTCTGTTTGGCCCAGCCTTCTAGGTCACTTAATACAAGGCCAGCAAAAATGTTGCCGTCGGCATCCAACAAAGATATTGGGCGGTAGTTAGAGGCAGCCAAACGATCACCTTGTTTATAAATCGACACAATAATCAAGCTTTTCCAAGGCTCTGGGATGGTTTTGGATTAGATTATGTGATCCAAAAGGCCTTTCAGTACTCTAGACCATACAGTTGAATACAATTTTAGTATGGCATTTGTGAGACCATTAGGTCCCACTGCTCGCAACACTGAGGATTTTGATATTAAGTTCTCTATTTCCCCCGTAGAGGAGTTAAGGACCCATGGTATGGACGGATCTAATCTGGGCTCTGTGCGATCAGGGCAGGCATATACTTTTGTGAAATGATCAACCCATACGTGTTCCTGGATTATCGCATCCTGCGATTGATTACGCTTTTGACTCAGCAATGATCACAGATTTCTAGAGTTTTTACAAACAACTGCCTTCAGTGTTTCGTCCCCATCTTTCTGTAGTCTCAAAACCCTATGAGATCTAATCCAATTCCTATTTGAGTTAATTTCTTTTATCAAGATACTACATTGAATTTCATTGTATTCATAATTTCTTTTCACCAGTCTGAGCAGTTTTCTTCTCTCCCTCTTTCTCTCCAAAATTTGTGAATCAAAGTAATGTCTATGGGGGAGCCTGGGCTTTAAAGAACCAGCAATTGGAGGATTAAGATTCCAGAGCAGTTCCACAAAAGCATCAGGGGCAAACTGCAGGGACAATTCCTGCTCTGAGAAATTATAGATAAAGTTCTCCAGATTGTTGTTCAGAGTGCGACCCCTGTGACAGAATGTTACTAGTCCATTGCCTGCTGAATTGAGAGTTAATTTCTGAGATGAGCAACAGCGACCCTGCTTCCCACCCACCACAAAAGGAGCCTCCAAGAGCTCATGGTCACCCAGGCCACACTCCGTAATTACAAAATGATTACAATTCTCAAATAGACCCTACAAGACCAAAACAATTGTTGAACGGAGATGACCCTTCCTCCAGGCAGGGGCAGCAGGGATATCCCCATTCACATTTCCATTCAATACCCTCCAGTCCCAATCCTGCATGAGCTGACACTACAAGGCCATCCTGGCATTTCCAATCTGCTCTACCCCCCTAGAGCCCCCCCCCCGTCAATACGGGAGAATCAAGGCAGTACGAGTTCAGGTCACCCATAATGAATATTTCATCCAAGGGGTACTTGGCTATTGCCCTAATAAGCAGGTCTGCTACATTTTGAACAAATACCATGAGAGGTGACTCCACGGGGTTCCAGTAGATATTAACTAACAGACAACCCTGAGAGTCCGCTGTAGACTTCACCCCTGCTCTATCATGATACCCATTAACTTGTTAGAAAACAGGAGTGAGTTAACAAATGTCACATTTCTAGACAGAATACACAGACCTCCCACCGGGCGCCCTACAATTCCACCAGCAGCTAACTGGTGATAAGAGGAGAAACGATCAATGTCAAAAGCAGATTTAACTCCAGTTTCCTGCAGGAAAATTAAATCAAAAGAACCAAACTCATAGCTTTTCATGGGGTCATTGAGGAAAGTAGTGAAACCCCTCAAATTCCAGGGTAATGTTTTTACATGCAGGTAGGTTAGAGGCTCTTCTCAGCTAGACCAAGTTTCATAAAGATCTGAGCAACCAGTTCAAGGATAAGGTCTAAAGCTGATGATATTGTTGGAACAGCTTTAACATTCACCTGCAAAACTGTTGAAGCAGTAGATACAGGCAGTGGAACAGGCGATGGATCTTTTGAGATACCGTTCTGTCGATATCACAAAGCCCCTTTTAGACCATTCAGGCGAGGCCCCTAATATGGACTCATAGCCCAATCTAGAGGGTTTTGCCTGTTTTTTGTTTGCTTAAAAAGTCACCCTTTTCCACGCCCCTTTGCCCCTTTTTCCTACAGTTAACAGATGTTAGACAACGAGACCCAAGAAGACTTCGAAAAAAGCGATTTGTGCTGCCTGTAAGAGATGATTGTTTAGTCCCAGAGCTACCTTTAGCTTTTACATTGGGTACCTCAACAGGTTAAGCACAATTTACTGGGAGAGAAAGCTACTGTAGTTTACGCTTCTTTTTCGTCTTTCCATTGGATTTCTTTCCAAGAATGCATTCATGTTTATCACTCGATATGGTGGGTGGAGGCTCCGAAATCGCGACCAGCAGACCTCCTACATCTTGAAGAGGAGTCTGACTCCACCATTTGGGCCAGTCTAATACATTCTTCCATAGTAGATATAGATGGGGGAAATGTCCTCAAAGGAACAAGTTACTTACCTGTAACTGTTGTTCTCCAGCATGGGTCTGGCATGGATTCACATGCTCATGAATATTCCCCGTCGTCAGGCTGAGAATCCTCGGTAAAGAAAAAACCAGTATCAGTTTCGTTTCTGATATGTCTTTCGTAGTAGTAACCAATCACTGATCTCTGCGTCATACTGACCACAGCCAATGACTGCCCTCTACCTAAGCCCCGCCTCTGGCAGCCATCTTCAGATTTGGTAGCACGTGAAGTGGCAGTATGACCAAGTGAAGAGCTGCAGAGGGGTAGGCGGGAGGGTTCGCATGTGAATCCATGCCAGACCCATGCTGGAGAACAACAGTTACAGGTAAGTAACTTGTTCCTTCTCCAGCATGGGGTCTGGCATGGATTCACATGCTCATGAATAAAGAATACATAGCAGTACACACATGCACAACCACGGGAGGTGGCAAAGGCTCAACATTAAGCATTACATCAAAACTCAACATTAAGCAAATCTTACCTCCTCACCAGGCTCACCCTAGGCGAACAGGTTGCGCAGCACTGCTTGGTCGACCCTGGACTCCTCCCTGGAATCCCGATCGACGCAGTAGAATTTCGTGAAGGTGTGCGTCGACCTCCACGTAGCAGCCCTGCAGATGTCCAGCAAGGGCACACCAGATAGGAACGCCGTGGTAGCTGCGATCGCTCTGGTGGAATGGGCTCTCGGACGGCCAGGCAGCGGTTGGTTTGCCAACCGATGACAGTACATGATACAGCCGGAGAGCCATCTGGAAATGGAAGCCTTCGAGAGAGCCTTCCCCTGATTGACAGGTCCAAAATTCACAAAGAGTTGTGACATCTTCCGAAAACACTTCGTGCGGTCCACGTAGAACTTCAGCGCTCTAGCCACATCCAGCGAGTGCAAAGTCCTTTCAGCCGGCGACGAAGGCGACGGGAAGAAAACAGGCAACACCAAGGGTGCATTGAGGTGGAAGTCAGACGGCACATTGGGCATGAAGGAGGGGTGCGTCCTGAGCACTACCCTCGTGTCGTGAAAAGTCAAGTACGGGGCCTTGCAGGAAAGGGCCTGGGTCTCTCTCACCCGTTGTGCGGAAGTGATGGCCACAAGAAACGCTGTTTTCCACGACAAGAACTTCAACGGAGCCGAGTGCAGAGGCTCGAACTGAGGTCCCATGAGCTTGGTCAGCACCACGTTGAGCTCCCACGTCGGGGCAAGAGCCTTCACCGGCGGGTACGATCTGAACACTCCCTTCATGAATTCTTTCACCAGAAGATGAGACCACAAAGACGTCCGCCCCGTGGTTCTGGTGTATCGGGAGATCGCAGCAAGATGAATCTTGATGGACGCGTGCGCCAGTCCAGCTGTGGCCAGCGTCAGTAGGTACGGCAGTACTTGGGGGGCCGTAATCCGTAGAGGGTTAATCTTCTGTGCGTGGCACCAGACAGAGAACCTCTTCCATTTGTGTCCGTAGCATTTAAGAGTTGAGGACGCCCTGGCCTTTGCAAGAACCTCTCTGCAGTCGGCCGGTATGTCGTATCCTCCAAACTCTAGCACTGCAGGAGCCAGGCCTGCAAGTTCAGCGACTTCGGGTCGTGATGGAGGATGGCGCCTCCTTCCCTGGAGAGAAGATCCGCGTCCACTGGCAGCTTGATTGACGGGGACGTTGACAAGTCCAGAAGGTCCGGGAACCATATCTGCCTCGGCCACGCAGGTGCGACGAGGATCATCCTGCACCGTGACCTCTTGAGCTGGTTGATGAGCGGGATCAGCAATGGCAATGGAGGGAACGCGTATAGAAACAGGCCCTCCCAGGGGAACGAGAAAGCATTGCCCATGCTCCTCGGCTGGGGAAACCTGCTGGCGAACCTCCGGCACTTGGAGTTCGTCGCCGTCGCGAACAGATCGATCTGGGGTGTGCCCCACCGTCGGAAGAGGCGGTCCACTAGATCCTGTCGTAGTTCCCACTCGTGGCACGAGCTCAGCTCCCTGCTGAGTGAGTCGGCAATGGTGTTTTTTATCCCTGCCAGATGAAACGGCACCAGAAACATCCCTTGGGCGACGGCCCAATGCCACAGATCCTGCGCCTCCCTGGACAGGGCTGGGGACCTGGTTCCGCCCTGTTTCCTGATGTAGAACATGGTGATGGTGTTGTCGGTGAAGATCCTCACCACCTTGCCCTTGAGGGACGGAAGGAAGGACCTGAGGGCCCAAAACACTGCACGGAGCTCCAGGACGTTGATATGGAGGGACTTCTCCGTCGGGAGCCAAAGGCCTCTCGCGTGCTGCTTTTCGGTGTGCGCTCCCCCACCCTTCCAGGGAGGCATCCGTGGTCACTGTCTCCTGGTGGCCGGGGGTCTGGAAGTCCATGCCCGCCGTCAGATGCGCGCAGGTGCCCCACCACCGGATCGCTCGTCGAGTGTGATCCTCTCCTCGAAGCTGCCCTTCGTCTGGATCCAGCGCGCGTCCAGGAACTCCTGCAACGGGCGCATCCGGAGCCTGCACAGGGGGAGGAGGTAAATGCAAGAAGACATCATTCCAAGGAGGGACTTGATGGACCTCACTCTGGCCGCGTCCGCAACCAGCATCCGCTGCACCTTGCCCAAAATGGCCCTCGTCCTTTCCTCCGACGGAGAGGTCAGAAGCGACACTGTCGAGCTTCGCTCCCAGAAACAGTGCGTCTTGCGCGGGCACCAGGTGGGACTTGGCGTAGTTTATGGAGAATCACAGGTCCGTGAGAAGTTGGACGGTCCTTGCCGTGTGCTCCACGGCGAGCTCCTTCGTTTTGGCTCGGATGAGCCAGTCGTCCAGGTAGGGGTAGACGTGGATCCCCTCTCGGCGCAGCTGCGCCGCCACCGGTGCGAGGCACTTGGTGAACACCCTGGGTGCCGAAGGGAAGGGCTCTGAACTGATGGTGACGCCCTTGGACCACGAACCTGAGAAACTTTCGGTGTCCCTTTAGGATGGGAATATGGAAGTAGGCATCCTCCAAATCCAACGACGACAGGAAATCGCCCTCCTCCTCCAGCTGACCCAGGACATGTTGGAGGGTGACCATCCGGAACTTCTGTGCCTTGATGAATTTGTTCGGTCGTCGTAGGTCCAGGATGGGACGCCATCCTCCCGTCTTCTTCTTCACAAGGAAGTATCTTGAGTAAACTCCAGAGCCCCGAAGCCTCTTTGGGACGAGCTCGATGGCGCCCTTCTTGAGCATCGCCTTTACCCCCAAGAGAAGTTGAGGGACGTGATGTTCTTTCCTGGCCACAGGGGGGACGCGCGGGCACCTCTTTAGAAACTCGAGCGTGTGACCCTGGGCTAGGGCGTCCAGCACCCAACGGTCGGTGGAGATGGACTCCCACACGCTGACGAAGCTTGCCAGCCGGCCTCCCACTGAGGTGCTTCGGTGGGGGCCCGACCCCACGGCCGGTTCAGTCCTGCTTCGACGAGGCTTTGCCGCCTTGACCTCCTTGGCGACAACGGCGGGGTCCACCTGACTTGCCTCGTTCCCTGTAAGCTTCCTGCGACGACGAACGGGCCGCTTGACGGTAGGTGGAAAATCCGCCGCCGGAACCTTTGGAGGCACCCCGTTTGCCTCCGCCGCTCCGAAAGGGCGGCCGCCGTTGCTGGAGAACCCCAAGAGCCCGGGCCGTCTCCGTGTCTGCCTTGATGGCTTGAAGGGAATCGTCCACTGTTTTCCCAAACAGGTTGTTTCCGTCGAATGGCATGTCCAAGACTGAAGTCAGTAGCCTTGAGCCTTCCACGCCGCCTAAGGCACACGCCGTTGCCCAACTGGCGAAATCCAGTGTCAGCGATGTCGGTCGCAATCGTAATGGCGTGGTCCGACGCCACCTCTCCTTCCTGCAAGATCTCTAGGGCATCCGCCATCTTGTCGTCCGGTAGGAAGTCCAGCAGGGGGGCCAGTTTGTACCACAACTCCGTCGTAGCGGGCTACGATAGCCAAGGCGTTGGCCGCCTTAATCGTCGTCGCTGCAGACGAGATGACGAGATGACCCTGCGTCCCACCGTATCCAATTTCTTTCCCTCGCCGTCCGGCGGGGAAGTCGACGTAGAGGCCGCGCCCCCCCCCGGTTTCTTCCTGGCCACCGCGGAGACGACCCCTTCTAGCCGGCGTCGTGAATGGGTTCTTGAGGAGGGCGAGGCCCTCATCCCAAATATCGTCCAGTAGAGGCACGGAGAGGACCGTCTTCCTCTTGGCCTCGCGCCGTTGATAAATGAAACCTTCCTTCTTCTCTTCCGGGCAGAGCTGGAAAAGCTCGGATGCCCTAGCGATCATGGAGTGAAATGATCCAATCTCGTCGGGCGGGGAAGCCCGGGTGGGAGGTGACGACGGCAGATCCTCGTCGTAAACCTCGTCGTCCGTACCCGTCGCGGCCGTGTCAGTCCCCGTATCATCCCCACGAGTCGTGGACGGGGAGGAGGTCTGAACAGGGCGCGATGGCTGAAAAGGAGGTGGAGGATGAATCCTTCTCTTAGGGGGAGGGCTCCCAGAAGGGCCTGGCTCCGGGTCCCCCGTCGGGAGCGGTTCCTCCGCTGGTGGTAACGGCAGTCTCGTCCTCATCTCCGAGCATAAGGACTGTATAGCCAACAAAATGGCCACCGAGTTGTCTTGCGGCGCTGGTTGAGGGGAGTCCGACAGGCGGTCAGGGGCCTCGTCGGTACCCTCGACGTTATCGTAGTCTCCTACGTCGGGATCCCTCCCGACGGGCTGGTCTTCTTCCACGCCAACGCCGTGGCTTAAGACTTCGATCAGCTCTTCCTCAGAGGTTGAGGCCGAATCCACGACGACCTCCTGCCCCCCCTTTTTCTTCTCCGTCGGAAGTTTCACGGGGGTCCTGTCGATGGGCATAAAGGAGGACTCCCTCCGCGGTGGCAGGGAGACTCTGAGCCCCGAGGTCGCCACCACTGGTGCAGCCTCCACAGGCTGCGCCAGGGCCGCCGCGACTGTCTCGATAGAGGCCTTGCCTGGATGGATTAAGGCTTTCACCACCTTAGGTGCGCTCACCGCCTTCTCCTGGGGGGGGAGGGACACTGCCTCGCTCTCCCTCCGATGGGGCCTTCAAGCTCGACCGGGGCCTCTCCAGGAGCTTTGCCGGGTGCTCGGCCTTCCTCTTACCCGAACCAGAGCGTTGGCTCGTGGTTGATGGTGCCGGGGAGGATGCGCCCTGCCTGGCGCCCGTAGAGCCCGACCGTTCGGCGCTCCCGGTGCCAGCGGACTCACGGTGCTTGGCCTTGTGTTGGACCCCCGTCGCCGGGGCATCCTCAAAGGTCTTAGAAGACCGCTGGGATTTCTTCTTCTTCTCGCCCGACGGGCTCTCCCCTTCCAGCCAGTTGGCGAGACGTTGATGGCGGTCCTTCATGGTCCGCTCCGACATATTGCCGCAAAACGGAGTCCTTCTCCATGTGCGTCTTGTCCTCATGTAAGCAGTAAAGACAAAAAGTAGTGTTCGTCCTCCTTAAAGACATTCTGAAGCTGGCATCCAGGGCAGACCCTGAACAGCTTTCTGGGCGTCGAGCTTCCCTTCTCCTGGGCCATGTCCGAGATGGGCCTGAGAAACTTCTGGAGTCCTCCAAAAGCGTGGCTTGACGAAATCTTCACCCTTGAGGGGCGTAGACGAATCCGACACGGGTCCCCGTTGATCGGATGAAGGAACGGTGGAGCTTGAGGCTCTTTTTGACCGAAAAATCGAAGTTTTTGAGAAAAAAATGTGAGAAAATAGCACTAACGCTCGAGAGCAATAGCACGAGGATCCCAACACTTGAACGTACGGTAAAAATCTGAAGATGGCTGCCAGAGGCGGGGCTTAGGTAGAGGGCAGTCATTGGCTGTGGTCAGTATGACGCAGAGATCAGTGATTGGTTACTACTACAAAAGACAGATCAGAAACGAAACTGATACTGGTTTTTTCTTTACCGAGGATTCCCAGCCTGACGACAGGAAATATTCATGAGCATGTGAATCCATGCCAGACCCCATGCTGGAGAAATCCATATTTCCTGGAGCATTAGGTGGAGCCTCAAAACAGCTGCAACAAGTCCCATAAGCACGAGTATCATTTACTTCACCGATCTTTGTGCTGAGTGAAGCCATTTCCACTCTTGCACCCTCCCAATGAACAGCCAAGTGGTCTATTTTCGCATCCTGATTTGCTGATAAGAGACGAAAATCCACCACGGACTGTTTTGTAAAGTCATTCACTGTAGACTTCAGCGCTAGTAGAGCAATTCCGTTCAATTCCAGGTCCTTGTTAAGATCCAGTAGAGATCCAGATTGGAGATGGACCTCCGATTTTAGGTTTTCAAAAATCCTGACCAACGAACCTAGCACAAAATTTCAAGCGATCACTGATGCTGAAGTTAGAGATTGATCACGCGGCTCCAACCCCTGGTGCCCTCCTATTGGGTGTTGGTGTCCGGTAGTGCTGGGAGGCCTGTACTTCTCTTGACCCCTCCAATAGCGCTGAAATTTCGTTCAGCTTGAAGGAGCCGTTGAAATTCGGCGAGATGTTAGTGTTATTGCCCCCCCCTCCTCCACCAAGTCCAGAATTAGGTTTCCCAGGATTTTTGCCGGCCCCACGGGTTCAGTTGAGACATTGATTCTGTCCAAACTCAGCTTGCTGGACTTCGATTTAGGGGCCAAGCTATTTGTCCTACCTTCTATGGGAAAGTAGTTCAAAATTGTTTTTTTAATGGATGTAGTGGTTAGAGTGTAGTCCAGGCTAGATGCCAAACAGTTTTTTAGAAGTGGGGCATTGGGTGTGGATATACCAGAGTCGATTCTTGCTGCCGTAGAGCAGAACGTCAGACCAGAGCCAGATGCCTGGTCATCCGCGGGAAAAAAAATCAAATTAAAAAAAAAAAACCTCTGGCACTTCAGACGGGTCTCTGTAAGCAGTAAAGACTTTAAAATGGACCGATCCACTTGAGGCGCAGCCGAATCCCGCACTGCAGCTTTTTCCCATTCTGGGCCGTAGTCAGCCGCTGTGAAAGGCATGCTGTGAAGGTTGTAAGGTCTGAATTTGCTCATGTCTGAGAATCAGGAGGCGTAATGGAAGTTTTGTAAATAGGAGCAGCCACACTTCTGAAAGCCCACCAAAGAATTGCTCTTGGAAGAGATCCTTCGCGTGCTACCTGGGTCAAAGGAAAAATTCCTACAGTCCCCAAAATAGCACTTGGCGATGGCTGAAACAGTGGTCACACCAAGCACACCAGGTATTAAGCGCAACGATTAAGTACTTTCAGAGATCAAAGTGTGCCGCAGCGTGTTCAAGACCAAAGGGCCTTTTCTTTCAAGAAATGTAAAAGAAGTTCGTAGCTGACCCAGAAGCCGATTCTCCGATTCCCAAAGCCGTCGGAGCCAAAGGCAGCAAAAGGCAAACACCTCTGCAGACAACTCGAATGGTATTATTAATACGTCTTACTTGTGGTCGACCTCGCCACCTCCCACTGAACACAGAACACTCCGCTCACTACGCCGAGGCAGTGAGATTTATGGGCTCCTCCTCTTCCTTGTATTTCGAGTGCAATCACAAACAGACTCCAGTCTGTGTGTGCACGAGAGTAGTCACGTTCTGTAAGCACAGCAGGAGCAGAACGAATTCCGCACTGACAACATCCGCACTGATAAGACAGCAAGGCAGCAAGGATCGGCAAAACAGGTTAGCAGTAAGCACTCTGCCACTTTCGTAGGACAACCGATTACCTCCGTTGAGGAATCCCTGGAGGTTGAAGGTGACCTATGACGCCTCTTCTTGGCCTTCTTAGAGGAAGACTAAGAATGGCTCAATCGACTTCTCGATTGGGATCTTTTTGCATAGGGAAGAATCCCTCTGTCTTTCTCCCTCTTCAAAGGTGACTGACACAAACCTCCCCACCGCCAGTTTACCCCCACGCTCCCCAAGAGCTTTCTCGGTCATCGCCTGACAGGAGCCACAGTCGGCGGTATGATGCCCAGACACCACAGACACGCGGTGGGGGTTGGTGATCGACATTTACGCCCCGCAGTCCTGGAACTTTTTGAAACCCGACTTGAGCGTCGATGGAGTCGAAGAAGACATTTTCTAACTAAATTCTTTCACTGAAGCTTGCCGTAATTCACTCGAAGCGTAAACTCAGAAAAACAGAACTGACGCAAACGGGCACTGGGTGCACTACTTATACTGATGGTGACGTCGACTGTCGAATGGAGGCCCCCGAGGGACATCGACTCGACGACACTGCACACAGCTCCCTCTGTTGAAAAAAAATTCCAAAGCAGCAAAGCTGGAGAGATATCGATCATAAGATGAGGAATACGTGGGAGGACACAATCCATTCGAATTAGAACACATCTAATATACATTTAAATACAATGGTTCGTACGAAATGGACAAAAAAGGGTAAAGGAGCATCTCTGGTAGCTCCTGGCTCCCTTGTGGTAGCTCCTGTCTAATGGGTCATGCCAGACACCCAGGAGCTGGTTTTAGCCCCTGTTCATTGAATCTCAATTTTAAACCCGGTTTACGTAAGCTGGAAAATGTAGCTGGGTTCTTGATAAAAAAAACGAATCACCAATCTGTAGAACTGAGACTGTTGAAGCGGAGAGAAAGAAGCAGTCTAGGGGCCAAGGCAGAGTCTAGTGGAAGCTGTAAGACAGTAAAGGCAAAGAGGTTGTCCCTTTCTCATGGCGTAGGAAGGAAGAGGGTCTTGCCTACCTCTGGAGGTTGAAGAGATGTCTGTAAATTGGCTAATAAATTCTTAAAGTACCATGTTGCAGCAGAATTTACAGAACTGTGGTTGTCTCTAAAATTGTCAGAGAACATTATTTTGAAGGTGGTCAAAGCAGTAGTACACTGAAGTAAAGGAGCCTACTTTCACATTACCATTAGCAGAAGGGAGTGGTCATGAGGAAAGCAACCCTTTTAGAAGAAGCATCCCGGCAAGTAAAGACGCTGCAGAGGACAGTTGTTTAAGCAGAAGTGGTACTTTTATTTTTTACTTTATCAAGCTTATCCTGGAAGGAGGTTATCTAGGATTACCATTGGTGTGGTTTGCTTTGTGGAAATTGGAAAGGGACATTTTCAACAAACAGAGAAAGAACTGTAACCAGTGGACTTTTGTTTGGGTGAACATTTGTTTACTTATGGAACTTTCAAGACTTTTCTTTTGGAGAATTGACTTTGGCCATTCCTGGGAAAGGGCCCTACCCAGGTCATTTGGAAATAATCCAAGTCACTGGTTACTAGGTAATCATTTATGTTGTTTATGGTTTATGTTGAAGGTTTAGTGTGAGGGCCAGTTGCATGTATGCTAGGAGATTGTGCCTTAGAGCCTAGACGGGGAACTCCCTGGTAGAGTAGGCAGAGTTTTGGTTTTTTTGCATTTTCTTTTATTAATAAAATGTCAAATACTGAGAAAACTACAAGCAGTTGTCGCCTCGCATTACTGACCTCTCACACTACTTAACAGAGCACTACTTGACAGGTACTGGGACGAGGGCAAGATGTGAAGCAATGAAGAGCACCAGAGATACCTTGAATGAACGTTCTAGTTATCTTTGCCCTGTGATCATAAAAAGAAAAGAAGGACTCGCAATATTGTCAAGCGATCACTGGAGGTGCTGAAAGTGATTAAGCAGTTCAAAGGGAAGCAAGAAGAGGCGGACTGGGATGTTGACGAGAAGGCAGAGATGTCCCTGCCCGGTCTGACGTGGGAAGACCGGTTGAGAAGCTGGCAAAGCAGATATCCAGGCCAGAGAAAGTGCCGGACTGCGTGGGCAAGCACAGAAACGCAGTCCACAGGAGACTACAGACTGCTGAGCCGCCCCAGTGTATCAAAGGGCGAGAGAAGCCATAAGCAGCCCAAGACCGAGGAAAGCAGAGTCCTAGACAAACCGAGGCACACCGCCGGAACCCTAAAAAAAAGGAACCCATGTTGCCGGGATGGTGGATGAGGGCACAACAGTCGGTGAAGCCTAAAAGGGTAAGGAAAGAGACTGTGGGGAAACAATTGATACAAATTGATTCCTCCAAATCACCAACTCTACGCGTCACCTGTAGAGCGCTGCAAGGATACATCCTCTCCCCATGATCTTCAACCTTTCCATGGAACACTACGGGCGCCACACAACATCCACAACCACCAATGTGTAGATGGCGCGCAGCTCTATCTCAAGATATCCTCAAACAAAGGCATATACAGGATCAAAGAATAACTTGCATTGATCCAGTACTGGATGTCCAGTGTTTACCTAAAGCTCAACTACTCCAAGACCAAATACCTACTTCTGACCAACAACACCCTGATATCCAGACCTGGCTCTCCGTTATGACCATTAAAGGTTTCACAGCCCAGCTGCCCACCTGCGCCAAGTCCCTTGGGTATGACATTGATAGACACTTTTACTTGAAGCAGCAAATAGACCGTCATTGATTTTGCCATGACAGTCAGACCTGCTAAGAGACTTACTTTCAGACAGCACTCTGACAAACTGGCGGTGGGGGGGGGGGCTTGTATCCAGATGGGTGTACTGGCCATTGGGTGTAAAAGTGAATTTACCAGCAGCAATATATAAGACACCGCTTGTATTCTTGCTGTTAGGCATCAGTAGTTGACATGCCAGGAGCATATTAGCAGCAATGGAGTGACACTTTAAAAAGGGATTCTGCCACTTGCCCATTGAGAAGTATAAACCTGTTTTTTGGTTGCCAGGTCTACAAATAGGAGCGAACATTCATGACAACTTCAGTAATGCACTAGAGCATAATACGGGCGAGTTGGCACCACTTAATATTTCAAAAATCTTATCCTGAGACTTATTAATTTAAATTTTGGGGTGCAAACCTGAAAATAAAATCACTCCGCACACAGCATTAAAAATAGACAGCACTGTGGGCCAAGGTATTGGTTACCTTCAGTGCGGGTTCGCACTCCCTTACTCTAGTCTGACAACTAGATTTGACATTAGTTGCAAGTTATTGGAACCTCTTGTATACAACCTTCTTTTGGGGTTTTAATTAAATTCCAAATAACATTCCAAACAATTTGTAGTTTTTCACAAAATACCAAATGTATTATACAGCCTTTGCCAGTATAAGCTACAAAACGTGAAGACATTTCGGACCCTCTGTCCATCTTCAGGGCCAGTAGCTCTGTATGTTTACAAACTTTTGGGCATTTACCTGGGCTAAATATTTACAAGAAATGATATGGTTAGGACACAATTATACAAATAGCAACCCATAGCCAACATTGCTAATAGATGAATAATGAAACTACACCACCATGTGACAAGAGTGGAAACCCACACAATTGTTCATTACCATCGCAAACACAATATTCTGTACAGTGGACTCAGCCCATGGTACCATGGTTCAAAATATAACCACAGCCATTTCCATAAAATCCAAAGTAAATCATCGATTTCTCCCATATATTCATTGACAAAGAAACCATCAAAAATGATCCCGTTCAACATGGTGAGGACAAATTAGAAAATGTAAACTATATAAAGCATGAAAAGGCATTCATTCAATCAACATGTCAGATTGTCCCCCAGTGATGCTGCAAAAAATAAGGATGTAGAAATAAAAATTAAAAAAAAGAGAAAATATACACAAATAAGAGATTAGTAATGAAACACAGCAGCTAAGATTGGAGCACATTCAGAAGACTAGAATGCCAGTCTTCTATAGCAGATTACTTATTATGGGGGTGGTGCATTTGAGTGGGGGTTGCGGGGGGGGGGGGGCGTCCCACCACCTTATTGGAATCATATTTGGGTTACTGAAGGATTTCAGTTGGAGGATTATTTTGGGGTACAGTCTGCTCTTAAACCCTCTTCCATAGTGAAGACAGACTTCCAAGAAAAGGGCTACACTTTTCATTTAACCAGAGGAACATTAGGGATGACCTGCTGTTTGGACCAAGGCCTGCTTGCTGCCTGAACACTGGTATCCGGGACTCTCCCCAATTGAAGAGGCAGCCCTGCACCTGCCCTCTAGCAAGCCCCTTGGCTGATTCAAAGAGCAGAACGAGGGCTAACCTTGACCTCAGACTCTGGACTGGGTGCCACACAGTGTGACGAATCAAGGGTAATCGTCACTTCTCCTCCTTTGAGACTGGGGTGGTGAGCTCGCTCCACGTTACCCTCCCTGGAGGTATGGTCAAATGGGACCTCACTGGCAGTACTCCCCCTTAGGGGACAAGGATTCCTCTAAGTAACTCCCTAGATTGCTCAACATAATCAGCATATTATGCAACTGCCTGCTGGGAAGAATAATGCAACATCTTTATATTTGGCTGCAGGCAATGCTGAAGTGATTCCATCAGGAAAAAGGAAAAGAGGATGCCTCTTTAAGGCGTATTTAACAGACTTTACTTAACTTTATTCACTTGTATTGCGCTACGCAGGACCCGGAGGCTTAAGGGCACAACATAAAACACAGAACACAACAAACAAGACAGATGATAGAAACTGAACCTCAATTATACAACAGATGCTAAACCAGGGAGGGAGGGGGGAGGAATAGAGGGAAGCCTCCCTATTTAAACAGTGTTTTAACCTTCTTTCTAAAAAAACATCAGTCAATTCCATCTCTCTAAGATCCGGCAGGATGGCATTCCATGCCTTGGGCGCAGCCATGAAGAATACGGATCTCATCACCCGAGTAAGTTTACACATGGGAATTTTGAGCTGGTTTGTATGCTTCAACCTTAATGTCCCAACATTGGATTTAGCAGACAATGCTTTAGTCAAATAGCAAGGGCTGGTACCCTTGACACATCTATGTGTTATCACCAGTAGTCGGAAATTAATTCTGGCTTCATTCAGTAGCCAGTGCAAGTTCAGTCTAGCATCTGATATATGGTCTCTCTTTTATTAGGCCAACAATGATCCTGACCATATTATGTGGTAACGTTTGCAACCACCACATGTCAGACTTTGCAATTCCAACCAGAAGGCTACTGCATTAGTCCATTTTCTACCCTACAATAGCTCTGGTCCCTGTTTCGCAATTCATTTGGGAGTTAGAAGGCTGCAATTGGGCTAATAGTTTAATATGGTATTCAGTGGATAAAACCAAGCTGTTTATTTGTGCCCTCATATCCAAGTTTTGATCTAAGATGATGCCCACGGTTTTCACCTTTTTCTTGGTTTCAAGATTACAGCCTGTCACAAGGAAGCGTCCATACTCTGAACCCAGCTTCCGTATTTTATTGCTTATACCCATCACCATTAGCTCGGTTTCTTTATTTAATGCTAGGCCATTTTCCATCATCCATAGTTGTATGATTTCTCATATCTGATTTATAATTTTTGTCTTCCTCATGCAGTCCTGAGACCGGGATGACACATTGAACGTCATCTGCATAGTTCGTAAAACCTATATGACTCTTCCAACAGGTTAAACAAAAGGGACTGTAAAAATGTTAGAAAAAGAGGGGGACAGACCGGCACCTTGAATATGCCAAAATTCAGGCGTGCCAATGTGGCTTCAGCCAAATCACTCCAAACTACACGAGCGATTACTAAGGAAAGGCACAATCCAAAGGGCAGCCTTGTCCGAAAATAATGTAACCTCTTTTAACCCCGTGACCAGCTTTCCGTGGTCCACAAAGTCAAAGGCAGCAGACAAATCCAGCAGCATCAACATCACTGTCTGAACTTTGTCCATAAGAAAGAGCTAGCTATAGCCTTAATCCAATTTAGAGCAATTCCTTAATCTGCTGAAGGTTGTGTTACTTGGTAAAATGCATTTGTTTTGAAAGGCCGCACTCCGATCTCTTTATACTGAGGCTGTCCAGTATGAGAAAAATCTGAAAAGAACACACTTGAGATCAGCTAAATTGCACCAATGTTTTAAAAAAAAAATATTTTCTTTTGTTTTATTACAATTAAACAAAATGCAGCCAACTCACAACACATTGTGACATTTCAATATTTACATTTATGCTTCCAATTCTGCTGTTCCCCCCCTTCCTCCCCCATCAGAGCCTACATCGCCTCTCGCTTCTCGCGCTGCACCTGGTTCCGGTGAGGGGATTTCTATTTCTGTGTCCTGGTCACTTGACCAGTCTTGGGTAGGTCCGTATAATGTGGCTATTAGGTGCTTCCAGGCTGTTAGGTTTTCTGCCTCTCCCCTCCCCCCCTTCTGTTCCTGGCTTCGTGCAATACTGCTGTTTCAGCATTGGTCCATTTTTGTGGGTCACTCCACCAGACTTCTATTCTAGGTCTGTTGCATGCTTTCCATCCCATAGCTATTCTGCGCTTGGCAAGTATGTATGCCAAGTCCTTTAATTTGCCCACGTGTTTTAGTTGGCATGGCCTAGGGAATCCTCCTAACAAACATGCCCACGCTGATTCGGCATTTAATTGAATCCCTTTCTCCTCAAACCGGTGGGCTATTTCCTCCCAGAATTTCTCAATCTCCGGGCATGCCCAAAACATGCGTCATGCCCGCATTATCTTCCCTGCATTTGGGGCATGTTTGTCATTCCGCATTCTTAAATGTGGCTATTCTTTGGGGGGTCATATATGCTCTGTGGGTTATATATAGCTGTATTTGCTGTAGCCTCGCATTTCTAGATATTGTTTTGTGGTACCCTTGCACTCGCTCCCACATCCCATCGCTTATTGGTATTCCCATCTCTTCTTCCCAGTCCTGTCTCAAATGCGTCACCTCCTTCCCCGCTTTGGTCAGCAGAAGTTCGTATAGCCTAGATCTCGTGCCCACCCTCTGCAATATCATATGTCGTATCAATGGTGGTGTCGGGTTGCTCTTCTATAATTATCTCTGACCATGTTTCTTTGATCCGCCGTACCATTCTGTTATATGTGATATATTGCCCTCCATGCAGCCCAGTTTCCTCAACCAGACTCCCAAAGTCCTTCATTTCCCATCCTTGCCATATATCTCCCATTGTTAAGATTCCCATTGGTTCCCAGTGTCTCCTAATTGTCTATTAATTGCTCATCCCTTCCCGCCAGTACAGCCAGTGGCGTTTGTTGAGAACGTGGTGTCGGGTTCTCCATGACCTGACAAGCTTTTCGCCATATCTCCCATCCTAGTGCCAGCATCTTAGGGCGCTCTTATCTCTGCTTTAGGTAACCAGATTATTTCCCTTAGGAAGAATGGGGCGCATTCTAGTCGGAACAATCTCGATTCTGAGGTATGGTCTTCCGACAGCCATTTGACCACATATTGCAGTTGACTTGTTAAGTAATAGATCTCATAGTTCGGCAGTTTTATACCCACTTTATTGTATGTGTTTTGCAATTTCCAAAGAGCTATTCTGTTCCTTGTTCCATGTCATAGGAACTCCCTGCATATGCTCTGTAGTTTCAGAAAGAATCGCCTCGAGATCAGACATGGTATGTTGGCAATAAAATTTAATAGTCTCGGCAATACTACCATCTTCAGCAACGCTCCCCTTCCCATCATTGCTAGGGGGAACTTGGACCAGAACCTCATGCTATTTTCGATTTTTTGTACCGCTTTCTTTGTGTTATTCTGATGTTCTGCTTCCACCGTATGATAAATATCTATCCCCAGGTATCTAAACGTTTTTTGGCTCCCACGGTATTTGTAGGACAGGTAACCTACCGCATGGGATCCCTACATACCTCCCTAATGAGAATATACATGATTTCCTGGGATTCACCGCTATACCGGATAGCAACGCAAATCGCTCCATCACTTCCAAAACATATTGGAGATTTTCTTCAGGGTATCGTAAATATAACAACATATCATCTGCGTATAGCGTGATTAGATGCGGCTCCCCTTTTATCCCAATTCCTATTATCTCGTACTGCTGCCTCAGGTATATTGCCAGGGGTTACAGTGCTAAAATGTACAACATCGGAGACCATGGGCATCCCTGTATGGTACCTCTACTCAGTTGCCATCTCTCGGATATGATGGCACCAGTTTTGACTCTGGCTAGCGGGGCGCTATACAGTAGTATGACCCATTTGAGGTACCCTGGTCCCATCCCATAGTGAGTCAAGGCCGCCATCAGCCAGGGCCATCTGACGGAGTCGAAGGATTTTATTGCATCGAGTGATACAATTGCCATCTCATCCAAGCTTCCTGTTGTGTGTTCCATGACCCGGTGGAGTCGTCTGAGGTTGTCGGATATGTTCCTACGCAGAACATACCCTGTTTGGTCTGGATGTATTAATTTGGTAATGAGCCCTTTCATTCTATTTGCTAGTACCGCTGTGAGAATTTTACGTTCTTGGTTTAGCATCGACAGTGGTCTGAATAATCCACAGTCCCTGCCTGGCTTATTCGGTTTTGGGAGGGGAATAATGATTGCTTCTCTTAGGGATTCCGGCAGCTTCCCCATCTCAAATGCTTCATTTAGCAATGCGAGCGCTGGGGGGGGAGCACCTCGTTTTTTTGTATGTTTTATAAAATTCGCTGGGGAGCCCATCCGCCCCTGGGGTCTTACTAGTCTTACTAGTGGATAGTTGCATCTCCTCCAGTTCGTCTAGAGTAATCGAGGTGTCTAATGCCTCCCGCTCCGCAGCGCTAATTTGTGGCAAGCCAATGTCTTCCAGTGTGTCCATTATTTCCCTGTCGTCGTTACCTTCTCCATCGCCATATAATTTCCTATAGTATTCTAGGCACTCTCGATTTATACCCTCTTGGGTGTCCACTAGTTGCCCGTTTTTTCCAGTTATTGCCCTTGTCGCAACTCTGGGGGTCTTCCTTTTGTACAACCATGCCAGCTTCCTTCCCGGTTTGTCTCCCCCCGCATGCTGCCTCTATATACTTTTTATAGTTTAGATTGCATAGTCTCTCCCAGTGTTCTGCACACTCTTGTTGCAGTCGGCTTATGATTTCGGCATCCTCCTTCGTACTACCCACCCCTTGCTCAGAGTTGTCTCTAGTTTGGTTTTGGCCTTCTGTAGATCCCTTAGTAGACCTCCCAGCAGCCCTTTGGATTTGGTTATTACCACCCCTCTTGCTACCACTTTAAAAGGTTCCCATAGCGTACCAGCTGACTTAACACTCCCAGTATTGGTCTTGAAGTACCTTGCGATTTCTTCTCTCAGGTCCTTCCTAAACATTACATCCTTAAGTGCTTCAGCTCTGAGCCGCTAAATTGGTATCCTGGCTCTTGGGGGACGATATTGCCATATCAAGACCAATGGCGAGTGATCCGATAGGACCCTTGCCTTATATTCTGCCTGTAGTACTTCTGCTACCACTTCCTGCGTGGCAAATATGTAATCTAATCTTGTATGCAAGTTGTGTGGGACGGAGTAGTGCGAGTATTGTCTGTCTTGTGGGTGGCACCCCCTCCATATGTCTTATAATCGCAAATCTGTTAGTAGGGCCTGCAGGGCTTTGTGGCTGCGGGGTTGGGCTGGTCTTGTTTATCATCTGACCTATCCATCTTCGGGTTTAACGTGCAATTAAAATCTCCTCCCCAAATCACCGCCTCCCCCATGTGCAGGCTTATTTTGCCATATAGGGACTTAAAGTATGTAACAGTATCCTGGTTCGGGGCAAATGTGTTAATAAAACATATTTCTTTATTTTCCACCAGCCCCCGTACAACCACCAACCTCCCATCCACTTCAATTGTAGATTGTAATAATTGAAATGGGACATGTGGTGCTACCTACATAATCACTCCTCTGGCATAAGCCAAATATGTTTCTCCTACAATAGTTCCTCCCCACTTTTTCTGAATCATCTCCCATTTATCTTTTGTGAGGTGGGTCTCCTGCAGTAAAGCCACATCTATCTTCGGCCTCCTTAGGTACATCATCACCTTATTCCTTTTTAGGTAGCTATTCGGTCCCCTGATATTCCAGGAAATAACCTTAAGGTCCCCCATGTTTTAGTCTATCCCTTCCTCCCGCCTTACCTTCCCGACTCCTGTCCAATATGAGAGTGCCATCACGTGTAAGCTCGTACCCCAACAAAAACAACCCTTAACTCTTACTCCTTTAACTTCCCAAACCTCCTCCCCTCCGTTCTCTTCCCTCCCCCCTCCCGTCCCTGCCACAACATACCCCCCAACTCCCTACTTTCCCTCCTCCATCCAAACTGTTGCCGAGCTCCATCCATGGTTCTCGGGCACCCCCGCATCTTGCCCGTTTCTTGGCAGTTGCCAATACTCGGGGCACAGCAGGGAGACGGCGCCCTACTGGCGTCTCAACAAATTTACTACTAGGGGTTGGGCGTCCTTACTCTGTCTCCTATATGACTATTATTTGCAGCGCATTTATGGCTCATAGCTACATTATGCAAATCTATTTCCAGTCCATCAGGTCCGCTAGCGGCATTTATCTTTTAATTAACATCCGCACCCATTAGTGGGCTCAATATCTCCATTTCGAGCCACGGTGTGGATTCTCCCACCCCTTGCAATATCAGGCATGGTGTTGCGTCACTTATCCTGTCCATCTCGTTCTTGGCAGTCTTCAGACTCTGCGGATCCAATGGCATCCAGCCAGCATGTCGCCTCCTCCAGGGTTTCGAAGAAGTGTACTTTCCCTTTGTGTACGACCTTAAGTTTCGCAAGGTACAAAAACATGTATTTGAATCCGGCGATCCTCAACCTTCTTTTCACCACCACATAGCTGTACCGTTGTCTCTGTACCAGCATGGTGTAATCCGGATACGCTGTGACAGTCGCCAATGCTCTCATTATTGTTCCTCCTTTCCGAAAAAATTCCAGGATCCTTTCCCCATCTCTGTAGTTCAATATCTTTGCTATTATAGCTCGGGCAGGGGCCCCGGGTTGGGGCCTTCTCACCAAGGCCCTGTGTGCTCGTTCGATCGCGAACCCCTGGGAAAGCTTGCCCGCTCCCATTTCCTGGATGAACATGTTTTCCACGTAGTCTGTGGGGTCCTGGCCGTCTTCTCCTTCCAGCAGGCCAACCACGCGTATGTTGTTGCGTCTTGCTCAGCCTTTGGCTTCCTCGGCTCCGTTTTCCAGGTTAGACATTTGTTGCTTCAATATGTGTACCTCTTTGGCATTGGTGGTGCTGACCTCTGTATTCGTTTTTACAGAGCTCTCTAAGCCGCTCGTTCGGTCCGCGAGTGCTCTTACATCCTGTATTAGAAGGTTGACCTCTATCCCTACAGCATCTATCTTGGTCTCCAGCACCGCTTTGAGGTCTGCCATTGCGGTTCCACACGAGGATTTCAGCTCCATGATGGCTGCCAGGATCTGCCGATCGTCTCTCGGCGAGGCCATCTCTTCCGGCGTGGTAGTCGTGGCTTGTGCAGGCGTGGTCGGGGCTTGCTGTGATTTGGTAAAGATGTCCATTGTTGGTTGCTTGCCTTTACCTTTGCCCCCCTTGTGAGCCATTACACCAAACGTTTTGTGTCCTTTCCGTCTGTTGCACAGGCTGCAGTCGTGCCCTCAGTATAATATTGTTTGTACTGGCTCCTAGCTCTAGTTTCTTGGGTGCAAGGCTCCCTGTGGCCCTGTCTTCGATGTGCACTCTTTCTTCAGTATGCTGGTCTACTATATGTTGCCCGTCGATCCAAATCCTCGGCTCCCCACTCTAGTGCGCTTAGTTGTTTCGTGGGGCTTCAGTGCTGCTCTGGTTCTATATTTCTGCCTTGGCGCAGTCACCTCCGGGCCTCGATTCCGTGTACACCATGCACGCCTTCCACGCCCAGGCGGCGTTCTTACCCGCTCTGTTATCAGGTCCAAACCCCACCTAAGGGCTTGTGCGCTATTTTTGTGGCAGACGGGCTGGGCGCTAGGAGCTTTTGCAGGGTCCTCTTGCGCCCTGTCCAGGGATTTCCTCCCTTCCTCACCTCTGCAGTAGCCCCCAATTTTGTTTTCTTTTTATGAGGGGTGCACCTCTTTTCGCAGCCACGTCCACTGCCTGTGTGCCTCCCGCCGCAGCTTAGCCCTCTATCTCCTTGGGGTTTTCCGCCTTGCAGTGCCCAGTCTTTACCTGCATCTTCCAGGCGCTGTATCCATGTGCACAGCTTCACCACGGTGTGTGCCTGGATTGGTGTCGACTTTGTGGAGTCTTTGGGTTTTGACACTAATGTCTTATGAGCCTCATTCAGGACTTTCTGTTGTGTCAATGCAGTGCCTCTTTTCCACCAGGGAGATGTTACACTTGTGTTTATGACATCTTGCTGTAGGAGGGCTGTGTTCTTTAACTTTCGTCTGATGACGTGCAGTATTATTGGCTGATGAGGTTTGTTTATTATTGTTAGTTCGTTTTATGAGCCGGCTCTCCGGAGCTCGTCCGCGCCTCCTGTACGGTGAGTCTTTTCTTATTATGGCCATGCGACCTTTGTTCTCTGTGCTTGTGCTACATTGTTAATATGCGCAGTCGCACCTCTGCCCCTGGATCAGCCTCCTTTGTTGCGGCGCCTGTGACTGCTGTGTCAGCCCAATTCCTGGGCGTCTGGCATCCATGTCTTTGGGGGGCCCGGGCTTCACAGCGCAGCTTGTGCTCGCGCTTACACAGAAATCAGCCTCCCGTTCGCAGTCACCCGCAGGGTCCTCCCTCACCTTCACTGCGATACGGGTGCTCCAACACTTCGTTCCATTGCAGGGCACACCAGTTGTCATCCGCACTCGGGGACAAGCGCCCATTCCCTGCTGCAGCGCCCCTCATAGTAGGCACGGTGTACGCTCTCGGAGGCTCCTTTGTTTAGCACTTGCTGCCATCTTGCTGGCAGCCTCGCAGCAGCCGTCAAAGGCTACAAAGCTTCATAACTTTCATCAATAACACTCAATCTGCTTGCGGAAAGATGCATCAGGTTCAGCTCCCATTCTAGTTTCTTCTTGCTGCATTTCTCATTGGGTTAGGTGGTCGGAAGGCATGCGCTCGTCCGGATCATTTGTCGGATCCCGGAGCACATGAATAAAGCAGCCTATTCCATGGCTGCCAAGCCACGCCCCCTGCACCAATGTTAAGATTTATTCTTATGATTGCATCTTGTTTGAATTTTTTGTTGAGGGTTGAATAATTGTTTTACTGATGTTAACAGCCTCTGTGACAAAACAATAGAGGCCAACAACGTTGAACCCAAGCGAGAATGCATATGTTATTGATTACTTGAATTAACTGTGTTAAGAAACAAAGTAAGGATAGCTTCAAATTTGAATTATTTGTACTAACAGTAAAACAATTATTCAACCCTCAACAAAAAATTCAAACAAGATACAATCATAGGAATAAATCATAACATTGGCGCAACTTATCTGATCTCAAGTGTGGTATTTCCGGACCTTTTTCCATATACTGTAACAACCTGGATTTAAGATTAAGCAGGGCTGTCTCAGTACGGTGACCTTGCCTGAAGCCCGATTGCTATTTGTTCAGGATATCATGCTCATTTAAGAAACCTGATAATTGCAAATAAGCCACCCGATCCAAGATCTTCGGGAGAATTTGTGAATTAGTTATTGGCCTGTAGTTTGCAAGGGAAGCTGGACAGACCTGGTTTTTAAAGTAGGTGTGTGATAGAGGCATACTTGAGTTCTATAGGAACAGGATTCTCCGCAAACTATGCATTCACAAATTTACAGAGTGTACACATCAACAGAGGGTCACACTCTTTAATTACCAAAGATGGACATGGATCTCCTTTAAAATTGGTAGGTTTGAAACTTGCAATGATCACAGCTAGTTCACTTTCCGATAGGGATCTAAAATTGAATTGACGGTCCTGAATATCAGTTCGCCGATTACAGTCCACAAGAGGGCTAACTGCCAGAGTGCAGTTTTTCTGATTATTCTCTATATTCTGTTTATTTTATCCAGTTTCCTAGCTTCCTGGATCATGGTACACCATGTCGCATCCTTAACAGTGTCCATTTTCATTTTACAGGGATCTTCCAGATCTTTTAGCATTTTAAAAAGTTCCTTAGAGGTTGGACTGTGTTTTGCTAATCCGAACATCATAGGTACTTTTCTTGGCTGCCAATTTATTCTCTGCCGCGATCTTATACATTTCTTTATCATAGGCATCTTGAGAGGATCTCCAGGCATAGAAACATTTACTTTGTTTGGCTTTCATTTCTTTGCATTTCAGGCAAAAACCCGGAATTACTTTTCTGGTTTACAACCAACTTTGATTTTAAAGGGGCTAAGACAGTAGCGTCTGGCATAGACTGCTGGTATGCCCCCCTTGACTGTAACCAGACCAGAGACTATCTGGGTCAGGGTGGTTAACCATGGTGTCACTGTCTCTCTCGTGACTTTTTTTGTATTCCTGGCCACTAGTCTTTTCTTCCCCTCTGTTTTGGGTATTATAGGTTTATCCAAAACTATAGTACAGTGTACAAAAATAATTATCTGACCACAGGCAAGGTAGAACAAGCAAATCCTCTATCTTGGTTTTATGAGCGGCTATCCAATCTAGGGTGTTCCTTTTTCATGTGTTGGAATCAGCACATGTTGCTTGAATCCTAAATCGCCTAAGGAGTCCACTAGCCTTGCGGCCATATGATCATTACTGTTGCCCAGCCATACATACATTAAAATCCAAGGACCATCGCCCTGGTATTTGGTTTCAAGATGAATTGGCTCGAGAATTCTGCCATGAGGTGAGGGGAAGTCTATACAATCATATTGAGAGTCGTCTCAGCATTAATACGAATCTTGATGTGTTTCATTTCACTCCCCTCAATGCTTGGTATCTCAACCGGCAAAACATCAAGGCTTGACTTGTAGATAAATGCCACTCCTACCCCACTGCCTTGGGCTCTATCCTGGTGTATCATACTGTATCCTTCAGGAATAGCAAGGGCCACAGTGGGACCAGCTGCATCTTAACTCCGTGTCTCTGTTATGGCACAGATGTCCAGATCCTCACTAGATATATAGGAGGCAACTTTGAGGGCATGCTTCAAGAGGTATCTGGTATTAAGTAATACCAATTTAATACAATCCCATTGTAATCTAACATTTGTGGTATTCCTTGACTTGCCGCGACTCCACTCATCCATCAACCACAACCCTGGCTTTTGCCTGCATGATTTAAGTATCATGATTGCCAATCTCAAACGCTCCTAAAGCAAGTAACAAATAACCCTATGAGGAGAATAAAGAGGGACTGGAGACAATTACCCTGGGAAGAAGGGAAAAGGTCTTATGAAGGAATATGATATAGGACTATTGAGAGAACAAGATAATAGAAGAAAGTATAAAAGTGAACCCAGGAGTAGGGGAATCTAAAAGGGGATCAAGTCCCATGAAAAGTAGCTAAGGATGAATTGAGGGACAAAGGGTCGTAAGAGAAGAAGAGTGCAAGACTATCTCAAAACAAGCTGTAAGCAGCAGAACCTTCAAGACAGCACCAAGCCCAGAAGTGTTTCACAAGAGCTCATGGAGGCGATACCCAGAGTTTAGGATTGCATAAAGCAACTCCAGTGTAAGAGAGGGACCTTTCCAAACAACTACGAGAAGCAAGAACTTCTCTTCGTTAAGTTGGATAAACTAGTGGCAGGAGTTTGGTTCGGATAAAGGACATTTTACTTTGGAACTTCGCAACGAGAGACTAGCACCTGTATAGTTTTAGATAGGCAGAATGATCCCTTTAGCAATAAAGTTAGCCCTTTTCATATAATTTAATTTAAAAGAATTCATTATGTCCTTTATGTGTTTGATGACTCTTGACCTGCCGTACCAAGCACAGAGGAAGCACTCTGGGTTACCACTTCTAACGCTTGTGAGCTACTCCGACAGATATCACCTGTCAGTCCAAAGCTTCTTTATGCCATGTGCACTCACGGCTTCTTAACCACACAGCGTATTATGACCAGTTGACCCTGCTCACCACCCTGAAACTAAATCACTGCCTCAAAGCACCCGGAAAGATGCTGTTGAGCACAAAGAACAAGCTTGAAAGGCATGTGTATAAGTTCTGACTCCCTGGCCCATTTTAAGGGACTTAATGTTATTTAAGACCCGACTCCCTCTTCTTTTAAGTTAATACCTTGAACATTTCCTATAGAGACAATTTGCCTGGTTGCCCCAGTCTTCAGACCCAAAGTTCCCCTTACATTCCAGCGTTAGTATTCAAATGTTTTCCTTTAGAGAGTGGGTTGCTACTATTTTTACTAGTTACTTGTAATTTTTTGTTTGATTAAAGTTGGTATTTTTATACAGCTTTGATTACACTCCTTTTATTTTGTTACCACAGTACTATTGTGGTTTTGGATTCTTACGTCCCTTTGAAGAGTATATGTTGTTCCTGATTCAGCTGTATGATTAACATCACTGCTGGTTTAGTAGTAGTGTTGGGCTAATTAGGAGTCTTATCCATTACTCATTCTTGTGCAAAGTCCTAGTCATTTCATCATAGCATTTAGTATTCCTGAGGCAAGAGAACTACAGAAAGGCGTCATGCTAGTGATCTACAGAACAGCTCTTCAATTACTGTTGGTCAGCAGGGTACACTGCACAATGGCTTGTATTGGTGATCTTTCCATGATAGTTTGCCCTTTTTGCACCTCCACATCTCCCTGGGAACTCAATCAATATGCTCAACCAAGGCCCACTTCTGACAAGCTCCTTCTTGCAAGGGCCAGATCACAAAATTCGGCATCCTGGACAATAGGCTCCCCATTGGTCGAGGGTGCACTGAGTGCACAAGGTTTCACACATAAATGATATGATCTGGCATTCATAACGCGCCTATACACAAGTGTTTCAAGGCGCGACAAGGCCAGGGAGGGGGAACAAGGGGACATGCAACAATCCTACTAGGCCAGGTGTCATTCAGATCACGCAAGTGCACGGGAAGGGGTAGGGACAGTGCAGTACATGAGAGGATAACAATAATAAGTACGGCCAACAAGTGGCAAGTGCATACATCGGGTGTCAAGGGCTGGTAGGGGAACTGTAGGGATACAGAAACCGTCCTAGTGCGGGGGTTGCCATGTGGGCAGTGCATGTGTGTGCCGGGTGGGGGGACCAGGGCCCGAGATCATAGGGTGTCCAGGTCGCCAGTGCAGTTCAGGTAAGCCAGGAGGTCAGCAGAGGACAGGGGGGAGAAAAGGTGGAAGCAAAGAGAAAGGTTTTGAGGTGCTTCCAGAACCGGAGATGATTCTCGTCGAGTTTAAGGGAGGAAGGGAGGCTGTTCCAGAGGGAGGCCCCAGCCGAAGAAAGATCTACCACCAACTCGTTGCTTGGAGAAGCGACAGACCCTACGGGAGTTAGAGGTGGATGAGCGGAGAGCTCGAGAAGGAAGATATTTAGGAAGAGAGAGTTGAAGGTATTGAGGCTCCAGAAGGCCTTGTGGACGATGCAGAGGGTTTTGAACTTAATCCTGTGCAGAGATTTCAGTCCTGGAGAGATACGATCCCTGGGCTTGACCCCAAAGACAAGTTTCGCAGTCCTGTTCTGGATAAGTTGCAGAGGGCGGAAAGTAGAGGCAGGCAGATTTAGAAAGAGGCTGGTGCAATAGTCCAGTCTAGAGAGAACCAGAGCTCTGGAGACAGTGAGCTTCTGGGGGAAGGAGAGGAAAGGAAGAATACCTCTGAGGAAGTACAGTTCGTAGTGTGACTTAGAGACGTCGGAAATGTGAGGAGAGAAGGAGAGTGTAGAGACGAGGATGACCCTGAGGTTTTCTCAAAGGTGGGCGCAAGAGGAGGACAATAAGGACTCCCATCACTAAATCCGTACTCAAGGACACCCTAGTCAAATTACATCTCATCAGGGTTACCAATATCTCCTTTAAGGTGGGGCCCCTGGGTTGAATCCAGCTAATGTGCAACATCTTGGCAACAGATTCCTCTCATGCTCGTGGTGCTAGGGCTGGTTCTCGGGAAATCACTGCTGCATAGGCCTCATATTTAAGACACTTCATGTTGCTATCACTTTATACCTTTGGAACTGATGTTTTCCAGCGGATTAGGGATGCAGCCTCATTTTAATCCTGCTAATAACCTATTCCAGTGGCTTGAAAGCAGAAACACTAACAGCACTGCTTGGCTCACCTTCACCACTCATTACCAAATGACACATCGGATTCTCCTTCCCCCTATGCTACAGAGATGGGCTTGCTATGCTCTTTAATGCTTATGAATATAAAAAGTCCTTGATAGAGGAGGGAAGGTTACTTGTAATCCCAGTTCTGCATCTTGGTTACTCCCTTTATAAAATTCATGAACAAACCATCTGCCTCACCAAAGAATTTAGAAAAAAAAAAAGAAGAGCTGTTGGGAATGGAAAATCCTTATGCTGTTCAGCACGTATAAATGAACCTACAAATCATTGAAATGCATTGTGGATTTTGAGAACAGCTTGGCAGCCATTAAAGGGAAAGTCTTTCTAGCTAGCGTTCTGAATAGGGGAAATTTCACTGTTTGTTCACAGAACATGCTCTTGGAATACGATAATCGGCAATTTACTTCGCAGAAATTGTTAACTTATAGACAGTGGACAGTGCGCGATTTACTCCTTTCCAATACCTATTGAGAATTGTACAATATCATGGCCCTGGCTTGGGTGGGCGTTGTGAAGGGGAGAACGCTGCTCGTCAAACTCTAACCTTATTTCTGAAGGTGGTCATTAAGCGCACAGGTGTCTAGTCGAACCCACTCGCTAACCTATCCTTTCTAGCTAGTGTAACAGGGACATGTGTCGGACCCTGTCGAGGGGTTCTAGCACACTTCTTAATCTGGGGTAGGCAGGCCAACAGGGCAACACCAGAGTCAAACCTACCTTAGAGGCGCTGTGGAGGAGTTAAGGGCATCCCTATAGACAAGGGGCATATCAGCCACTTTTACTCCCTAAAAATTGGCAAATGCTGCCAAAAAATAAACATAGGTAGTACAAATACTCAAAAAAAAAAAAAAAAAAAAAAAAAAAAAAAAAAAAAAAAAAAAGACCTGCAGAATCTGATGCCCCTGCTTTCACCAGCACAGCTCCATGGATAGGTTTGTACCAGTACTGCACTTAGTACCACAGGAAGAAACTACTATTTTAACTGCTCGATTGGAAAAAGTAAACCTGTATCTTTTAATGTTCATGAATAACTAGGTGCAAAGAAATAATTACAAAAACATTTGTTTTTCAGTTAAAGAGCAAGTTACTTCTTACCTTGTAACATTCTTTCGATGGGATGTTGCTCCGACGTATTCCTTATCTGGATAGATCACTTCCAGCTTGCGGGCCTCTAAATTTTTTCAGTAGAGGGCGCTGCGCGTCGACGTCCCTAGAGTTGGTGTCCCTCGACAGCCTCCGTATCAGCGCCGACGCCATTGTGCGTATAAATAGACTTGCGTAGCATCCGTTGCACAGTTCCGTTTTGAAGCTTAAGAGTAGCTGTGCATGAATTGGTTATTGACCTTGAAGGAGCGTAAGCTACAACTACAACTTTTACTGAGGGGATGGATGGGAGGGGCGATAAGGAATACGTCGGAGGAACATCCCATCGAAAGACGTTACAAGGTAAGAAGTAACTTGTTCTTCGAAAGGATTTTGTCCTTCGACGTATTCCTTATCTTGATAGACTCCCATAGCAGTGGTGTGTAAACGGAGGTGGGAGTGAAATTGCAATATTACCCTTTAAGAATGAACAGAGTGTAACACAGCTTTGCCAAATCTTGTCTCCTGGCTAGAGGAGGAATCCAGATTGTAGAATTTTGTAAAGGTATGTGCGGACGACCATGTGGCAGCCGCACATATGTCTCGAATCGGCACCCCTCTTTGGAGGGCCGAAGAGGCTGCGATACCCCTGGTTGAATGAGCCCTAAGGTGTTGAGGGGGGCTCTTTCCCTGCCAATTTGTAGCATTCTAGAATGGCTAAAATAGTCCATCTGGAAATGGTCTGTTTTTTGATTAGCAATCCTAATTTGTGTCCTGCATAACCTATAAACAGTTGGTCTGCTTACCTAATCCTAGCAAGTCTGCTGATATAAATACTCAAGGCTCGCCTTGGATCCAGCCTATGTAGCCTCTCTTCCTCTTTCCCAAGGATGGGGAGGAGAATAGAATGAAGGTAAGGTTATCTTCTGAGTGATGTGCAATTCAGAGACTACCTTTGGGAGGAAATTAGGCTTCACTTGTAGGACAACTTTGTCTTTGTGAAATATTGTATGAGTTTTGCAAGATAGAGCTTGTAATTCGCTCACTATTCTGGCAGATGTCAAAGCCACTAGTAAGACTGTTTTAAGGGTGAGAAATCTTAATGAACAAGAATGGAGTGGTTCAAAGGGAGTACCCATCAGGAAATTTAAGACTAGATTTAAGTCCCACAAGGGAACTTGGAACGACTTTGGGGGATAGACATTAGTCAACCCCTTCAGAAATGTTATTATTAGGGGTAATTTGAAGTATGATGGCTCCTCCGCAGTGCGCTTGAAGATCGACAGCGCTGCGAGGTAGCCCTTGATCGTACCAACTTGAAGACCCTAATTCGCCAAATAGAGCAAAAAAGATAACACCATTGGTGTATCGCATGAAAAGGGTTCGATATTCTTTTCTCTACACCAGCTGCACAACTTGTTCCAATGGCAGCGGTATAAAGTCTTTGTTTCTGGCCTTCTAGCCGAAAGCAACACCTCCATGACGTCATCTGGGAGGTCCCAATCCTTGTATCTCAACCTTTCAGAAACCAAGCGTGAAGGTTGAGGGTTCTGATGTCTGGATGGAGAACCTGACCTCCCTTCTGCGAGAGAAGATCCTCCCTGTGTGGAAGACGAATCGGAGGGCAGATGGACATGTCCAGAAGGTCTGGGTGCCACGTTCTCCTGGCCCAGTCTGAGGCAATTAGGATCATAGTCTTCCAGAATCTTCTCAACCTCCTGATCATCTGAGGAATGACAGGGACTGGAGGAAACGCGTACAGAAGTGGAAACTCCCAGTCCACTACAAACGTGTCCCCTAGAGCTCCTCTCGGGGGAAATTGCCTTGAACAAAACTGATCGCACTTCCTGTTGATACTGGTGGCAAACAGATCCACTTGAGGGGTTCCCCAAAGGGTGAAGATCACTTGAAGGACTTTCTGAGCTATCTCCCACTCGTGGGAGACTGTGCTCTGCCTGCTCAGAGCATCCGCTGTCAAGTTCTTATCTCCGGCTAAGTGAACTGCCGATAGAGAGATTCCTTCTTGAATTGCCCAAAACCAGAGCTGCATCGCCTCTCTGAACAGTGGCAGTGATCCTACGCCTCCTCTTTTGTTGAAGGTAATGCATGGCCATTGTGTTGTCCGTCATTATTAGGACATTTTCCCTTGTACAGATGGCAGAAAAGCCTTCATAGGTTGATATGTAGTCTGGACTCCGCTGGAGACCAATGACCGCTGGTGGTCAAGTCGTTGGCATGGGCGCCCCACCCCGTGAGTGAGGCATCCGTGACTACTGTTATCTCCGGCCATGGTTGCCAAAACAGTTCTCTTTCAAAATGTTCTCCCGACAGGCCCACCACTGAAGGTCTCGAGCCACTTTGTCCAGGACCTGAAGGAGCTCTGTCATTCTTCCTGAGAATTGCGACCACTGGGTTCTTAGTGCCCACTGGAGAGATCTCATTCTCAGGCGAGCCTCTGGCACAAGGAAGATGCAGGATGCCATGAGGCCTAGCTACCTCAAAAAGTCGAAGGCTGGGAGACGTTGGGCATTTTGAAACTTGGTGACCATCTGCAGAATATCTTGAGCCCTCACCTCTGGTGGCAAGGCTTTCCCCATGGAAGTGTCCAGGACCGCTCTGATAAACTGGAGTCTGTCATAGTATCATCTGTGACTTCTTTAAATTGAGGGAGAAGCCCAGTTTGTGAAGAAAGTGGCAGATATAATCTAGTTGGATCTGAGCTTGTTCCGAAGATACTGCTCTGATCAAGCAAGGGGTACAACCGATCTTCAAGGTGGGGGTAGGGGTAAGACGTGGATCCCTTCCCTCCTTAGACTTGCAGCCACTACCGACATTAGCTTGGTGAAGACCCTCGGGGCCGAGGTCAGCCCAAATGGCAGAACTCGAAATTGATAGGGAGAGTTGCCAATTGCGAACCTCAGGTATTTCCTGTGTTTGAGATGGATTGGCACATGTAAATAAGCATCCTGAAGGTCTAGAGGTACCAGCCAGTCCTGAAGCTGGAGGGCCTAAAGGATCTGAGAGAGAGTCACCATCTTGAACTTGTCCTTCATGAGGAATTTGTTCAATTCTCGTCAGTCCTCCGTCCTTCTTCGGTACTAGAAAATAGGGGCAATACAAACCCTTGTTCCTCTCTGCTACAGGTACCCGTTCTATGGCACCTTTCTCTAGCAGGTCTAGAATCTCCTGCGAAAGGAGCGGATCTGGAAACTTCAAAGAGTTGTTCCCCGGTGGATGACTCTGAGGGGTGCGTAGAAAAAGCAGGCAGTAACGTTGGGCAACTGTCTCCAATGCCCAAGCATCTGACGTAATATCCTCCCATTCCGTCAAATGTTGAGTTAACCTGCCCCCTACTGGTGTTCTGTGAGGAGAGACCTGAGAGTGGTTTAGAGGCGGCTGACGCAGATGCCGAGGGCAAGGAGGCACCTGCTGCGGCTTTTGTACTTTTAACCCGTCCACCGCGGGTGAATCATTTTTGGCCCCTTTGAACCGGCTGTCCTCTTCCTTTTCCGAATGCAGAATAAAAGCAAAAGGACCTACCCCTCCAAGAAGTTCCTGAGGGGCGATACGGAGTTTGACGGATTGCAGCTCCAAGAGATTTTGCTGCTAACTTGGATGTTTGTAACTTCTCTACGCTGTCGGCCTTCTTACCAAACAAAGAAGTACCGTCAAAGGGCATATTCAAAAGTCTGGCCTGTACATCTGGAGCAAAACCAGACTTTCGCAACCACGCAAATCTGCGGATTGTAGTACTTGCCACCATGGCCCTGCTGATACTGTCAGCAGAATGAATGCCAATTAGAAGTGACTCACCCATTACGTCTTTACCATCTTTAATGATGTTCAGAAATGCTTCCCTTTCCTCTCCTTCCGGGAGACAGTCAGCCGCAGATGAAGCACACTCCCAAAGTGTATAGCTGAATCTTGCGAGCGTGCAAGTAGCATTAATGCATTTAAGCGCCATGCTACATGCTGAGAAGACCTTTTTTGACATAGCGTCAAACCTTTTATCATCCCTGTCTTGTGGAATAGTAGGGTATGCAAATCTACTGTTCGATGAAGTTGCTGCTTGTACAACCAAACTCTCTGGGGTTGAATGTTTGCTCAAATATTCAGGGTCAGAAGCAGATACCCTATATTTGGCAGATCATTTGTTAACTGCCGGGATAACCTCAGGGGTTTCCCAGTTGACAGATATTTTTCTCTGCGATGCAGTATGAAAGGGAACCACAGGATCTTCCTGTGGGCCTTCAAGTAAAATGTCCGTAAAATCATCCTGTTGAAAAGAAGGTGAAGGTGTAGACCACCCCATGAACTCTATTATTCTGGCCATTAAGACCCTATAAGGGGTCTCAGCATGTTCCCATGGGTATGTTTTAGCGAATTCTACTTCTGGAGAAGTATCTAAACCACTTTCCCTCATGCAAACAGTCTTGAAGGTCCTTCAATCTATTCTCTTCAGAGACCAAAGGGTCTTTCATGGTCAGAATCCTCCCCTTCCTCATATATAGAGGACAAAGCTCTGAAATAATCTGATGTTGGGTATGGTTTAAAACCCATTTCTAAAGCAGAAGGGGCCAAGCTTGTAGTCACTGGTTGAGAAAATGTCGAAGTTGTCGACGCAGAAGTCAAAGGCTTTGATGAAACCAAAAAAGGCGTTGAAAAAGTATGAAGTGGCCTCGAAGAACTCGAGAGGATCGGAATCCTACGACGTTATCGATGACATCCTCGAGGTAATGGTCAAAGCCCTCGGTAAGTCTGACTGAGATGTAGTAACAGCAGTAGGTCTGTTCTTTACCGGTGTCGACAGCGGCGTCAAAGACGGTGTCGATTCGACCGATTTGTGTGTCGACGGACGCGGTCTTGGTGCCTTTGCTCGAGGGATCATGACGCTCTCGGGCAGTTTCTATCGCCGGGTGCAACGACTCGCAGCGTTTTGGTTTTTCGGGTCTTTCACCCAGGGTATCACCTTTAGCCGTCTCCGAGGGGGTTGAGGCCGCTTTCTTGAAGACGCTAAGCATTTTTTTTATGGAATTCCTCCCACTTAGCTGGAGAGCTGTGTTTCGTAGGGCAGGTGACCCTTTCCAGGGAAGTAGAAGGAGATCTACGACGCCTCTTTTTCGAGTGTTTAGATCTCAAAGACTGATGGGAACCGCTTCGAGACCTTGAGCGAGAATGTTTCCTGTAACGGCGAGGAGACTAATGTCTCGACTCTGTCGAGGAAACTTTCGAAGAAGAAGTTTTAAGAGACTTACCTCTTTCTAGCTTCCCTTTACGCCTCTTCAAGGCTTTCGATGTCATGGACATACAGTCCTCACATTCCGAACAGTGATGCTCCGATCGCAGGCACCACAAACAGGTAGGCAACAATATGGAGAGGTGGGGATCCGTACGAAGGGAGGGCAACATCTGATATCAATGTATGCTGATGATATGCTGTTGTATTTGAGATATCCTGAGGAGAACCTACACTATATTCTTGAAGTAATGGGCCGATATGCAGTGCTGTCCGGCATCACAATGAACCCCAAAGAATCATGTATATTCCCCCTGAGCAGATAGAAGGGGATACCACGAGAAGAACTGCCGGTATTACAAATACAATGAGAGACCAGAACCTTTACATACTTGGGGATAGATGTATATCACAGCGTAGAGGTTGAACATAAACAAAACACGGAGAAGGCGGTGGCTAACATTGAAAACAGCATGAGGTTCTGGGCCAAGCTCCCCTTGACCATGATGGGAAAAGTGGCACTGTTGAAGATGGTGGTGCTGCCTCGGCAGTTACACTACATTGGGAATATACCATATACGATACCCAAGCGATTCTTTGTTAAAATCTAGGGCATATGTAGCGTGTTCATATGGCACAACACCAGGAACAGAATAGCGTTATGGAAATTGCAAAACACGTACGGCCAAGGGGGCATTAAATTGCCCAACTTCGAAATTTACCATCTGGCCAGCCAACTACAATATGTGGCGAGGTGGTTATCGAAAGACTCCACATCGGAGTCCAGATTGTTGAGAGCAGAACGTGCCCCATTTTTCCAGACGGAATGGATATGGTTGCTACATTTGCAGCAAAGCGGAGGGACAAGGATGTTGTAGTTGGGATGGAAGATATGGCAAAGGGCTTGCCGGGCCATGGAGAGCCCGTTCCCATGTTCCCCACAGATGCCGCTAGCGGCACTGAATGGAGTGGATGAGCAATTGAGGAAGATAGTCCGGAAGCTATGGGAACAGATTGGTATAGCAATGTTGGGGGATATGTGGCAGAATGGGAAGGCGGTGGAGTTTGACACTGGTGGGAGACCCTGGATTACACCAGGGACAGTATATCACCTATACTAGGCTGGTGCGGAAGATACAAGACACTTGGTTAGAAATAGTGCTGCAGAGTCAGTCCGACACGGCCGTAGAAACATTTTATGACGTGTCAGACGGAGGACATGAGGTCTCCCGAATCTACGAACTTCTGATGTCAAGGTTGGGAAAGGAGGTGATTCAATTGAGACGGGATTGGGAAGGGGAAGCCGGGGAATCTATGAGTTGTGGGTGAGGGTACAAGGACACCACAAAAAAAGTGTCCAGGAACGCAAAGTTGCAACAAATCCAGTTATATCTTACCCATAGAGCGTACATGACCTCACAGAAGATTGCAAAGTTTAAGAATGCAGGACCACAAACATGTTCTAAATGTGGGGAGGAGACTGCGGGACTGGTGCACATGTTCTGGGGCGTGCCTGGAAATAAGATTCTGGAGGGAGGTGGCCCACCATTTGACCGAGAAGGAGATTAGTCTGGTGGTGGAATCTTTATGGGCATGCATGGTGGGGTGGTTCCCCAGGCTGCGTACGTTGAAACATGTGAGTAAACTCAAAGATCTAGCTTACATACTTACGAAGCGTAGGATTGCCATGAGCTGGAAAGCAAAGAATAGACCAAAGGTAGAAGTTTGGTGGCATGACCTCCAGAAACGGGCGGATGCAGAAACGGTGGTTTGGAGGGAAGCAGTTCATAGAGGGGGAGATGAAGAAGCAGAGACATTGATAGCGTGGAGGCACTTAGTAGCTTCACTGCCCAGACTTGCCTAGATGACTATGGTTACTCGAGGGGTGCGTAAGAAGGGGTGTCCTCAGATAAAGTGGTGGAAGGCGGTGAGGGGGGGGGTAATGGGGTAGCGGTGGACACATTACGAAACTGTACGCAAGACTTCAAAATGTATACTTGCTGTTCACTGTCTGGTTTATTTTTTGGTTGGTTTTTGAAATCAATAAAAATTGTTTAAAAAAATAAATAAATAAATAAAACGTATCGATTTGTCTTGAGACTCATTACGCACCATGTCACATTAGTTTACATCAAAGTATCTTTCCAGGTGTCATTCTGCTTTGTATAAGTAAAAGCCTACAAAGTTGGAAAATAAGATATTAATCATTTTGTATACTTTAAAGGAGATGATTCTCTTGTAAATATTTTCTGAGGGCAAACACATAGGCAGAGATATTCAGTCTAAGTACATCAATAAAGATTCCATGATGCAGAACCCAAAGCAAACATATAGCAATTGCTTCATATGGAGTAAAAGGTTACATTGTGCCCCCACCCATTTTACCTTCATTTTCTCTTTCAAATGAAACACCTGGCTGCAATAAGGAAATGTAACGGACCATGTCACCAGGGTGCAAAATTTCCACTCGCCACTGGCTAGTGATATTTGACTTGGCGATCAAGAAATGGTGTGCTTTGTATATTTATTGAATGGAGGAGGTGCATGGCTTTTTGTCGCTGGCTAGTAGCTTGCAACCTGGATTTCTGCCCCCTGGTTTCACACGATTTGGATTAAAAAAAATACAAATTCAACACAATGCATACATAGGCAAGTGGATCCATAAGTAAATTCTGCAGATTGAATCTAACACCCACCCTGCGTTTTCCCCAAAAATGCAAGGTTTCGATCTTGCCAAGTGCGTGCTAAGTTTAAAACTAAACATTTACACGTTTCTGTAATTTGGAGTTTGTGGGCCGTTCCCAGCAATGCATGAAGCGACTTAACAGGCTTCTTTTACACCCCATTATCGTGATTTCCATAGCTATTTTCCACATCCAAGCATAGGTGTAGCATCCCCATCTAAAACACAACTAGCAAGCTCTACCTATGTAACCTTGTAGCAAGGCTAGCCTTATGATGACAGTGCTAAGAACTAGAAATTACATTTCGGATGCTAAACCGTATTAAATGAAACAATAACTATACTGTACCTTGTATTCCCAAAGATTTTGGGGAGGTTTAACTCCAAGTGTTTTAACACGTTCCAACTCCATTATTATGGCTTTTCGGTGACTATTGTTGTCAATATTATAAGGAAGCTTCAAAAATTCTTCCTCTGCCAATGTTAAAAGGAGTCTAAAAAATGAAAGTTAGAAGTTTAATTTACCTAAAACAAATCCTTTAGAAATCCATTACTAACACCAGATCCAACATTTCAAGTGAAGCTATGGCATACAGGCAGCTTCAATAGCGCAACAGGATCTTACAGGCAGTGTGGGACTGATGAGACAGACAAACGTGAGCTCGCCTCAAAGGAACACAGACAAATCATTAAAACTGGCATACAAATTGTGCAGCCAACTTTGCAAGAGTCGCCCCCGATTGAAAACAGTTACACTTTAAAGCTCGTACATTACCAGCAAGCACGAAAATACACCTCATTGTGATGGAGCCTTAAACTCCTCCGTTTTATATTGTTCTAGCTAAGTTAGAGTGCAGCGGAGGTGTACCAATGGATCAGAATTGTTAAGAGCCAATAGGAGAAAGCAGAAGTACTAAGATTACACTAATTACCATTTGCAGACATTTCCTTAATGTCATGCACAGGATTCTCTTTTTACCAATGTGTGTGCACAGATCACAAAACACAATAATATTTGGAGGTTGAGACTCCAAAAAGCATAAATGAGGCTTTAAGCAAACAGGCAGGTGAAACAAAACACATCATCGGAGTAAGGCAGCCATGGAATGAGGAGTTAAACACATGCGTGGTGTACATTGCTGCCCTGCTATCTCCTTGTTTGCAATATGCTTTAGTAAGTCACATGTGATTGCCTGCCCAAACACACCATATTCTGAAGACTAATATGGTGGCTCAGATGTGAACCATGCTGGACAAAATCTAACTTGCCTTCGAGCATACATCTTATGCAGATAAGACATCAGAGCCTAGAACGGACAACCTATCAGCACATCGACTTTGAAATCTAAGATAAAAGCACACAATGCGATTCATGTGAAATCTCACAAAGGCTTTCCAATCTTCCATTTCCAACCTACAACCCTTAAATGAACCTCATTGGCCTCAGACAGACTGGTGCACTATGGTTGAAAAACATCTTGGAATAGCCCCCTACTGCAGATTGCTGCTCACACACCATGCAGAAGCATGGGTGCGAGTCATAGGGCCCAAGAAGCCACCAAGGCCATGGCGCCATTTGGCAGAGAAGCATGGCCAGCTCCTGCCTTTCAGAGCCTTGACTATCAGACTGAAGAGTCTGAAGGTTGAAGGACACCTCTGTGTGCTTGCCATCTTTTGACTAGGTGCATCTTCATGACAAGTACGAGTGTGCGTGCATCCACAGTGGCCTGCCTCGAAAGCTCTTGAAAAGCCTCTGGTTCGCAGATCATGGAAGACGTATCAAGAGCAGCAGCCCTTTTATACTCCTCAGTGCCAACAAATAGCTCTTGGTCATACAAACTGGTCTAGTCTTTCACATCAATGACTGCAGGTAAGTAGCGAGCATAGGAAAAAGCTAAGTTAAAGTTACTGAGGTTTCCCAGCCTGACTGGGGAATATTCAAAGCATGTGAATACATGAAAGATACCAACGCTGGAGAAATGGAGTTACAGGTATGAAACCACTCACTTCTCCAGCATTGGATCTTTCATGGATTCACATGCTGTGAATAGATCACATAGCAGTACAACCAATGTGTGGCGGTGTGTCACAGGCAAACCAACCAATACCATTTTATCACAAACATGAGACAACAAACCAGCAAGTGGCATAGCAAATAGAAAAAACCCAAAGCTGTGGGGCCTACCTTACTGAAACAGGCAGAGGACCGCACGCCTCACCAGCACATCTTCCACATTTGCTGCCCAAAACAGTAATGCCCGGTGAAGGTATGCAGCACCGCCCAGGAGGCTGCCTGGCAAACGTCCACCAGCGGTATCCCAGACCACAACGCCGCCACCGTGGACCGCGTAGAATGAGCCTTTGGAGAACCCCTCAAAGGCTTGCCAGCTTTTGTGTGACAAAACGAAAGAGAAAAACCAGTGGGAAAGTCCTTGCTTGGAGATGGACTGCCCCTTGTTGGAGGGACCAAACGCCACAAATACCTGCTTTGACTTCCTGAAGTCCTGTGTGTGATTCAGTTAAAACTTTAGAGCCCGCTTAACGTCCAGAGAATGCAGGGCCTTTTCCGCTGGCATGGATGCATTTCGGGATAAAGTGCAGGCTAGTTAGCAGGCGAACCTTGTCCTTCATAAACCTTCCAAAAGGCGGTCAACGACCAGTGCTTGCAATTCTGACACCTGCCTGGCCGAGGTAATCGCCACTAGAAAAGCCACCTTCCACGAGAGGAACTTCAAGGGAGCCGTCGACATGGGTTCAAAAGGACGTTTCATCAAAGTTGAAAGGACTACATTGAGGCTCCACACCGGTGCAAACCTCTTCACCGGAGGAAATGTCCGAAACAACCCTTTCAGAAAATGCTTCACAAAGCGATCACTAAACAGAGGAGCACTATCGGGTTTTCTTGTGAACCTAGAAATCGACGGCAAATGCACCTTAATGGATGACAACGCCAGGCCCCATTCTGCCAGGTGTAACAAGTACAGGAGAACCTGAGCTGGGAAAACGTCCAAAGGCTCAATCTCAGGATGACCCTGACACCAGTCACAGAATCTCGCCCATTTATAACTATGAGACATTTGTGGAAGGTGCCCTTGCTGCCTCAAAGATCCGTCAACACTCTCTGGATATTCCTAGATGACTGAACTCTGAGTGGTCAGGAGCCACACCGCTAGGCTGAGAGATGCCGGATCGTGACGACACACCCTACCCTCGTCCTGTGACAGGAAGTCCGGATTTGACCCCAACCGAACCGGCTATTCCACCACCAGATAAAGGAGGCCTGAAAACCACATCTGCCTGGGCCAGAACGGGTCCACCAGAATCACCCTGCACTGGTACTTTCGAATCCACTGGATGGTCCTCCGAATGAGTGGAAGTGAAAGAGGCCCATCCACGGGAAACGAAAATGCGTTCTTCAATGACTCAGGATGAGCCCCTGTGCTGGCAAACTCCAGACACTGCTCGTTTCCCCTCATAGCAAACAGACCTAACGGAGGATGTCCCCATCGCCGGAAGATTCTTGCCACTTGCTGCGCCTTCAGCCTCCACTCATGCACCTGACTGGAGTCCCTGCTGAGCGCGTCCACTTGAACATTCAGAACCCCGGGCAAATGGAAAGCGACAATGCTGATCCCCTGAGCTAGAGACCAATCCCAAACGTCCTTCGCCTCCTTCGGCAGGAATCTGGAACGCGCGCCTCCCTGCTTCCTTAAATAAAACATTGTGGTAGTATTGTCTGTTAACACCCTCACCATTGATCTGCGGATGAGGGGAAGAAACGACTTCAGGGCCCAGTGCAACGCCCTCAACTCGAGCACATTCATATGCAATGCAGTCTCCACCCGAGACCATAGGCCCCGAACCTGGGATCTGTCGAGGTGCGTCCCCCACCCTATCTGGAAAGAGTCTGCCACGATCGTCCATTGGAACTCCGGCTCCAGCAAGGGCATGCCCTTCACAAGATTGGTCATGCACATCCAACATTGAAGGGCGTCCACCAAACCCTCGCCGACCACCAGCTTGTCCGACCACAATCCTCCACTTTGCGACAACTGTACCGGCCTCATAACAGGCGGCAATTGGGAAGAAGAGGGATACACGACACCATCGCCCCCAACAGTGACATGTAAACCTGGCCCGTGACCACTGTGCCCCCTCTCCACTAGCTTGCCTTGGTCCGCAACTTTTCCACTTGCTCACTGGAAGGCTTTACCACATTGTCCCGGGTGAGAACCTGTGCCCCGAGAAACACCAACTCTATGGACGGCATCAAATAGGATTTGTCGAAGTTGATAGTGAATCCCAGCCGTTGCAAAAGCTGCATGGTTGCCATGAGAGAATCTTGTGCCCTTTCCTGCGATGGACCCCTCACCAACCAATCGTCCAGGTGGGGGTACACATGATGTCCCTCTTTCCGATGGAAGGCCACCCCCGGGGCCAGACACTTTGTGAACATCTTGGGGGAAGACTTAGGCCAAACGGGAGGACCCAAAACTGATAGTGATCCTCTCTGACCACAAAACGCAGAACTTGCGGTGTTTCTGCCTCATAGGGATGTGAAAATAGGCATCCTGCAGATCTAATGATGCCAGGAACTCGCCCGACTGCACCGAATGGGTGACATCTTGAAGGGTGAGCAACTTGAACTTCAAACATTACAGATTCTTGTTCAATGCCCGAAGATCTAGAATAGGCCTCCACTTGCCGTTGGGTTTTTTCACGACAAAGTACCAGGAGTAGACCCCATTGCCCCGTAACCGGAACTGTTTTTTTTTTCTAGCATGAGAACCACCTCGTGCCACAGGTTTAGATGATGCTGCTGCACCACATACACTGGCAGAATAGGGACCGGAGGACGCCGGAACTCCAACGAGTGGCCGAGACGCACTGTGTCCAGCACCCCACGATCTGATGTTATCTTTTGCCATTCGTCAACATGGATTGAGACCCTGCCCCCCAGCAGATTGTCCATATGGCAGTCATTGTTGAGCTTTTGATTGCCGCCCCTTAGCCGATGAGGACTGCAACCCTTTTTTTCCACTGATCTTGAAGGTCCGTCACCCTCACAGGGCATGTCGAGGACCTGATATTGGACCGCAGGATGAAAGTCTGTGCACTTCAACCAGACCTGCCGTTGAAGCACCACCCCATTATTACTCGGTTTAAAACCTGACTCCGTCAGGTCCACAGCAATACTGATGCTGTGGTTGGAGCCTCCCTCCCCCTCTCGAACCAACAGCATTGCTTCCTTTCGGTGTTGCTCCAGAGGATGTTCAAGAATCAGGGCCAGCCGATGCCACATTTCTCGATCATATCTGGCCATAATTGCCAAGGAATTTGCAGCCTTCACAGTCGTAGCCCCTACCGTCAAGACCTTCCTTCCAAAGGCGTCCTGTTTCCTGGCCTCACTGTCCAGAGGTGCAACACATTTATGTTGGCTTCTGGCCTTACGGCTGGCAGTCGCCAAAACCACAGACTCGGGCGTGCGCTGCGACACCAGGCATCATCTAGGGGTAGACTCGGGAGCCGTAAGTATCTTTTCAAGGCGAGCCTTCACCGCCAGTTCTGAAAACTGGTGGCGCATCGTGCGCATGCCCTCCTGCCACACATGGTCGAGCATCGGCACCGAGAAGACCGCCTTCCTTTGCTTGCCCATATGGTCGAAGAGAAAGCAGTCCTTACGTTCCTCTTCAGGTGCCAGCACAAACTCCAGACACGCTTTCGACATCATGGCGTGGAACTCCCCAATATCATCCAGAGGCGATGGTTGTGCTGGACTACGGGGCAGCTCCACTTCAAGGTCTGTGTCCCACACTTCATCCCTCGTCGGCGATGAAGACACGGTTGATAGGGTGTCCCACGGAACAGATTCAGGTAACTCGCCCTCTTCAGGATGAGACCATGGACTGCCCAACTCCACAGTCAACGGCAATGGAAAGCGTGCCGGAGGAGACTTCCTAGGCACCTCACCAGGCAATCCGTCGACCAGCGGCACTGCCGGACTCGGAGGAGGCGGCAACTGCGTATCCAGTTGCCCCAACAAAGACTGAAACGTAGATATCACCTGCAACGACAACATAGATTGCTGGTCAACCAACGGGTAAAGGGGCGGCCCAGCCCTCACCCCACTCAACATAGACGGCCTTACACTCTGCAGACCCAGAGCAGACGGGTCAAACACTGGCTCCTGTTTCGCCTCCATCTCCGAAGAAACAAGGAAACAAAACGTAGCTGGATCCTGCTGCAAAATTTTCTCAGGAAGTATGGTCTCAAAGGCAGCGGACTGCCACGCCCCACCCGTCGTCAACAACCCTTCCGATTCCATCTGCGATGACAACAGCAGTGGACCACTGTCCGTCCGAGTTGTGGACTGCGTGATGACACCACCGTTGATGACGGAACCGTAGATTGCATCACTACTGTCGACGGAACATCCATTGACTAGCTTGTCGTCGGAACCACATCTCATGGCTTCGATTTCACCAGAGACCCAGATTTGTTGGAAGAAGAACCGGAACGGTGCTTCAAAAACTCCCAGCTGGACGAAGACTTGTGATGGTATCTGGACGACAAGTGCTTTGACGAAGACTCCTTCGGCTTCGCCAGGTCTTTCTCCGACACTGGACTTCTCGGGCCTACCACCAGACCCCTTGGACTTGTCTAGCCGACCATGCTTGGATAACGAAGAGCTACTCGCCCCCTTCAACCCTTCAAATGATGCGGCCTAGATGAAGACTTGCTGCCTTTCCCCACCTCCGACGCTGCCTGATGCTTCTTTGCAGGGGGTTCCGCCGATGCCGCCTCAGTGATGCTCTGCAGCCTTCTCTGCTCTCCCTGAAGACTGGCTCCCCTGGGCCGAACCCACCTCAGAAGCCGGGTAGGTGCCCTCGTTAAGCCAGCATATGAGCCGTCGATTACAGTCTTTCAAAGTCTTCTGCGAAAATCCCTGGCTCTGATCTCGCAGGCATTCGCCGAGTGATGGGGGTAGGGACAGTAAAGACAGTCCATATGACCATCCCCTTCATACACCTTCTTCGAGCCGCAAGTAGCACAAGGCCGAAATAGACGTCTGGGCTACCGATCACATCATAGCCCACGAACCAAATGCACGTGTAAAAACTGGAGATGGTTGAAATCTGAAGGGAAGCCGCAGGGCTATTTATACCAGACGTCCTATTGGTGGGGCCTAAAGCACGCAAAAAGAACGTTGATAGGACACTAAAGTGTTGAAGTTTTCCATAGGAAAATGCTAAGTTAAAAAATACCGAGTTTTCCCAGCCTGACGACGGGGAAATATTCACAGCATGTGAATCCATGAAAGATCCAAAGCTGGAGAAAGGTGGCGACAAAGCAGCAGATAAAGGCAAAAGATCGTGCTTGCACCGTAAAACTGAAATCAAGAAGTTCACAAACCTTCAATACATGATTTGAAGTGGTGACGTCTTATAAAAGTGAAATGATAGATTTGATTGCAAGTTTAAAAGTGTGGTAGGAAAAACTGTAGGACAAATTGCAAAGCGAAACAAAACACCAATTCCCATCCACTGGACAGCCAAGTATTAATTGAGACATTCAAACAGATCAAGCACTGCTAGTTTTGCCAAATAAAAACAAACTGCTTGGGTTCTGGGACAGTAGCTTGCAACAGCCACCTAATGCACATCACCTCAGACAGATCAGAGCAATAGGACAGATCAGAGCAACAGGACAGATCAGAGCAACAGGATTCACATGCTCATGAATATTTGTGTGCCCACAGTCCCTCCTCTGGCAGCCATCTTCAGATTTGGTGGCTCGTAAAGTGCCAGTAGAGAAGAGCCACAGAGGGGCAGAAGGCAAGGTTCGCATGTGAATCCATGCCAGACCCATGCTGGAGAACAGTTACAGGTAAGTAACTTGTTCCTTCTCCAGCATAGGGTTTGGCATGGATTCAGATGCTCATGAATAAAGAATGCATAGAAGTACACACATGCACAACCACGGGAGGTGGCAAGGCTCAACATAAGCAATCTCTTACCTCCTCACCAGGCTGACCTTCAAGCGAACAGGTTGCGCAGCACTGCTTGGCCATCTCTGAACACCTCCTTGGAAACCCTGTCGACGCAGTAGAATTTCGTAAAGGTGTGAGTCGACCTCCACGTAGCAGCCCTGCAGATGTCCAGCAGGGGCACACCAGACAGGAACACCATTATAGCAGTGATCGCCCTGGGAGAATGGGCTCTCGGGCGGTCAGGCAGCTGTCAGTTTGCCAAACGGTGACAGTGAGTGATACAGCCGGAGAGCCACCTGGAAATGGAAGCCTTGGACAGGAAAGTTCACAAAAAACTGAAATGTAAGCCGGAAACTCTTCGCGCGGGCCACATAAAACTTCAGCGCTCTAGCCACATCCAGCTAGTGCAAAGTCCTTTCAGCCGACAACGAAGGCGCCGGAAAAAACACAGGTAACACCAAGGGATTGTTGAGGTGAAATTCAGACGGAACCTTCGGCATGAAGGAGGGTTGCGTCTGCAGCACCAGCCTCGTCTCTTGAAAAGTCAAGTAAGGCGCTTGCATGATAGCACCTGGATTTCACCTACTCATCTTGCAGAGGTGATGGCCACGAGGAAAGCGGTCTTTCACAACAAACATGAGCAGAGCCAAATCCAGAGGTTCGAATGGAGTCCCCCCCCATGAGCCTAGTCAGCACCACCACATTGAGCTCCCACGCCAGGGCCGGAGCCTTCACCGGCAGGAGTGGAACAGTCCATTGATAAACTCCTTAACCAGGCGGTGCGACCACAGCAAAGACCGTCCCGGAGATCTGATGTAGCGGGAGATGGCGGCCAGATGAACAATGGAAGCGTGAGCCAGCCCTGATTTAGCGAATGACAATAAATACAGTAATACCTGAGGGGCCGTGACCCTCACAGGGTTGATCTCCTGTGAACTGCACCAAACAGTAAAGCGCTTCCATTTGTGTCCGTAGCATTTTAAGGTAGATGCCCTGGCCTTGGCGAGAATCTCTGCAGTCCGCTGGAAGATCGTAGCCACCAGACTCTAACGCTGCAGGAGCCAGGCTTTCAGGTTCAGCAACCCCGGATCGTGGTGCAGAATTGCGCCTCCTTCCCTGGCGAGAAGATCTGCGACCACTGGCAGCTTGACTGGAGGGGACACCGACATGTTGAGAAGGTCTGGGTACCAGATCTGCCTCGGCCACGCTGGTGCAACAAGGATGGGAATAGTTTCTTACCTGTAACTCCATTTCTCCAGCATTGGTATCTTTCATGGATTCACATGCTTAGAATATTCCCCGTCGTCAGACTGGGAACCCTCGGTATATTTATATAGCCGTTTTTCCCTAGGAAAACTTCAACACTTTTGTGTCCTACCCACGTCGTTCCTGAGGCTGTCCACGCATGCCCCAATAGGACGTGGCCGTATAAATGCCCCGCCCACCGCAGCTCCCTTCAGATTTTAACCCCTCCAAAGCAGCATGGGGGGAAATACAGTGTGTACATTGCATTCAGGGGAGACCGGCGGGCACATGTGAACCCATGAAAGATACCAATGCTGGAGAAATGGAGTTACAGGTAAGAAACTATTCCCTTCTCCAGCATTGGATCTTTCATGGATTCACATGCTTAGAATAGATTGCACAGCAGTAGCTCTGATATGGCGGGGTGAATGCAATTAACATCAATTTTATCACATTCGTTATATACCCATGTGCCCACATATATACACATGTATAAAAATTATATATATATATATATATATATATATATATACATACATACATACATACACACACACACAACAATACCTGCACTCGCTTAAGTACAAGCATATATCTACATATTTGTACCCATATCTACACATGTGGAAAGAAGCACATATATATATATATATATATATATATAGGCATTCCCGCTGGACGGGGCTTACCTCACTGAAACAGATGGCGCAGGACTGCTCTTCCCATCTTCACATCGTCCGCATGCTGCCTTTCAAGGCAGTAATAGCGGGTAAACGTGTGGCACTGACCAGGACACCGATTGGCCTATGTCCGTCAGTGGAATCCCTGCCCACAGTGCCCCCGATGACGACGTTGATCTTGTGGAATGAGCCCTCGGACGTCCTTCCAGCGGTTTTCCCGCCTTGAAGTGACAAAAAGCAATCGGCGGCGAGACCCATCTAACTAGCCCTTGTTTTGAGATTGCCTTTCCTCTCGTCGACAGGCCATAAGCCACAAACAGTTGCTGCGTAGTTCTGAATTGCTGGGACCGATGAAGGTAGAATTTCAGCGCTCTCTTCACATCCAAAGTATGGAGGGCTTTTTCCGCAGCTGATGAAGGAGTTGCGAAGAAGGTAGGTAGAACAATTGACGAATGTTTATCATAAACAGTAGGCACTTTCGGAATAAAACGAGGATTAGTCGACAGTACCACTTTGTCCTTAAAGAACCTCAAGTACGGTGGATCTATGACGAGAGCCGTCGAGCTGACGCGATAGCTACTAGAAAAGCCAACTTTCACGATAAGAACTTCAGAGACGAAGAAGCCATCAGTTCAAATGGAGCTTTCATTAGCCCCGCTAACACCAAGTTGAGACTTCATGTCGGTGGAAAGCGCGTAGTCGGAGGGAATGTACGGAACAGACCCCTCATGAAGTGCTTTATCAGCCCATCACTAAACAAGGGAGACGACTGCCTTTTCCTCATGAACCTTGAGATGGCCGCCAGGTGTACCTTTATCGACGAAAAAGACAATCCGCTCTCTGCCAAATGCAACAGATATGGTAGAAGTTGTTCCAGAGTTACATTCAAGGGGTGCAATCCTGGCTGGCTTTGACACCACCCACAGAATCTTCTCCACTTGCATGCATACGATGTGTTCATGGAAGGAGCTTGTGCGGCCTGCAGGATTCTCCGACAATCCAACGAAATGCTTAGGGCACCAAACTCCGAGAAGTCAGGAGCCAAGCTGTGAGATTGAGACTGTCGGGGTCGTGATGCCACACTGTCCCTTTGTCCCGGGACAGGAGGTCTGGGGTTTTCCGAAATGTTATCGGCTGCTCTACTGACAGTTGGAGCAGGTCGGAAAACCACGCTTGCCTCAGCCAATATGGAGCCACTAGGATGACCGGACAACTTTATCTGCAAATCCATTGTAGGGTCCTCCGTATGAGAGGAAACGGGGGAAAGGCATAGAGAAACTGGTCCGTCCACGGGAAGGAGAAGGCTTCCTCCCCGAGAGCCCTTCTGTGGCCACCTGCTGGCGTACTGTTCGCATTTCTTGTTCTCCTTCGTTGCAAAGAGATCTAGGAGGGGATGCCCCCAATTCTCAAAGATCTTCGATAACTGAAGGCTGTAACTCCCATTCGTATACCTGGTCAGTTTTTCTGCTGAGGGAGTCCGCTTGTTCGTTCCTTACTCCAGGGAGATGGTGAGCTACGATGGTTATATCGTGCTTCAGAGCCCAATGCTATACCTTCTGAGCCTCGGTGGAAAGGGTTCCGGACTGCGTGCCTCCTTGTTTTTTTTGATGTGCAGGAGAGATTCCCTGGGAGATCACAGACCTTGTGTTTGGAGAGTACCCATATGTGCTCCCCAGCCGGTCAGGGACGCGTCTGTCACTATGGTCACGCGAAATTCCGGTTCCTGCAGGGGTACCCCCTTGGATAGGTTCTGAAAGCTCTGCCACCATCGAAGAGCTTGTAGGAGCTTGTCGTCGTCGACGATCAGTTTGTCCGGCCAGAGACCTTGGGTCTGGGTCCACCGATCCGCCAGGAACTCTTCGATTGGCCTCATGAACAGGCGGCAGTTGTTCACCAAAGGAATGCAAGACGCCATAGCGCCCAGAATCGACATGCATTTCCTCACCGACACTTTGGTATTGAACCTCCACTGACCTGCCATCCGGTTGAGTCTGTGGATTCTGTCGACGGATGGTTTCACTAACCCCGACTGCGTTTCGAACTGTGCACCCAAGAACACTAAGTTTCGACGGAGTTAACAAAGACTTCTCGAAGTTTACTGCAAATCCCAGCCGTAGTAGCAGCTGCATGGTGGCCTGCAAACTTGTCAGAGTTGCCATAGGAGAGGATCCTCTCACCAACCAGTCGCCGAGGTACCGGTGCACGTGATGGCCTTGTTTTCTCAACCAAGCTGCAAGTGGTGCTAAACATTTCGTGAATGTCCTGGGAGAGGATTTTAGTCCAAACAGGAGCACTGTGAACTGGTAGTGAGTCCCTCCTACCACAAACCTTAGGAACTGTGTGTCGCGGACGTATTGGTATGTGGAAGTACGCGTCCTGAAGATCCAGAGACGGCAGGAAGTCCCCTCCTTGGACAGACCGGATCACTTCCTGGAGTGTGAGCATCTAGAATTTTTGCCTTTTCAACGTTTTGTTGAGGTCGCAAAGGTCGAGAATGGGACGCTATTTTCCGTTTGGCTTTTCCACTACGAAGTATCGGGAATAAACCCCCTGACCCGTCTGCGACGCAGGGACCAATTCTATAGCCCCTTTTTGTAGCATAAGCGCTACCTCCTATTGCAACACGCTCAGGTGGGGTTGAGCCAAAAACGCTGGTGGAACATGCAGAGGGTTGCTCTTGAATTGCAGGGAGTGTCCAAGCCTTACGGTGTCCAGCACCCACTGATCTGTGGTTTTTTGCTCCCATTCGTCGACAAAATGCGATACCCTGCCTCCCAGGACGTTCTGACGCCCGTCATTGTTGGTCTTTGGGCTTATCTCTCGACGACGACGAGTAGGCCGTCTTCTTCCTGGATGTCTGGTAATCTCTGCGTCGCTTTGCCGCTTGCGAGGCCCGCCTGTAGCCCTGCGACGAATACGTCGGCCTATTGAAAGGCCCGTCTCTTGATGCTGAGAATCGGGAGTTCCCTGATGCTCCCCTAAAGGGGCGAAAAGAACGAAAATTCCTTCCACTCTGGAGGGCACCCAAAGAGCGCACCGTGTCGGAGTCCTCCTTCATGCCCTTTAAGGCCTCATCCACATTTTGCCGAACAGAAGGTCTCCCTCAAAGGGCATATCCAGAACCTTGGATTGCACCTCAGGTCTAAAGTTGGTGCATTTTAGCCACGCTTGCCTCTGTAGAACCACCCCGTTGTTGACTTGTTTAAATCCTGATTCTGCGAGGTTCACAGCGATGTTAATAGAATGATTTGAGGCCTCCTCACCTTCTCGGACGAGTAACATCGCCGCCTTCCTATGTTCTTCTGGAAGATTTTCTAGTATAGGTGCCAACAGGTGCCACATCTCTATTATATCTGGCCATTATAGCCAGAGAGTTGGCGGCCTTCACTGTCGTCGCCCCCACCAACAACACCTTCTTGCCAAAGGCATCCTGTCTTCTGGCCTCGTTCTCCGAGGGGGGAGGGTTTGAGCATTTGTGCTGGGACCTAGCTTTTCTCGCTGCCGCCGCTGACACTACCGAGTCTGGGGCTGGTTGGGAGGATAGACACTTGGGGGTGGATTCAGGAGCCTTAAATTTCTTCTCCAGCCTACCTTTACTTGCGGACTTCGAGAAAGGATGACGCATCGTCTGTAAACCTTCCTGCCACACATGATCCAGGATGGGCACCGAGAAAACCGAGCTTCTCATCCCCATGTGGTCGAATAGAAAACAGTCTTTTTTCTCTTCCTCCTGAGCTAATCCGAACTCGGTACACGCTTTGCTCATCATGGCGTGAAACAACCCAATGTCGTCCGGGGGGGGGGGTGGAGCTGTTGAGCTGGGCTCCTTGGGGGTTCGAATTCTGCCTCTGACTCCCAGGTTGGAACCCTAGAGGGGGACAACGAAATATCCGATAGGGACCCTCCTTCTGAGTCTGACAGCTCCCCTTACTCCTGGGATGCACCTGCGAGGCCCTCACGCGTCAGTACAGCCGTCGACATCGTCAGAGTTGGCTGACGGGAAGGGCCAGGTTCGTCGACTGTCGATTTGGTCGGAGTTGCCACCTATGGTAATCTTTCGTCCAATTTCTTTAACAAGGTCTGCAATAAGGATAGAAGTTCTAGTGATAGAACAGACTGCGGGTTAAGAAGAGGGGTTGTAACTGGAATATTAGTTCCACTGGAAAGAGTTAACCTGCTAACTCCTTGTAACCCGAGCTCTGCAGGCCCAGCTATCCTCTCACACTCCTCTCCCACAGAGGACACCGACAAGGCCGCCTCTTGCTGCAGCAAAGACTCTGGTAAAACCAGGTCGAATACCTCCGGTCGCCAGGCTTCTTGCAGGATCTCCGTCGACGAGGCCAAGGTTGGGCCAGCCGTCGTCGTAGAAAACTGCCTATGGCTTAACAATCGACGAAACCAACTGCGTCATTGGTAGCGAGGGATTCGACGATCTCCCCGCCGTCGACGGTGGTGCCTGTGCAGTTCCTTGAGGCGTTCCTGCCTTTTTTGAACTTGACCCGTGCTTCTCAGACTCTCTACTCGAGGATGATCTATGGTGATCACCTGAGGAGGAGGATTTCGACTGACTTCTCCTTTCTTTCCTTCTTAGACGATGGTGAGGATGATGAGGTTTTCTTCAGCGAAGACTCCCTTGCGGAATGGCTTCCCGACGACCCTTTCTCCGCCAGGCGTGGTTTCTTCACCGGGGGTTCGGCCAATGCCGAACGGCGGGGGGCCCCTGTGGATTTTGATGCCGAGGCCACGCTGCGCGTGGTGCCTACCTCCGAAGGCAGGTACGCACCCGCTCCATCGCTCAACCAGGCCACTAACCGCCGACTCCGGTCTTTAAGAGTCTTTTGGGAGAAGCCCTTACATATGTCACACTTGTCTGCCGAATGGTGACGGTATAGACAATATATGCAGTCCATATGTCCATCTTCCTCATACACTTTCTTTAGCCCGCACATAGTGCACGGGCGGAACAGAGCTTTTCCAGACATTAGGAAAAATACAACGAACAACCTTGACAAAACAATAGATGACGCGAGGTGATCCAATTTCTTTGGAAGACGGATGAAATCTGAAGGGAGCCGCAGGGGCAGGGCATTTACACGGCCACGTCCTATTGGGGCATGCATGGACAGCCTCAGGAACGACGTGGGTAGGACACAAAAGTGTCGAAGTTTTCCTAGGGAAAAACCGCTTTATAAATGTACCGAGGGTTCCCCGTCCGACGACGGGGAATATTCTAAGCATGTGAATCCATGAAAGATCCAATGCTGGAGAACATCCTGCACTGGTACCGTCTGAGTTGATGACTCGAAGAAGTAACAGCAACAGAGGGAACGCATAAAGAAACAGGCCTTCCCAAGGGAATGAGAATGTGTCCCCCATGGTCCCCGGCTGGGGGAACCTGCTGGCAAACCTCTGGCACTTGGTATTCGTCGCTGTCGCAAACAGATCGATCTGGGGACTGCCCCATTTGAGGACATGGTCGTCCACTTGATCCTGCCGAAGCATCCACTCGTGGCAAGTGTGCATCTCCCTGCTGAGGGAGTCGGCGATGGTGTTCTGTACTCCTGCCAGGTGAAATGGAATGAGAAACATACCCTGGGTGACCAACCAATGCCATAAACCCTGAGCCTCCTTCGAGAGCGCTGGAGACCTGGTGCCCCCCCCCCCTCTGCTTCCGGATGTAAAACATTGTGGTGGTATTGTCTGAAGACCCTCACCACCTTGCCCATGAGGGATGGCAGAAATGTCCTGAGGGCCCAAAACAACGCCTGTAGTTCCAGGATGTTGATGTGTAGCCGCTTTTTTTCCGGCAGCCACAGGCCTCTGGCTTAAAGACGTCCGGTATGGGCTCCCCCATCCTTCCAGGGAAGCATCCGTCGTGACCGTTCTCTGGTACGGGGGGCTTTGGAAATCCATGCCTCTGGCAATGTTTGAGCGCACGCTCCACCACCTTATCGCTCAACGGAACTCCTCGTTCAGCGCGATCATGTCCTGGAAGCTTCCGGACAGCCGGACCCAAACGGCGTCGAGGAACTCCTGTAGAAGATGCATACACAAACTGCAGAGCCGAATTAGGTAGCTGCATGATGATGACCCTCACGAGTAAAGATCCTCACCGTGGTGACCCTCAGTGCCAACAGCCGCTGCACTTTGCCTGGGATGGTCGAGATCCTCTCCTCCGATGGTGATGCCAGGCAGGCCACCGTGTCGAGTCTGGATCCCAGAAACAGCACGCCCTGCGATGGAGTCAAGCAGGACTTTGCATAGTTCACAGAGAACCCCAGTTCCATCAGCAGGCGGACGGTCTTTGCTGTGTGGTCGACGGCGATGTCCCTTGATCTGGCACGTACGAGCCAGTCGTCCACGTAAAGGTAAAAAGTGGATATCTTGCAGCGTAGATGGGCCGCCACCCGAGCCAGGTACTTGGTGAAGACTCTGGGCGTCGATTTCAGTACGAAAGGCAGAGCCTTGAACTGGTAATGCTTCCCTTGAACGAGGAAGCACAGAAACTTGCGGTGTCCTTTGTGGCTGGGGACGTCGAAGTACGCGTCCTCCAGATATAACGAGAGGTAGTCTTCCCTTCTTCAGCTGGCCGAGCACGTGTTGCAGCGTGACCATCCTGAACTTCTGGGACTTTATGTACTTCTTGAGTCATCGCAGATGGAGGATGGACCTCCATCTCACGGTCTTCTTGCGTACGAGGAAGTACCTTGAGTAAACTCGAGCCCCAGAGCCGCTTTGGAACCAGCTGCACCCCAGAGCTGCTTTAGAACCAGCTCTATCGCCCATTTTTTAACATGACCCGAACCTCCAGCAACAGCTCAGGGAGGTGTTCTTCCTGCCGAGACACCAGTGGTATTTGGGGACACTTTCGTGGGAACTCTAGTGTGTGTCCGTGGGTGAGAGCATCCAGCACCCAACGGTCGGTGGAGATGGGTCTTCCATGCACTGACGAAGTTGGCCAGCCGACCTCCCACTGGGGTGCACGGATGGGGGCCCGACATCCAATCTGGTTCAATATTGATTGGAGGTCAACGGGCCGCCTTGCGAGTGGAGTACGATGGCCGGTCACTCTTTTTCGAATCCCCGGAGGAGGCTACCTCCTTCCTTGACCTGCTACCAGGGGTCTCCAAACAACGGGAGAATAATGTTTCATTCACTGCCAAACAGGCTTGCAAACAAAACACTGACCTCATCACACACTCTGGTTCATATGTTGAGTCAGGAGACGGGGTAATCTGAGTGGTGCATTGGAGGGTCGGGCTCGCCCCTCGAGCGAAAGCTGATTGCTAGTATGTTGTGGGTACATTGGTAGCCGGACAGTTGGGGTACCCGGCGTGGGTGGGCGGGAGTTTTCTATAAGTTGAGGAAGGAGGGTAGAGGGGGGGTCAAACACTGACAAGTTGGGGGGTTGGAACTCAGAGGTGCGAAAGGTACGGATAAATAGTCAGATGAGAGGCGACCTGAGCCTTCATATTGGCTTATCTACTAATGGCGACGCTTCGCTTTATGACCTGGAATGTCAGGTGCCTTAATAGCCCCGCTAAATGCCAGAAAGTCTTACAATACCTGAGACGCCATCGGGTGGGGGTGGCCTTTCTCCAGGAGACTCACCTGACGGTGGAAACGGAGTCCAAATTTGGTAAAAGCTGGGAGTGCCATAGGTATTTTCCTCTTATTCCTCTTACTCCAGGGGGGCATGCATCCTGGTACACAGCTGAGTGGGGTTCCGACAGACCAAGGTTCCAAAAGATCAGGAGGGCAGAGTATTAATAGTGCAGGGGATTATTCAAGGGAAAATATACACACTAATCTGTTAGTATGGGCCTAGCCAAGATATGATGGAGTCTCTGGAGTGGGTTGAGAGGCATGTGGGGGGGGGTTCCCGAAGGGGGAAATCATGTGGGCAGGGGATTACAACTCTGTGTTGGATCAGACTCGGGACCGGGTGGGAAGTGCATTGCGCTCGAATATTAGAAGCTCGGATAGGATTCGGGGTATGCTGGTGGTATGGGGGTTGGAGGATGTATGGAGGGTGAGAAACCCAGCGGCGCGCCAATTCAGGCATTATTCTGCTCCACGTAATTCAGCTGCGCGACTGAATTATTTCCCAATATCCCATTCGATCCTGGGTCCGACCACGGGGGTGGATATATTAGCTTGCACCCTCTTTGATCATGCCCCCGTTCTACTGACCATACGCCTGCGGGGGAGGCCAGAGCGAGGCCTCAGTGGAGGTTTAAAAGTGATTAACTCACAGATGTAGTTTTCAGGGAGGCGTTATCGAAGGCCATAGACTTGTACTTTGAGAATAATGAAGGGTCGGTGGTATTGATGGGCACCCTGTGAGAGGGATTCAAGTGTGTGATAAGGGGGGAGTGTATAGCTAAAGAGCTGTGAATCATGAGACAAATAAAGAAAGAACTAGCAGGCAAAGAGGAGGAGATAGGTATCCTGCAGGAAGCGACCCCCGTCCCAACCAAATTTCAACAAGGCAAAATAATGCAGATGGGGCAGGAATTCCACCCCCTAGCCCAGAGGGAGGTGAAATATCAGTGGGGTAGGACGGCTCCCCGCCATTATGGGGAAGGCCAGGCCCCAGGACGGTCCCTTGCCAGGGCCACTCGGATGAACGGGCAGGAGAATAGAATAACAGAAATTACTAATGAGGGGTGGACCAGTTCAAGGATGAACAAATACTTCATGAATTTTATAAGTTCTACAGATGCCTGTACTCCACTCAATCACAGGCTACGCAGATAGACATGGATACATATCTGGATCAGGTGGAATTGTATTGGTGCTCGGATGAACAAAGGGAATGTTTGAATAGACCATTAATGCTTGAGGAGGGGGGGCGTGGCTAGGCAGCCATGGAGTAGGCTGCAGCTCCTGTGAGCTCCGAGATCCGTAACCCTGATCCGTGCAGCGCGTGTCTTTTTATGGCTGATTCCAGTCCCAAAAGCACACTAAAAGCACATGAATATGCTGGAGAACGAAGGAGCCTGCTGATGGAACGCTAGGAGCATTGTAGCGATAGCTGTGCTACTTTGTATCTCGGACTTGGAGAAAGGAACGAATATAAAGATGGCGGCGGCTGGGAACAAAGGAACCTTCGGAGACCCTTGAAACCACTGGGCGCCCCACCGTTGAAGAAGGAGCAGCTGACGGGCCCTGGGATAATAATCTAAATATGCACTGCCGACAGCTCAGGAGCGGCCAGTGTTCACACTAAGAAGCCGCGGTTATGTAAACAACGCGGAGCGCAAGGCCCGGACATTTCGGAACAGCCGGGGAACCCCGAGGAGTGAATCAGAGGGCTGCCACAGACGCAGTTGCTGTATGCGGCACGGACCGCATCTCTAACAGTGCTCCGAGTGGGCAGAAGAGCCCTTGAGGAACACATCGGAATCTGAAGCCGCATGCAGCAACACATGAAGTGCAGGCTGCTGGCACACATACAACGTGGAGAGGGAGGCTGCGGTGGCGAGACGACCAGGAGCCCTCAGTAATTGGAAACCGGACTACGTCCGTGTGAGAGCACTGCTGCGTGGGGCAGGCATAAGCAGGACCAGCAGCAAGATCTAGGCGAAATGATCCAGGCTGCGAGCCCAGATGAGGAAGGTGCGTGAAGCACGTTGTTATTAATGTGCTTTGACCTGAAACACATAATAGAAGCCTGCTGTCTGGAAGAGCCGTGCAAAACACCCTCAGCAATCACAATACAGCATAAGGGTGCACAGCATATACATTCAGTGATGCACGTGGCAAGTAGTTGGCAAAATTGATAAATAATAAAGGCAACGCTGGGGCAGAATAAGACCGATGTGAACCCCCCAACAAACTGCAAGATACAGGACTTCACTCGAGGGTATGGTGGTGCTTGGGACAATACCCCCCTGGTCTGCAACCCATAATGAAAACAAACCAGTAGCAGACACCCACTGTAGGATCACTTGCTGTGGTGGGAATTAATATGCGAAGCAGTGGCATTGAGGGGCTTTGGACGATTGCCAGGAGAGAGCAGGTGCCCAGACTGAACTGTCGTTGCATTTGAGGTCACGAGTCTCTGCGACGTGGCCGTTTTGGCCAAGCAGGCGGCGCAGCATCGGCGCCCCAAACAGCTGCAGCGGATATTGGCGCTGACCCCCCGATAAGAGGCGGATGGCCTGAGGCAGGCTGTTATTACGTGGGAGGGCACAACCCATTGCGGCAATAGACGGCTGGCAGAGCCTTTGAGATCCTGAGGCCCCCATGCTTGGGTAAGGCCTAGGGCACTGGAACGGAGTGCGTGACCTTCCCCCCCCTAACTGTGGAGCATAAGGGGTGGGCTGACCCACAACGTGTGGCTGCTAAGTCATGTCTACTAAGCCTCTAAGGCAGAAAGTGAAGCAGCCCACGCTGGACGAATTCACCAGAACGCCGCCCGGCCCGGAAGGTGCCAGTAACAAGGACAAGCCCCCCGCAGGCAAGATGGCCGCTGCGGGTACTAATCATGAGGTCCTGGCTGCAATCGCGGACTTGAAAGCAGACTTGAAAGCGGACTGGGAGGCCAAGATCGAAATAGTTGTGGCTGAATTAAAATCAGCGCTGGACCTTAAGGTTGGTGAAGTGAAGGAGGAAGTGAACCTACTCCGACAGGACGTGAGGGCCCTGTCGGAGCGTACAGAGAGCCTGGAGAAAGAATGGAGTCTGAACACAGCGGACTGCGCCTCACACAAGTCGGCACTGCACACCCTGGTGCAGAGAGTGGAGAGTAGGGCAGAGGAAGCGGAAGGACGCGCCCGAAGGAATAACATCCGCATTGTGGGTATACCGGAGGGAATGGAGGGCCATAACCCCACGGAGTTTGTCGAAGGCATGTTGTTGCAGGAGATAACCGGAGGAGTTTTGTCTCAGGGATTTGCTGTGGAGCGGGCACATAGGGCCCTGACGAGGAGGCCGCCGCCGGGCAATCCGCCTAGGCCAGTTATCGCCAAGATCCTCAACTATCGAGACCGGGAAAGGATTTTGGAATGCTTCCGTAAAGGTGGAACAATTAAGCGGGGGGAGGCAAACATAACAGCCTACCCAGACTACACCCTGATGGTGCAGCGGAGTCGAATGACCTTCGGGGCTGTTAAAAGGAGATTGAGGGACGCGGGCCAGAAATACATGTTACTTTATCCTGCGAAATTAAAGGTCTTTCATAAAAACAGAACTTTGTTTTTTTGACACCCCGGAGGATGCCATGGGATGGCTTGATATGCAGGGATGCCCCCAGGAGCCCGACATCCAGGCGGACGAAGGAGGCGGACGAGATAAGTAAAGTGTTACGAGAGCACTGGCAGTTGGTGCGTCTCCGGACTATGGGACTTGATTATAGTCATTAATGTGGCCCGTTAGTAGACGGGATAGGAGTAGAATAGATATTGTATGATGCGCACTGTGACTGTAGCTTTAATAAGGGGCCTGGCAGGGATAGTCCTTACACCCCCATTTAGTATTAATAGTTAAGTGGCCATTAGGGCGCTTCACCCTACTGAGCTCTGTGTGTATCAGACAGGGCTAGATGTGGGGGTGCCTGAGATCCAGGGATGGAGCTGGGCAACAGTTGAGGTGGGAGTTGTTGGGGATCGGGTGGGTGGAAGGGGAGGGGAAGGAGGTGTGAAGTTTGACGTGTATATAGTTTCGGGAGGAGCGGGGAGTTGGGTGTTTTTTTGGGTTAAAGGGAGTTGGTATTTGGGAAAGAGCCTATGTAAGACGTGTAGAGACCTCGGAATCGTACTGCGCCTGTGGGAGGCGGAAGACACTTGGAGGAAATTATGGGGGACCTTAGAATAATATCATGGAATGTGAGGGGGCTAAACAGTTATTTGAAAAGGAATAAGGTTATGCTTTACCTGCGCAGGCATAAAATAGACATTGCATTGCTACAAGAGACTAACCTGACACGCGCGAAGACGGATATGATCGCCGGGAAGTGGAAGGGAGTGGTGGTGGGCTCATCTTATTCTGCTTATGCCAGGGGCGTGATCATTTGGGTGGCTCCGCATGTCCCTTTCCAGCGGTTACAAGAGGTGGCAGAGGCGGATAGGAGAATGGTCATCCTGAGAGAGCTAGTGGAAAATGGGGAAATAAGCATAATAAATACATATGCCCCGAACCAGAATACGGCAGCGTACATTAGGACGTTGTGTACTAACGTGAGCATGTGCGTGGGGAGTGCCGTGATTTGGGGGGGGGGATTTCAACTGCGTGTTGGACCCAAGGGTAGATAGGTCAGACGGGAAGATGGATAGACCAGCTCCTGTGGCCAAAGCGCTGCAAGTATTATTGAATGATTTTGGGCTAGTGGATGCATGGAGAGCGTGTCACCCCCTAGAGAGGCAGTACTCTCATTATTCTGCCCCGCAGCAGCTGCACACTAGGCTGGATTATTTCTTTACTACGTCTGAAGTGACAGCAGAGTTGGTACAAATAGAATATAAAGCACGGGTCCTTTCGGACCACTCGCCCCTGATTCTCGCTTGGCGATTTAGCCCCTTGAGAGCAAGGATTCCGACGTGGCGCCTGCGAGCTGAGGCACTGAAAGACCCCATCTTTAGAGAAGACATGAGGGAGGAGATTGGGAATTTTTTTGAGGAGAATACAGGTAGCGTAGACTCGGCGGGAACACTGTGGGAGGCCTTTAAAGTTGTGATAAGAGGGGCAGCTATCGCTAAATCTAAAGGGTTGCAAGGTGGCATTTTGGCTGACCTACGGGAGACGGAAGAGGAGGCCTTGAGAGGTGAGGACGATACTAAAGAGAAATTAGAGTTAGTGATTATGCTGCAGCAGAAATGTGCGGAGCACTGGAACAGACTGTGTAACCTGAATTATCGGAAATATGTAGAGAGGCAGCACGCGGGGGGGGGATAAACCAGGTCGACTTTTAGCATGGCTATATAAGAGTGAGAACCCCAGAGTTATGATTAGAACTATTACAAGGGAGGACGGTAGCGTAGCAGATACTCAAGAGGGAGTTAACCAAGAATTTGTGGACTATTATAAGATATTATATGCAGACCAGGGGGAAAACTGCCGAGATACAATAGTGGAGACAGTGAAGGATATCGGGCTGCCCAAGATAAGTGAGGAGGAAAGAGAAGAGTTGGACGCACCAATCACCCTGGAGGAACTGGGGGAGGTAGTGAGGCAGTTACCCACCAGTAAGACGCCGGGGACGGATGGACTCCCCAGTGAATTTTATAAAATATATGCGGAAGAGATTCTCCCTCCGCTGCTGGCAATGTTGAATGAAGCATTTGAGACAGGATGTCTGCCAGAGTCATTGAGGGAAGCGGTCATAATACCGCTGCCCAAGCCCAATAAGCCTGGGCACAGCTGTAGCTCGTATCGCCCCTTGTCAATGCTTAATCAAGACGGTAAAATATTGACGGCTGTATTGGCAAATAGGTTGCAGAGGGTGATTGGTAGATTAATACACCCTGATCAGACGGGATATGTCCCACACAGGAATATTTTGAATAATCACAGGCGACTCCAGCGAATCATTGAAGGCAGCAGCAAACACACCGGGGAAATGGCGATAGTGTCCCTGGACGCAATAAAGGCCTTCGATTCGGTTAATGGCCATGGTTGTTGGCGACCATAGAAGGGTTTGGGCTAAGGCCAGGATATGTACGATGGGCGCAGATTTTGTATAAGGAGCCGCTGGCCAGGGTCAAGACAGGATCGGTGGTATCGGAAAAGTGGCAGCTAGGCCGGGGCACCAGACAGGGTTGTCCGTGGTCCCCAATGCGCTATATACTCGCCCTGGAACCTCTAGCGATATACCTGAGACAACAGTACGATACAATAGGCATTGAGGTAAAAGGGGAAAAACATTTGATCTCTCTATATGCAGATGACATGTTGCTGTACCCAAGGTACCCGGAAAAGAGAATCTTCAATATATCCTGGAGGTAATGGATAGATATGCGGGTCTTTCCGGTATAGCAGTGAACCCCCAGAAGTCAAGCATGTTCCCGTTGGGAAGGTATATGGGGATCCCGGCGGAGAGGTTACCTGTATTGCCGGTGCCATGGGCAGTTGATACGTTCCGATACTTAGGGTTAGATATCTACCACACTGTGGAAGAAGCGCATAGGCACAACACTGCGATGGCGCTGGGGAAAATTGAGAACTGCATGCGGTTTTGGGCGAGGTTGCCCTTAGCTATGATGGGGAGGGCAGCGATGCTCAAGATGGTGGTCCTGCCTAGACTCCTGCACTATTTTGCGAACATTCCATATCTGATACCTAAGAAGTTCTTCACCAGACTGAACAGTATGTGTAGGGATTTTTTGTGGCAAGGCACACGGAACAGAGTGGCATTGTGGAAGCTACAGAACTTCCACGAAAGAGGAGGGATAAAATTACCCAACTATGAGGTGTATTATGTGGCAAGCCAACTGCAGTACGTCGCTAAATGGCTTTCTGATGAAGAAACCTCTGAACACAGGCTGTTTGGGCGGGATTGCACACCTTTTTATTTGAAGGAAATGATGTGGGTACCCAGAGCTGAACTGAAAGGGCGTCCGGCGATGATGTTGCTGGGATGGCAAGTGTGGCGTAGAGCGTGTAAGATGTTAGACAATGCAACTCCATGCTCCCTGCAGATACCACTGGTTGCATTGACGGGGCGGATGTACAGCTAAGGAAGATAATCAGGAACCACTGGGAGCTGGTGGGGCTTGCGACCATGGGAGACATTTGGCAGGAGGGCTCAATTGTTGCCTTTGAGGAGTTGCGAGATGTGTCTGGGTTGCATGCGGGTCAGTATATTACATACTATAGACTGGTACAGAGAGTAAAGGAAATATGGCCTGAAACCGTGCTAGAGGGTGAGCCGGATGCCACAGTGGATATGATCTATGACATAGCGGAAGGGGGACAGGAGATATCTAGATTATACGAGATGTTGATGCTCAAAGTGGGGAAAGAGATCACCCAACTGAGATTGGATTGGGAAACTGAAGTGGGGACTCCGATGGAAGATAGGATGTGGGAACGGGTGCAGGGGTATCATAAGAAGGTGTCCAGAAATGCTAGATTAAAACAGATACAAATGTATGTCACGCATAGGGCATATATGACACCCCAGAGGAAATCGAGGTTTGCGAATACAAGTCGACAGGCATGCCCCAAGTGCGACGAGGAGAATGCGGGCATGGTACACATGTTCTGGTCGTGCCCGGTCATTGCACGATTTTGGTGTGAAGTGGAAAGTAAACTGGCAGGGAAGGGGGTCAAGATGGTAGTGGAGATGGTGTGGGCTTGTTTGTTAGGGGTGTTCCCGAGGTCTGATAAACTAAAACATGTGAGCAAACTGAAAGACTTAGCATATGTGCTGGCAAAAAGAAGAATAGCCATGGGATGGAAGACATGTCATAGACCACGGGTGGAGGTGTGGTGGAAGGACTTGCAGAAATGGGCGGAGGCAGAAACTATGGTGTGGCAGGAGGCTAGTAATGTCGGGGGATTGGAGGGAACGGAGTCCCTGATGGCCTGGAAGTCACTGATAGCGGAGCTGTTCGGGCCAATTCCGGACCCAGATGACTTACCGGGGAGGGAGCATCTCCCCCAGGATGCAGTAATGGAAAATGAAGATGGTTAGGCTCGGACCGGGGGGAGGGGCGGGGGAAGCAGTATATTGATGTTAAGTGTATGTTGTTTTTGACGACTTATGTTTTGTTTGGTTTGTATTGTTTGGTTGGATTTAATAAAAATTATTAAATAAAAAAATGCTTGAGGAGGTAGTAGGGGCCATTAAGTCAATAACGAGTTGGAAGGCTCCTGGCCCGGACGGCTTCACCGCTGGATTTTATAAATGTTACACTGACAAACTGGCACCATATCTACTGCAAGTTTACCAACAGGCGGTAACCGAGGGGCGACTCCCCGACTGTCAGAGGATCAGTGGTGGTTGTGTTAAAAGCCAGGAAACCAGCAGGGGATTGCTCCTCCTATCGCCCGATCTCACTTGTCAATCTTGATAATGAGATATTGGCCAAAATATTAGCGGCTAGACTAACTATAGTTAGAGCCGATCAGGTGGGATTTATCCCTGGGAGGTCATCATCATTTGGGTTGAGGAGAATGTTTGGCCTAATAACGGCACCGTCGAAGGATGAACCGGTGGTTGCAGCTCCATTGGATGCCACTAAGGCATTTGATTCCGTTGAGTGGCCGTTCCTGCTCAAAGTCCTGAGTAGGTTGGGCTTGGGTGTTCAATTCATCTCCTTGATATCGCTGCTATATAAAGACCCGTTGGCTAGGGTGAGGGTGAATGGGCACACAACAGAGTTAATACCACTTGATCGAGGGACACGCCAGGGATGTCCACTAACCCCCCCTGTTCGTCCTGGTGATAGAGCCGTGGACAGAATGAGTTAGAGAACTACATATACACCGAGGGATTCAACTGTACACCCATCGGGTGGTGATCTCGTTATACGCGGACGATAATGGTCCTGTTCATCCGCCGCCCCGAGGTCAATATGGACCCAGTCATGCTAGACGTCCAGCAGTTTGGGGAACTGTCGGGGCTCAGGGTGAATTCTAGTAGGTCAGTTATGTTCCCGCTGACGGGTGCAGTAGTCCAGTTTCATGATAAGTGGGGATTTCTGTGGGATTTAACCAGAACTCGTTACCTGGGAATCACTATACCCAAGGAGGAAGAGGTGGTATACCGCTTTAATTATTTGTAATGGAAGCACTTGAATTGGCCAAATCGGCTATGCTTGGGTGGAACTCTCTCCCGCTTAATTTATATGGAAGGATCTCGGTGAACAAGATGACCATTCTTCCTAGGTTTCTCTATGTGTTCCTCAATGCACCTATTAGACTACCCAAGAAATACTTCCAAGATCTTCGTTCAGCTGTGACTAAATAGATTTGGGCTGGTAAACAGGCGCGGATCTCCTGGGACAAACTCGTGGCACCGATTCGGGAGGGGGGGGTCTGGCCCTACCGAATTTCTATCTATATTACACAGTGGCACAAGCTAGCTATCTACGGTACTGGTATGGGATGGCAGATGTACGACAAAATGTAGCGATTGAGAGATCGATTGCATCCCCAGCATTACTAAGGTCAGTTATCCTCACAGCCCCGGTCCGGACTCGGACGGCTCTGAATATGTTGAATCTGACATGCAGGGCTTGGACCCTTTACACTTTATTAGCCGGAGCTTCCGGTTATGCATATTCAAGGTGTCCCCATGACCAGTGAGTCGTGTTATGTGGCCCTGTTGAAAAGGTTGGGAGTAACTAAATTTGGGGACTTATTCCCGAGTGGGATGTTCATATCGATCACCCAACTGAAAGAGAGAGGCGGGTCCTCTCTGCATTAGAGGTCTTTCTTTACTATAGGTTGTGGGGGGGGGCTGCAGCAGTCGTTTCAGTCTTTCCCTGAGCAACCCCATGTAGCAGATACACTAGACAAGATTATAAGGGGGTGCCTGGGGAACAGAGTTATCTCCGAGCTGTACGCAATGACTTTGAGAAATCGGCCTGTAGTCGCGCTATTGTCACGAGAAATGTGGTAAAGGACACTGGGCAAGGAAATATCGGTGGCTACATGGGGATACTGCTGTGAGATGATCAATAAGGGGGCGGTCTGCATTAGGTTTAAACTTATTCACTTTAAGTTTTTGCATCAGTACTACTACTCCCCGGTCCGGCTAAAGGAGTACTTTCCTCAAAAAACTGGCACATGTATTCGATGTGGGCAGGCCGTTGCGGAATTCCTTCACGTGGCATGGGAGTGTGGGGAACTGCAGCAATTCTGGGTACAGGTCTTTGGAGTCATCAGGGAAATAGTGGGACAGCAGAATGCACCAGACCCCATTATAGCCTTACTGGGGTATACCAAACAGATACCTAAAGAGAACGGTAAATTGATGGGACTCCTCTTGATTCTGGCGAAGCGGAGAGTGGCGATGAGGTGGGGCAAGAAGGGAAGCCCCACGGTCGCCCAATGGTCCGAGGACATACTGTACTGCAATGATAGGAGACTAGGTGGGGCGCAATGCAAAGGTGTGGCTGAGGGGACAGACAGGTGTGGGATGCATATACACTATACCTCCTCAAGCAGCCGAGTGGTGAAGAGGCCGATTCTCCTGCACTGCAGGATTCCACACAATAGCCTTCATCCCCGGAGGACTCTTAACCCAAAACATGAATCCCGCCCACAGATTGGCATGGATAATGGCTTGGGGACCCCGGTAAGAGCGACAACGGGAGACAAAGATACTGAAACTGGGCTCTAGCGGCCCGAGTGCATTATTTATGAACTTCTGTGCTTGTTGCCTGGACTGAAAGCTAGTCCACTTCAATGATCGCCATAAGACTCTTGTAGTTTGCCTGTAGATCGCCTGGCCAGGATGCTACTCGTGCCTATAAGTATGCGCCTGGGGAGGGCTGGGGGGAGGCGGGGTATGTTATGTGTTGCAATTGCTGGGAAATGGCAATAAAGAAATACAAAAAAAAAAAATATGACAGACTAATATGTTGTGGTGGTTTCAATCAAATTAGGGATATTATCATGGACCAAAAATCCAAGTCCAGATTTATTTGCTCCAAAACTCATAAAAGATGCATTAACTTTATACGAGATATGAATTTACAAGATTCTTGGCTTCTTGCTAACCTCTAAGATTTTTTTATTCGTACCCTCATGCCTCCATCTCCAGATTGGATTGTATCTTTCGCAATCCAGCACTCACTTATACTATTCAAGCTTCCAAAATTGGATCTTTCACCATTTCAGATCATGCTCCTGTTCTTGCCACTTTAGAAAGGTCTTCCAACCCCATTATATCTAGCAGATGGAGATTGAATTCTGTACTTCTTAAAGATGGAACATTTATGAAAGATGTTATTCAGTTTACAAACAAAATATTTCTATTCAAGCACAACACAGCCACCTCTATTCATAATTGGGATGCTTATAAAGCATCTCCTTGGGGTTTTATTATTAATTGTGTTGCGCATAAGAAACATTTTAAGAAAAACAAAAATGCTGGAAGAAATTAAAAGGCTAGAATCTTCTTAAATAATCAGAATGATTCTACGTTAAAATCATTAACTAAGAAACGCATTCATTTCAATAGTTTTTCCACAGAGAAAGTTTGCAATGCTTTCTTTTGTTTAAAATGCACATATTAGGAGGGCTCTAACAAAGCAGGTAAAATGCTGCTTCTCATCTAAAACATGTGAGAAAAGAATTCTTAACACGTTAAATCAGATGATGGGTCCATCCTCACTAACACTAAAATAATATCCAATCCATTTCTAGACTTTTATGCTAAACATTAGGATACAGAATATTCAGACATGATGTAGATAATTTCTTGAGTGTTAACAAAGAATGCATTAGGTTGCCTTATCTGAACTTGATGCTCCTCTTGACATTCATGAAATTAAAAAAGCTATCAAAGATTTGAAAAAAGGGAAAGCCCTTATCCCTGACAGTTTAACTATTGAATTGTATGATGCCTTCTCCAACATACTAACTCCTCTACCCTTTCAACTATTCTCACATTTTATAGAGTTAGGCCTTTAGTAAAAGCTCTTTTACAGAAGCAACTATAATATTCCCTAAACACAACAAGGATTAATCTTTAATTAAAAATGATAGACCCATTTAGTTAATGAACTCTGAAACAAGCATTTTTGAAAACATTCTTTCAAATAGACTTGATAAGTATATGCCATATTTGATTCAAGTTCATCAAACTGACTTTATCAAAGGTCTGTATGGCTACTATAACAAAAGTCTTCCCTTTAATGTTTTAGCTTCTGAAAATTCCTCCCTGGATCAATGTACATTTATAACACTGGATGCTGGGAAAGCATTTGATCGTGTCGATTGGCAATACATGTATAAGTCCCTTACTTGGTATGGCATCCCTAACTTTATCAACTTAGTTAAGATCTTTTATGCCTCACCATCCTCTAATATCTTTATTAATGAAACCTTAAGCTCTTCCTTTCCTATTCTTAGAGGCACTTGGACAAGGATGTCCATTATTTCCACTCTTATTTGTTTTGGGCTGAAAACTCTCTCTCGAAAGAAAGTATAAGAATAAATAACATTCTTGATATTTGTGCAGATCTTCAGCTTTTCATTTTTTCAATGGGCAGATTTAGTTTTCATGACATTGGCTGTAAAATCTTCTGCTATATCATTTTTGGGGATCATTTTATTTTCACATTTTCAATAAACATAAGCAAATATCACAAATCATGAGTTATCGAAATATTAAATGCAACAATAAGAACAATGTAATTCACAAACCGTATTCATCTCCCCCATCAATCAATACCCCCAAAACACACCAATAACTGGATAAAGAAAAATAAAAAAAGGAAGGGAGTAACAAAAACGCTAAAATACACAGACCCAAATAACCCCCCACCCTCGAATCCCGTTGACAGAGTATCCCTAGAATTCTGCAATAGCTGTCTCTTGAAGCTACCCTCTTCCTCTCTACAACCCCTCCAGCTAATCCAGAATAGGGCAGTGACAGTTATCATTGGTTTAAAGCCCCAGGGAACGAATCACATGCCCTAAAAACTCTTGATCCTTGCAGCAACCAGGAGCCAGTAAATTGAATTCCTCTGCATCATCCATAAGGCTGTCTGGGGCAAGGGTCCACGCTATCTGCAACTTGTTCTTACTAAATACTCTCCCTCTACACCTCTACGTTCCTTTGGTGCCAACTCTTTTTAGCAGAACGCTTCACACACAGAGGTTGATCTCTTTCCTCAGCTGGCTCCCTCTTATGGAACAGCCTCCCCCTTCCGCTTTGTCTTGAGCCGGACCTCCTCAAACTCATGAAGCTCCTCAAAACCTTCCTTTTCACCTCCTCCTTCCCTTCTTCCCTCCTCTGCTAATATCAATCACTGTGATTGGTGGCCAGGGCCCATGTGTCCTTCAGGGCCCTGGCCTGCCACAACCAATCGCCTCAGCCTCTGCCTACACATAGCACTTGCCTAGGCACTTACTGGGCTTCGCCACTGTAGGTCTGCACTTGCCCATTTATTTTTATAGATGAAAGTTCCCTAGCACTTCCTCAATTTGGCACTTACCCCTGCTGCTCACTCACGAGCACGGGCATTCGAGCACTTACCCTTCTTCTCCTCTCCGTCCCTGCCGTTGCACGCTCTGAATGCTCACAAGACCCATCAAGTTCATCTTTATCCACCAGTTTATTCATTATTTTCTAACCCATGTTCTCTCCCAGTTGCACTGTGGGCGCTTTGAAACACAATTTACTTGTATAAGCGCCTAACAAATGCACAATAATTAAATCAGTCAACTAAACTTCCCTTGCTTTAAATTTACCCTCAAACCTCCATCTCCCCATTTTACTTGCTTCCTTTAAAGTATTCTGAGATGTATCAGGTTATAAATTGAATCATGACAAAGCATAGTTTTCCCTTAGACAGTTCCCTGCTTTCAGCCAATGTTTATACATTTGGAATGTCTGAGTCCTACGAGCATTAAATAACTTGGAATTCTAATTGCAACAAATATTTTCACTCTTTAAATATGTATGCCGATTCTATTATATCTATGGGTGAAAATCTGGTTACTAAATGATCTCCCCCCCACCCACTTATATTTAACTTAGTGGGATAGACTTGCTACGATAAAAATGATGTTCACTCCTATCATCCTATACACTTTGTCGATGATTCCCATCACTTTCCCCAAAGCATTCTTTAAAATATTGACTCTTCTCAAATTCTTATGGAATAAGAAGACTCCAAAAATTGCACTAAAAAAAACTCAAACTCACAATGAAACTTGGGGGGGTGTAAAGTTCCGACTGACTCCTACAATTAAACCTGTGTTTTCATAAAACTTATCTTACACTTACATTCTAAGGAAGAACCAAATATCTCCCCTACTTTGTGTAAAGCTTAACTGGATTCATTAGCTACCTTCCAAATAACGGAATCCCTTAACATGTCTTTGTGGCCTTGCTCAAACATTTTCACAGCTTTGCGTTTTCTTATAATTGCTTGGTCGAATCTGCTTACTGTTGCTTCTAATACGTTGGATCGAGAGGAGATCGGCCAATGGTTTAATAAGAATTTGCCTTTCAAAGTGGATATTGAACTTATTCATAGGTGGTACAAGAAAGGTTTTTCCAATATTCACCATGTGATGTATTATAATATTTTAATCCCCTTTCATACATTAGCATGCATCTTTAACCTTGATAACTACATGTGACATTACTAAAAATGATTTCCCTGTCAATGTCAAAATCCCAATGGGGACCCTCAATAAAATTAAAGAAACATAGTAAAAACATCCACTAAAGCCGCTGCTATTTATAAACTATCTCCTATGCAATCTCCCACACACTAAACACTTTGTCACCAATGATCGGTTTAACGATTTTGCTAGTCGATGCATGTGAAAAGATTCAATTACAAATGTTTACGTTTTCTAAAGTTGCTAATCTCACTCAAACCTCCTAATTTGTTTTAAATAGAGCTGATCTTACCCCAAAACCTATTACACGATTTGCTCCTAATATGGTAAACTCATACTGGTCTTACAAATAATGTATTTCTGATTTTAAAAGCTATTGTAAATTTGTATTTTCAGTTTGGGAAAAGATTTGGGCAACAATGCAAAACAAAGTTCGCTTTACTGCTCAACTCGATCTTGACAACCTAATTGTTGGATCACACGGTTACACCGATTTAGCTTATAAATCCTTCTCCCAATTGATTTCACTTATTGGTTAACATTGTTTTTTATTTGATTTCTTCCAACTGGAAATGTTTCAAACGCTAGTTCTATGCTGCTGTGGAATTATTTGTGTTAAAATCATAGGATTGAAAAGGGTTGTGCCATTACTATAAAAGATGCTCTTAATTATAATCATAAACCTTCATGCTTCTTCATTGGACTTGCTGGAATGCATCGTTTTACATTATCTACAATTGTGTATGTGAGGGGTCAGAAATTACAATGCACACAAAGTTGTATTTTCTTCAACTTTCAACATGTTTATTAAAATTAAAAAGGAGGATAGGATAAACACCCAACTGTCCCTATCCTAACCAAAATGTCCCTATCTAAAAAACTGCAAGTTAAACAAACTGGACCTTGTGTCCAGGTGTCTCTGACCCTCACACTAGTACATACAATCAAAGTGCCTAAGGCAAATCTGTTTTCAGTTAAATCAAAATGTGCAAAAGTTGTAACTCAGATTTATCATAAAGGAATCCTTGCGACCAGGCTTCGATTTCCTTCCCCTAGATCAACTCAGAAAGACTAACAAGAGTTTGGTTTCAACAATGTTCTATTCAGTTCAATGAAAAAGGTTTCCTTCATCCAAAACGTCCTTCAAATGGGCAAAGTAAATGACTCTTCTAGAAAACATATGCTCAAAAACAAACCACCTGTTTCTTCCACAAAATGTTCTTTCGAGTAGCAAAGTGAATACTTGGAATGAATGTCACAACCCTTCATTCCATATAATATCTTAGACATATATAGAAAGCATGGAATATAGAGCTGGGTCTGTTGCTCAGTTGACTAATGCATCCACTACAGGGGCCTGTGTTTGACCTCATGGTCACAGGTTCGAATCCTGGCAGGTCTACTCAGCCCTTCATCATTCCGAGGTCGATTAAATGAGTACCATTAATTTGGGTAACAATAAACATCTGTTATTAGCGCCAAGATGCCCCTTTGGGGGTAAACGTGCACTTTACAAATATGCCTGTTATGTTATCTTTGTCAGGATAGCACAGCAAATGGGTCTTGTTACACAATAGTTTATCTAAAAGATTCTCCTTGAAGACAACTGTTCCTTTCCTGGTCTACTCGCCTGTCAGGAATGGTTACATTCATACAGCTCTCAATGGTTTCTCTACTTGTAGAAATAACACTGTGGATTCCACGTTTCCTCAAAATGGTATTCCCTGTGAGGAGAATTGTACCCGGTATGCATTTCTTTCCCCGCTTTATATTCCCTTGACTCGTAGCAATGCGGGTTCCAGGTTTCCCCAAACATATTTTATTTATTGAACATTTGTATGCCACCTATACAGCAGAAAGTGTTTCCAGGCGCCACAAGACAAAAGACGGGAGCTGGGGTGGGACATAAGCAAAAAAAAAATAACGGTCATACTAGATCTTGTGACATTCGGATTGTGCAAGTAAATTATCACAAACTGCTGGGTGTAAGGGTAGAGCTGGAGGGAGGGGTCCAAGTGGACTGGGCAAGTGCTAAGGGGTGCCCAGGTGAGCTAGTGCCAGGAGAGGCAAGGGGTATGGCAATAGTGCGACAGGGTAGGACCAGCCTCTGAGGCAATCAGGGAAGGGAGCCCAAAAGGCAAGTGCTGGTAGGAAGGCACGAGAGGGAAGACTGGACAAAGGATGGCCTGAACCTGGCAAGGCTCATAAGGGACAACAGACATCCAGTCATAACGGCAGGAGGAGACTAGCAGAGGAGGAAGAGGAGAAAAGGTCGAGGAGCTTCTGGATCTTAAGGAGATCCACCTCGAGACAAAGGGGCAGGGAGGCCGTTCCAGAGGGAGGCTCCTGCCGAAGAGCGAGATCTGCCCCCAATCTCTGCCTGGAAACGTCTGACCTGCAGAGAGTTGGAGCTAGAGGAGCGAAAGAGCGAAGAACTCTAGAAGGGAGGTATTTAGGGAGCAAGGAATTTAGCAAGGTCCCAGGCCCCAGAAAGCCTGGATGATGCAGAGGGTCATGAATTTGATCCCTGCAACCACCGGGAGCTAGTGGAGAGATTTTAAGGCTGGAGAGATTCAGTCCCTGGGCTTGAGGCCACCAATAAGTCTTGTAGTACTATTCTGGATTAGGTGAAGAGGGAGGAGTGAGGAAAGAGGCAGATTAAGCAAGAGGCTGTTGCAATAATCAAGCCTAGAGAGAACCAGAACTCTGGAGATGTTGAGTTTCTGGGGGAAGGTGAGGATAGGGAGAATGTCCTTCTTTCTCTGACTTGACTTATAAGCTCTTGGCAATGCGGATTCCTGTTTTCCCCAAATTGATATCCCATATGGAGGAGAACTGTATCTGGTTTTCCCTTCTTTTCTAAGTAGTCAGAGTTCACAATTCTATTTAAATTGTAATTTTCCTTTACAGAGCGCCCCAGGGTACCACAACTTCAATGCATGATGGACCTCGGGCCACTGTCAGACGCTCTCCGATTCGCCAGCGCTGCCGACAGTTCACCGATGGCTGCTGCTGTGCATGTAGCACTTCCTGGGAGCTCGCCCGGCTCCACCGGGTCTTCAGGTATGCTGGTCTGTTAAAGCGTACATCTGACACTAAAGGGCTCTTCTCCCTCTGCGGACATCCCGCACGTCAGTGTTCTTCCACGCCTCTGCTTTCCGCTGCACGCACTCTGCAGAACTCAGACTTCTTCTTCGACTGCGTATATTGCTGTGGCCTCTGCTCCGGTTTCAACTTCTGCTACTCCTGCCGTTCTACTCCTTCATCTCGTCAGCAGCAGCTGGGCTTTAAATGTCCTGCTCGGCTGTTTAGAATTGAGACAGCTAGACCGCACAATCTGTTTGACATCACCAGTGACCCTCATCAACTCCTACCATCTCTCCTTGTCCCGGTACTATAGGCATTTGGGTATTGAAGTCCATAATGTTATGTTTTTCAAAGTAACTTTGGTTCAACTGATTGTCAGAGCAAACAGCAGATGTCAAGAGCATTGTGTGCAACAACATTAAGTTTATAATTTTTACCCAAGACAGAATCCTTGCAGTCAACATGTGATCCACATATTCCCAAATTGGAAAAAGTATTCTGTTCAAGTAGTCTCTCCTAGTATATTCAGGGTTTTCAAATGGGTGGGTTTTGCATAGTGGCAACATGCTTTCAGGTATTTGGGGATTATAGGAACGTCATCCCTACAAAAAGACCAATACTGCGTCTCTCCTAAGGGAGTCACCACTTCTCCCTGACAGCCAACTCCTCCCATGTGATCCTCCCTCATAACGTTACCACCAGGGTCTAGCAAAGGCAGCAGTTGCCTTCTCCAGTCCAGATGGGAGGAGACTAATTGGTAAATATAACATTTTGTCCATATTCATTATAAATGTTTAATAAGAAAGCTTTAAAAAAACCATTTAATGGTATATAAAAATAAAGGTGTATTTTTTAACAAAACAGTATTGCGAACTTAGTGCTGAAAGTCAAAGATCTCAATCAATTGTTGCAAGTTATAGAATAGGTGCAGCAGGAGGACATAAGCACATCATGTGATAGTGTTCTTATGCAAACTTATCCCGTTCCCCTGCAAACTTGCTGGACCACTGTGTCCGGTTCCCTCCCCCCCTCCCCTCCATAAGAGATGCCAGGTCATGGATTCCAGCCCAGTCCGTCCAACTTCCATCACGTGGATGCTGCAGTGATAATCTTTCTCATGTCAAAGGTCAAAGAACAAATGAACTACACTCCCCAACATAATGCTACTTTATCACTATACTGTGCACCTGACTGGCCTTAGGACGGGCACAAAGGAGGTTCTGGGGCACTAAACTTCACACACACATTTCACTCACTCACTCACTCACTCCCTCCCTCCCTCCCTTTCATGCCATCTGGCTCCAAGGTCTCCACCCTCGTGTTGAACTATAATTTATCACTCACAGCACTTTGCAAAACAAAGCATACGATTGTCGCTCAACGATGTGCTGTCATTCTCTTTGAACAGTTCAGGACATGTTACTCTGGGGTTGGTGGTCAAAGGGCACCTGGTATCATGGAATTCAGGGATCCTAAGGTTTAGTCAGTTATATGGGGTATAACCCGTGTCACCTGGGGCTGGGTCATGCTTTTGCCAGTGTGAGATAACATGCACACCAGGCGCCGATCTGTGATCACGGCCTTGTAGGGGACATTCCTCTCGAGTAAAAAAAACATCTTTGCAACACTGATAGAACAACGAATAGGCGTTCTGGTGTTTGGGGGTGTGGGCTGTCCTCATGGGACCTCGGACATGGCTGGAGATTTCCCTCGTCTCGCGATTTGGGCATAGTGCATGCAATGCAGCATTCCCTGCGCTGGCCTTACCTTCTACCTAGGTTTACTTCTATCTATGCAAAATGGCAATGTTGCTTGCGCCCTGCGCTACACTAAATGGGTTGATTATATCAAAGTGGGGTCCTTTTATATTGGGAGGCGGTCCTTTCACTGTCACCGCTGCCCCCTGGCCTATCACAGTGCTTCAAATGCATCTCGCCTCATTCTAAAGCACTTAGGGGGGTGGGACAGGGCTGCCCCTTCCCAACATTTCCCTCTTGTTACTTCTACAGTAACAAACTCTTTAATATCCCTTTGCTCCTGCTGTCTTTCTTCTTCTGCATATGGCTGTCTTCACTTTATCGGTACCCACACCCTGCATAATGAACGCAAACTCTGCCCTCTGCGTGCATATTCCTCAGGTGAGCAAGTCATTTAGCTGCACCCCCCATCCCCTGCCAGGTCCACCCAAACCTCTAATTCTCTTTATCTGGGGGTGGCGAAATGATAGTGTAGTATAGCTGGTAAACTTCATCTCCATAAGGGATGGGGGAGCATTTCATACTTAGAGCTACTTTCTAGGATATCAATCGGTACTTCAATAGCTTTTGTCTTGCAAGGTGCTTTTGAAACCCTAATTGACACCATCATTCTTGCGCTACTGGGTGCCACATTGGCACAACATCGAAGGCCCCATTGACAGGTGCAGAAAATCAAGGATGAACACGATGATGAGAATCAACATTTTCATGATCACTCCGAGCCACGACAGGGCCCAACTGAATGCCAAAGTAAATCAGTCACTGTCCTGTACTCCTCCCTCCTTCATGCAAACACCCAAGCCATGGACGGCTGCAATGAAGAGAGATAATGATGCGTTCTCTGAATCCTTTGGGGGCACAAATGTTCAGGAGGAATCGCCACATTTTTTCCAAACCCCTCCTCCCATTGATGTTAGCATGTCCAACACATCGGTTTTGCATCGTCATAAGTCTTAATGCACGCAACTCAACCTTCATCACATTGAACCAGTTCTCTGCATCGTTTGCGGGCTGGACCAGATCCCAGCTCAAGATCTGCAACCATTTGGCATTTTTTGCGCCCTGCACCCCTGGCAAAAAGTAAAGATACGAAAAAAGGATTCTGCTGAACTGAAGAGCCTGTATTATTTTGGTATTTCAGCAAGTAATGCGGAAGAGTCTTTGGATATGTAGTTCAATATTTCTGTGCTCTTTAGTTGTAGGAACTGTCCTTTTCTTGGCAGGATATGGAGCTCATGTGTGGGCCCTTATCTTCATTTTCGATTGTGGGGAGATTAGTTGGCCCCTCAGCAGACAGTGCTCCCCTTCAGGTGTTCTTCTGGGATTACTAATAGCGCTGAGTGCAATGTGGCCAGCGAGCAACAGCCCCTCCATGATAGTGGGAGGTGCAAGTAAGCTTGGTGGCCACAGACCCAGTAGTAATCAATCAACGCTGCTGTTCCCCCTCACCTGGTTCTTCTGCGGATTCGGCTGGCAACTCGTCGTCCTTTCTTCTGTGTGGAGTTGTCTTCTTACCCTTCTTCTGGAAGAGATAAAGGCAAGCTCTCCCAGAAGCCACTTTGCCTTAAAAGCAAACTGCCAGGCAGCGGGGACTCAGGGGAGCCGACCCCAGCTCAGGGAAAAGCCGTTAGGCAGAAAAACCCTGGTATTTGTGAGTGGTATAGGTAAGTCCAGGCAGATAGAACTTCGCATCCACAGAAGACTGGGCCCGAATGTATCCAGAAATGGACTTGTTAAGGTATCCAAAAGACAAGAGCTCAAGGAGTGAGTGAGTCCCAGAGAATGCAATGTAGAGTGGATATAGGACTCCAGGTACCAGAATGCACCACACAAGACAGCAAGAGAACGGGAGGAATAAAGGCAAGGGAAAGGTAATGAAATCGGTCAGCGACCGTAGAAACAAAACAAGTGGAGGACATGCTGGAAGGCCGCCTCGGGAAGGCAGAACAAGCAGGTGACGGTGCTACGTTGTCTAGATGGAGGCACAACGCTACGGGAAGAAAACAGCAGAGCGGAGCCAGGAGCCGCGTGAAGGGAAGCAATGAGGAAAGCGCGCCGGAGCACAAAGCGAGGAAAGGCCAAGCAGGCAGAGGAGAAAACGAGTACTACAGAGCGTCTTACCATGCAGGGAGCAAGGGTTGCAACGCTCCGACCCGTTGAACTGAAGCCAGTAGTATCCTGAAGGTGGCCATGTTGGTCCGAGCACTAGACCGCTAGACACGTTTTAAGGGAGAAATTGATGGGGCATCAATGGAGTCTCCAGAACTGCCACGGCTGCATCAGGACACCTTCGTACGTGTGCTTTGCTTTTTGAGGCGCATATAGTGGCCTTGAATTTCTGCACCCTCTTACCCCAACCAAAAGCAAACATTTTGACTCAGCGAGGCAATAAAGCACACAGACTACTGAATAAAACGATCCAATAAATGGCTTGTTATAGGTCCTTCATTCACACCCAATAAACATACATATAACTAAAACAGAATGCATATAAAGGATTATATATAGAAAAAGCAAATGCATCACCGTCGCTTCAGCAGCAGAAAACACCTTCATCTCAGCCTCCTCAACACTGCTTAGTCCCGAGAGCAGGTAGGCAGATCACTTGTGCCAACAGGGTCTGGAGCGGAGCGTCCTCCCTCTCAGCGAGACTTCATCACCCAGGCGTCCAGTTCCATCTCTTCCCCCTGAGACATATCTCAGCTCTTTACTGGGATAAATCCCCACTCCTTCATGGTTGCATCTGCTCTCGGCCATAGAGCAGACAGCAAGCATTGGGAGCACAGGGTGGTAAAATCCAGATAGAAGTGGAAAAAACCCAGCTTCTTTCTCGTCTCCATTCCCAGCACCCCTTATCACTGCTCCTGTGAAGCTCCAACTCCCTCCTCCAGCGGACGAGCAAACCAGCATTCCTTCCCGCTAGCTCATCTGAGATCATCCTGACCTTGCAACCGTTTGCAAAATTCACATTTACTTACTGAGCCCACGAAAACGTAGGCTTTCATTGCAGTGATGGAAGTGAATGTCCAACATGGTTGCACACCAGCGCCATGGTTTAGCTCATTTTCGCGCATGCACTACAACGTGCCACGTGGAACTTCAATGCACGAGTAATGTCCAGCGAATACAAGCCCCTCTGAGTTGAAATTCTGTTGTACCTTTAGCATAAAGGTGGTGTGTGTACTGTGAGAAACCAAAGGTTGTCTCACCTGCTAGTCCTCAGGGACTTTTCATCCAGGTGGCCAGGACACAACCATCGCTTTTGGATCCAGTTCCTGGGGGTGGACAAGTGCGGGAGGATCACCTGGGTGAGGGTCTTCGGGAAGTGAGGGCGAGGCAGCCAAAGGTAGGATGTGGTATTCGCCGCCCCCCTTTTTTGTTAATCTACCCCATCCTGTTTTGTAGGATTTTCCGAGGTCCCAACTGCTCCTGCCCCCTTTTGCACAAACACTGGGCCGAGGAAAAGGGTGACAGAGTAACCAGACTAACTCTGTCACATCATACTGGACATGTCCCGTTAAATCAGCTCAGGCTGATTAGGTGTATGCACTTTACACTAAGTGCATACACCTAATACCAGTTATCTCTCCTCACACGCATAAAAGGCAACGCCTAAAGATACACTCAGAGCAAGGTGGAACAAGAGTACAAGCAGAACTTCCGGGACAAAGGCACACCCACTGGAGCAGAGCAACAGATCAAGGGATGAGAGCAATGGGCCAAAAAACCCAAGAGTTCCCTACTGTAGGTCCTTGCCTCCGACAGACCGCGAAAGACACGTGGCGAAAACCAGATCCCATAAGTGAAGATTGCATTGTGTTTCAAGGGCGCCAGCGACCCGCCCCCCTAAACCCCCCGGGTGAGTGGCATAGTTGGGGAGGCGACGCCAAGCCCATGGTACTAACCTTGACTCGTGAATTGGAAATTGCAAAACAAGAAAGAAGCGCACACAGCCGGTGAGTTGACATGCAACCTAAGAGACTGGTGTGTGTTAAAGCAAATGAAGTAGGAATATATCACAAGTGAAGGCTGCAAGGGTGTAGATGAGACCCGAAGAAAGGAAAACCTGTGAATGAACTTTGAAGCAAAAGGCAGCTGTGAGATCAGCGGTACTAAGTAACAAAGTGGTCCGGTGAAAGGAAGTAGCCAATTAAAAAGTCTCTGTGAAAGGTACATGGTTTGAAGCTAAAAAGAGAACAAACAGTAAAAGTGAATTTAGCGAGAGTAAACGTGAACTTTGCATTGAAGTGGTCCTATGGTGGTCTGTAAAGAGGGCCATGCACATTCAAAAGATTTACATCTGTAAGGGGACCGAGCCTGATTGAGGGAGAACCCAGAGTGCAATATGCTTGGGGAAGGGAGCCTCATTGCAAGTTTGTGTTGAACTGGGACGTGAGAGGTCTGAGCCCAACAGAGTGAGATCTACGTGAACTGTGTGCTGCAAGGTCTGAGCCTGGCAAAGGGGACCTTAGTGAACTTTACGTTGAATAAAATTTTGAAAGTCAAGAAAGATTTTAACGTGGAAGGCCAGGAGGGCCTCAGCCCCTGGTGTGGAACTGCTTAGAGTGTTAGAAACCGAGCCAGAGTACATCATTGGGCCTACAAGGACAGCCTTATTCCTCGAGGTTTAACATGAGGAGGAGAGGTGTTTCAGCTACCTTTATTCTTTATAATACTGATTTTTCCTTTGCATTTATTTCTTCTTTTTACACTTCCTATACAAGAGGTAACGGGCTCCAATAGGACGGTTTTGTTTATCGTTTGATGAGCGAGACTACTCCCATCTTAGTTATAGGGCAAAATGGGAGTTTCTCCAACCCTAACATTTTCAATAAAGTTTTTACAAATTGTATCCATTGTGTCAGTGTCATACTGTGATGCAATGCCCTCCCTACAGTACGCAGTACCACCCTTGAAGCATGGAAAGACAAGTGAGGCTGCTTGCAAGACAGGGCCTGGATCTCCCCGACCCTCCTGGCCGAGGTGATAGCCGAGGAAAGCAGTCTTCCACGAGAGGGCAGGGACTCTATGCATAGGTTCGAAAGGAGCTCCCATGAGCTTAGCTAGTACTACATTGTGTTCCCAAGCAGGGGCTTGAGACTTCACCGGCGAAAAAGTCCTGAAGAGTCCCTCGATGAACTCGGACTAGTCTGTGACCACAGGTAGGGTCTACCCAGAGACCAGGGTAACCAGGATATGGCCGTGAGGTGCACCTTGATCGAGGCGTGAGCAGAACCAGTCTTGGCCAAGGAAAGCAGATCGGGTAGAAGTTGAGGGGCCATAACCTGTAGAGGGGTAATCTTCTGAATCTGGCACCACACTGAGAAGCGCCTCCATTTATGGCCAGAGCACTTGAACATTGACAAGGCTCTGGCCAGGATGTCTTTAAAATTCTGCAGGTAAAGCATAACACCAAAACTCTAGGGCTGCAAGAGCCATGCCCTCAGGTTGAGCGACTTGGAATCCTGATGCAGAATTGCCCCTCCCTTTCTGGTGAGACAGTCCGGGAAAAGCAGTAGTCTGATGGACATCGCAGGTCCTGGACCAGATCTGCCTCGGCCACGGCGATGATTATTATCTTGCAGTGGTACTGCGAGTGTGTTGATCACACATAGCAGGAGTGGAAAACGGAGGAAAGGCGTACAGGATCTGCCCCTTCCACGGGAACAAGAAAGCCCCCCCCCCACCTACCCACCATGCTCCTCGGCTGAGGGAACCTGCTGGCGAACCTCTGGCACTTGGCGTTCGCCGCAAAGAGCTTGATGTGGGGTTCGACCTACTGGCCGAACAGAAGGTCCACTTGGTCCTGGCGAAGCTCCCATTTGTGGCAAATACGCAACTCCCTGCTCAGCGAGTCCGCGATGGTGTTCGTGACGCCCGCCAGTTGAAAAGCGACGAGGCACATAAGGCCCAGAGTCACAGATCCTGGGCTAACTTCGATAGCAGCAGGGAGAAGGTCCCCCTCACTCCCACCCCATTTCTGTATTTAGAACATGGTGGTGGTATCTGAAGATCCTCTACACCTTGCCCTTCAGCGACGGCAGAAAATACTTGAAGGCCTAGAATATGGCCCGAAGTTCCAGGACGTTGATGTGGAGGCCCTTTTCCTCTGGTTGGCAGAGGCCTCTGGCGTGCAACTGTCCGGTGTGGGCCCCCAGCCATCTAGAGATGTGCCCGTGGTAACAGTGTCGCCTGGATGAGACCCGGTTCTACACCCTACCACTGTATCACCTGACTGAAGTCCTCGTTGAGGGAAATCTTGTCCGCCAGGGTCCCAGACACTTGCATCCAGGAACTGCTGGAGAGCTCTCATATGAAGTCTGCAGAGGGGGATGAGGTTGATGCAGGACAACATCATGCCCAGCAGAGATTTGATGGCCCACACTGTCTGTCCCGATGACAATCGCTGCACATTGCCTTTTATGGCTACCACCCCATCCTCCAGGAGGGATGGCAAACAGGTTACTCTGAATATGACAACTAAAGGTCTAGAGACCAACCGGGGAAAGCCAGGAAAAGAAAGGGAACAAACTGCAGTCAGACAGACCGAAAGAAACAGGAGCGCCATTCCACAAAATGGCGGGCGCGACTCACTAAAACGGCTCCTGGGCGGAGTCGCGGAACATACCCCTTTCCTTAGTCTCTCCCTCTCTTCTGACACACTGACACTACTACAGTACTAGCATTTTTCTCCAGTTCTCACTCTTGTACTTACAGTTTATCCCTGCCGCCAACTTCAAATCAGTAGTCTTGGCCTTGCTGCTGCATCAACTGAAGAATGACAAAGCACTCATGGCTTGTGTTTGAAACCGTACTCTGGCCACTCTAAAAGCGGTCCAAAGGGCCTCATCACAGGACTTATAAAATGTGACCTAATTTCCTCTTTCAAGCAACAACACTGGCTAACACTCCAAGCTCACATCACCTTTAGGACAGCCTGCATCACCTACAAAGCTCTAACGTCCAAGACTCCATACCTAGCTAAAAGGGTCCCACATAAGAACATCAATGCAACACCAGGAGCCAAGGTATCACCAGACACTATTCCAACAAGTGCAAGAAGGAGAAAAAAAGCATTTTCTGCAATATTCCCACACCCTGGAACAACTTTCCTGCTAATAGGCTGGCTCCTTCCCTCCTGCACTTCAGTAAAGATAACCAGATAGGAGGTATGGAAGACAAGCTGTGTCCAAGTATTTTTGACTAATGTCCTTGTTGACGCCTGTGCTTTACGATACCCGCTTCCATTTCCACCAATGCTTCTATCACACTTTGGCACACCTATTTTGCAACTAAAACAGCAGTGCCTTCCAGTTACTCAAGCATCCTTTAACACACCAACCATTGCCTTCCCCTTTTTCATAGTGCTGATCATGAATCCCAAACGCATAGCAGTTCTATTTTAAATACCATCGACAGTGGTAAAAGTCATTAACACTTGACAGGTATTTAATCTGCTGCAACTATGATTTTCCTGCAATTTAACGGTCCACTATGGCAGCAACATCCTACACTCAATGCACCTTTAGTATCCATGTCACCATGCACAGACCTGTACAAACAAGGCCTGCACCTGAAATGCCCTTACTGACCATGCACATGCTAGCCACAGTCCTGGATGCACCTGCAAAACCCTCACACATACAACATACATGCTAGTAATGGGTGCAAAATATGCACCACTGGACGCAAATGTGTTCATGGGGGTCTTTTAAAACAGACTATGCATTGTCTCATCCATGGTGCCAAATTTACACATTTGTTGCTAGCGATAGGGGACTGGTGGTGAGTAAGAAATGGTGTGCTGTATGTATACATACAATTGAGGAAGCAAGTAACTTTCATGGCTGGCAAGTAGCTTGCAACTTGAATTTATCACCCGCATTACGTTCACAGCTCAGAACACCATCTACTGGGTAGGCACATTGATGGCATTTTAATAGTATGGAAAGGATGTACCAATACTAAAGCCTTATGTATGGTATTGGAACAATCACACAACATCCAACTCAATATGAATCAAAGTACTGAAGGCATAATTCATTTGGGATCGTTAACTGTATATCAAGGATATAATTCAAACTACAGTGCACATCAAACCAACCTTGGGTAACGGCATTCTGCATGCAAAGAGTAATCCTCTGCACCATATTATTACAAATATACCATATAGTGAAGGACATTGTTCATTAAATTCAATTGCTCAAAGCCCATTTATTTTCTCTAATATTGCATGAGCTTTAGAAGTAGATTGAATTAATCGTGAAAACCTCATTTTGATTAAATCCCGCAAAAAACTTTAGAAAATCTTAGCGCAATATTTTCTGTTTTTTCGATTCAGAATTAGGACACACACAAGAAGACTTAGCCATTTAAAAACATACCTGGAATAACTTTGACTCAACATTTTCCCATGTAAGAATGTACAATGTGTTTTATAGTGCGTGAACATAAATCTTTCCACTAACTGCATGCATCAACGTATTAGTGTGCAAACCATAACTTGGCTATAGTGCCTTCTGAGATGGTGACAACATCTCAAAATGCTACGTTATTTCAAAAAGGTTGCTTAGGGAGTGCAGTAGAGTGTCTGGTGTGCTGGGGGCAACGTGTGCTGGCTTATCTGCTGCCACTTGTTATTTCTCTGCTCTCAAGGATTATGGACGTTTGCTTACTTGCAGACTCGCTGAGTCGGTCTGCCCTCTCCATCTGTGACGCTCCTCCTCCAGCTAACGCTTGTTCTCTTAGCCCATGTGAGAAGCGTAGCGGAGTGCAATAGAGTGTCTGGTGGCTGATGGATGAGGCTATGGTCCTTAAGAGTTAAGCAGCTGAGTTTGTGTGATCAAAAGGCACCCGATACAAGTCACACCTTCAATGCCCAGGACAGCCGCAGAACATTGGGAATGGGAGAGTGAGGAGTCTCGTGAGTAACCGAAAGTCTTTTTCATTAAATGCTCCCACTCTCGCTTCCCCCAAAGGGCGGCCTTTGGGGTGCCTAGTAACTCCGGGCCCCAAAATAACCTTGGATCCATTTTCTTCAGTGACGTCGAGAGATGCCCTATGGGACACGGGGGCTGTTCCTCGACCTCCATTTTCTCTTCCGGAACTGGATAATTCAAATGTGCAGCACTTGTCATCATAGAACTCACTAATGGCCGCTGCCCATGCGGCCAGGGCATCCGCTCTTCTACCTCCCTCCCTGCATGACTTACTTGCCAGTCCGACCAAGGGTGCTCCTAGTCCCTTGCCGTTATTGCAAGGGGACATTTCAATGAAGGATGTAGCGCCACAGGCAGCTGTGACACAAATGGAAGCGGGGAGAGGGGTCCTCTTGGCACCAGCTTTTGGAATACCTTGTTTAATAGGGGCTCAAATCCATAATCACCTGCACGGCACAGGTGAGGTTATCTCACTCCCCCCTATCCCACCAAGAAATGCCCCCCCTCAAAATGAGGTGACAGCTGGTTGTCTCGGGAAGCGGGTGGATACTGAGTGGCCAAGTCACCTGTCCAGCCCACTGCGGACACACTGCAAACCCTTTTGGAACTCTCTACCTATTCGCTCGATGAATCAACATCTAGTCAATCGGGAGAAAGGTTGTTGGCGTCTCCATCTATCAACCATGAAGAGGGTACGGAGCCACTAGAGATTCACGTGGACCTGCCAGTCTCTCCATTATTCGTGTCTATGGATGAAAAAAAGACGCTTAAGAGCCAAGGAACTCACTGGTGTTGCACAGGAGCATATGACTTGAGAACTGCCATCTTTCCTCCCTAAACGTCTGGAACAGCATGACTAACGTCAAAGTAAGGTGGATTATGAGAGACAAAGATACTAGAGGGAACCACTCAGACTATACACGAGAGCGATCAAGGCAGGTGAACCCCTTAACCCGGTCCCTGAAACTGGAGAGTCTTAGATCGCAGCAATAGGCTCATACTGAACCGTAGAGTGGTTTTACAACCATTTCATTCTACACCGAATCTGCGCCAGCTACGATCATCTGATTTCCAACTCATTGAATTTCATGACGAGAAGCTTCTGGACTCTGTGTTCCTTCATATCAATTTACCAGTTAAAAATATGTTGCTGGATTCATCAGAAAGTTAGTTAACGCTGGGGTTTGACTTGACAAACGGAAATACTGGGAACAAAACTGTCAAACCAGTAAAATGGTGTACCAGAATTTAAAATCTCTTAGCAAGGACCTAACCAAACACCAGGGAGACAAGGGGTCAATTAGTACCAGGGTCGCCACCAATATATCTGGACCCCCTGGATTTGGGAAGGGTACCATCAGGCCCCAAGTTGAAAATAAATGTCACCTTTCAAACAAAATCTTCCTCCAGGCAACTGGGATGTGTCAAAGTGAACGAACCTTCGAAATTGTCCAGTCTCACCACATCAGACTGGTCTTGGTTGTGAAGTGCTTTAGCGGTTCAAAACTCTAGCAACCCAGTCAAAATCTACAGGAACAACGCTGGGAACTCAACACCGTTTTTTCAACTCCTCCACCTGTTAATTTGAAATTGGCCTCTTGGAATACCCAGGAGTTCTCCCATCTGTTAAAACCCAGTGATATAAACCTGGGGGATTATGATTTGATCTGTCTTCAAGAGACGTGGTTAAGGAAGACTCCAGTCCTGCTTTGAGATAACCACAAGCCTTGCTATTAAAGGGAGACTTAGATGTCAATCAGCAGGACTCCGTACAATTAAGACCAAAAGCCCCAATGTTAGCCCATCTACTGGGAAAGATGAAAGCATTGGCCAGCCAAGCATGTGCATTAAATAGAATGTTTGGGAGAATAGAAAATTGCCCAGTCCTACGTTTTTATAAAGCCAACGTTACATCGGCGGTGACCTATGGGGCTGAAGCCATGATGAACATTCCGGAAACCCTCTGGACCCGCCTTGAAGGGGATTTTTTGGAAGAAGGTCTTGGGTGTTCCACAATATACCCGGATGGCTATCCTTCGAAGAGAACTGGGCCTTACATCCCTCAAGTGTATAGATTGGAATAGACAAGCTCTCTGGAAAATGTTGCTCTTCCCAGAGACCAGCACCCCTGGAAATGTTACATGAGGAAATGATGATGTGGTATTATAACCAATCTTTGAGAGACTGCCGGATGAAAATGACAGCGTGCCAGGAAGAAATTGGAAGTTCTCAGGAGCAATTGGTGACTAACCCAACACGAGTAAAAGAAAAACAGAAATCTTATGACTGGATTCAAACTCTGGCCCTCGTGAATAGTAACCATTCTGCAGCCCATTTACCAGCAGAAGGGGGTAGGCTAAATACGTTTGTGGAAAATTCAAACAATTTCCAGACAAAAAGATTAGAGCCCAATTTTTGAGAGTTTATTTAAATATGTACTTAACGAAAGAAATTAGAGCAAATTGGGGTTGGTCATCAGAAAATCATTGCTGGTATTGTAAGGTTACCACTGAGATTGAATCCTTGTTTCATATTATCACAGCGTGTCCAGCCTTAAGAGATCTACACTCAGTTTTTTAGACGTCTTTTCAGATTTTACAATTTCACACTCTTCATCAATTCGGTGGAAATTGTTAATGCAAGGTCAGAAAACAAAAAATGTTTTTAATATTTAGTAGTTAATTTTCTTGCAGAAGTTCTCCTAGAGACAGGTTTTGTTAAAGATGTTTGATTTTATCATTAAGTTATGATAATTATTATTATCGTGAGTATTATTAGTATTATCATTTTCTTTCTTTTGTTCTTTCCTGTTTTATGATGAGTAGGTTGTTCCTGTTTTGCTAAAAAAAAAAAATGATGTTTCAATTTTAATGCAAGTAAATAAAAATAAAAGCTGCTTAAGTAATGCCTATAAACCTATGCTCAATTAAACTCAAATATTCTTGAAGGCTGATAAGCATGTGCAAATCAGGATTTGCAAACTACCAATCAGACAAGGAAAAATACTTTTGTTCAATACAGTGAACTAAAGTCTTTTTTCTGTGTATCCTCAATGCAATTGTGTTCAAACACTCTTTTATGCACCCCACTTAACTCTGCATGCATGCATGTCCGTGGCACACAGCAGCCTATATCAGGTACACCGTCTCCTTACAAATGGGATCACTCTGCACATTAGATTGCCAAAGTGTATTGCCTTTCCATTTCACTCCCGTAGAGTCATTTTCCTTTCTGCTTCAAAGAACGAACCCACAGGCAGAATAATAGATGGTGCCAACGCAAAAGGGTATTGTTGGATGCTAGTCATTGTCATTTGAGGTTTAATTACCAGGTCAGTGCTCATTAAGTTTATATATATATTTTTTAAAGGGACGGTTTCAGGACAAACCACTGGCTGGTGCCTTAGGCGAAGAATGAGTCTCAATCCAGCCCTCCCCTCCTGGAGCCAGCCCCCAAGCTTCACCTTCCACCCTGTCACCCAAGCAACTGCCCTGAACACCATCCAGGCCCTCAAACCCTTTAATTGCAAAGGAGACATTTGCCCTGCCAACATCAAAGATCTGCGGCCGCAGCCCCCCCCCCCCCCCCCATCACAGAATGTATCAACTCCACATTCAACTCTTGCGAAATACCGTTGGACCCGACAGAACCTACTAACTATAGACCTAGCTCTACAGTACCCTTCCTGATTTGTTGCGTACTTACAATGCCAGCAATTCCTCGAACAGCACGCACTCCTTGGTGTCAGGAAATCTGGTTTCCAGCTGAAACAGTACAGAAACGACCCTGATCGACCTAGAAAAGCAGCTTGTCAGTATCAGAGATGCTGGCAACCTTGCTATCCTACTCTTTTTAGACCTCTCCGCCACATTTGACCTTGTGGACCATGACCTCCTCTGTGAAAACCTCTTTGATCTTCCACTTCTTGCCCGAGGCAGTCCAATGGATGAAATCCCTCCTAAGTGACCGTACCTCCAGAGTCTTCATTGACAACCACTCAGCCGACCGCATTCCTGTACCTCTTGGTGTCCCGCAAGGCTCCTGCCTCTCCCAGACCTTCTACAAAGCCTATAAAAAACCACTCTGACATACTCGATACTCACGTTATCACCTAGCTAACTTTGCTGACGACATGCAAATTCTCATTCCCCTCTCCAGCAACCACACCATTGACTCCAACACCATTAACAAAGTCTTCTGCACCAGTCAGTCCTGGATGGCTACTCACAACCTTTGCCTCAATGATGAGAAGACTGCTACTCATTGTGGGCACCCCCGCTCGCCTTAAAACCCTAGATCCCCCCTACACTACCTTCACCATTGACGGCACTACCATTGCTGTCCTTAAACATACCAAAACCGTGTGGGTCTACTTTGATGCTGAACTAACCATGACAAGGCATGTTAATGACCTTGCATCTTCGACCTCCCACACAGCAAAACTTCTCATTAAGCAAACAGTCCCTCAGTCCTACCATCTGTCTCCCGCTCATAAGAGCCATCATCCTGAGCAAACTAGACTATTGCAATGCCCTACTCAAGGGCACATCCGCCTCCAATTTAGCTAAGTTACAGTTGCTCCAACACAATTATCTGCAACTCGCTGGGAAGTCCACTGGCTACCAATAAAAGCACAATGAAGCCCCCAAATACTTGAACTTCTACATCACAAGACAACAACACTGTCGCTCACTCCACTTTTCCAACCAGCTTACTCTTGCTGCCCCATGCTTTAAACTTGCCAGAGCAGGGGGGGGTGTGGGGGGAGTGAACTTCAGCACCATGGCCCGTGCCCTCTGGAACTCTCCCTCCACACTTAAAAAATGAGGCCCCCTACCCAGACTTGAAGAGACTTTTGAAAACCTGGTTATTCAATAAGTAAGACTAACATTTACGCATGAGCTGCACCCTACTTTGTTCTGACCATCGCATTACCATCTTATTGGTCTGCACATATCGTTACTCCGTCATTCCTTTGTACAAATTGATACCTGTGGGTCTGGGCTTTACTCAAATGTTAAAAATAAATGCTGCAAATGTAAAGTTTCACAGGAATATAGATACAAAACATTCACCTCTGGAATTTTAGGAGATAAAGTAAAAGCGATGGCTGCGGACTCTCAAAGTGGGAAAAACCATAGAACAAGTTATCATGCCATGCTCTTTCTAGAGAGGGGCGCCTGCTACCTTTTTTGTATTTATGTACGGAACTTGCGGTTGATCACCCTAAGTTACCTGGGAAAACCCAGACGTGGACCCCTTGCTCACTGTGCTCTTAGAGGCACAGCTCCACCACACTGAGGCCCAAAACGGCTGAAACACGTGTATTGGGTGGCTCTTGGTACTCTTGTTCAGAGGTGTGCCTGGCATTTCGGTGCTGGACTGCCCTTTTGGGCGGGACAAAGACTGATATGCAAATGGATATTCCTCCTTTGTGAAAAGTACAGTGAGATAAAATCGATGGCTGCGGACTCTCAAAGTGGGAATAAACCATAGAACAGGTTATCCGGCCATATTCTTTCTAGAGAGGGGCACCTGCTACCTTTTTTTGTCACTTTGTTTGTGATAAAGTAAAAAATAGAGATCTGATTCAGGATTTAAATATTTACTCGAGTTCGCAATGCGGTCAAAGTGGCAATAAAAATATACAAAATGTATTCCTCACCTTCCATTAACTCTCTCTGCTAAAAACCTCTCTGTGTAGAAGGAGGCCCAGGGGCCTAACTGTTCCAACCATAGGATCACCTCCTCAGGAGTCCATTTGGCAACTGGTTTGTGTACAAGAAGATCATGTTCAGACTCCCGGCTGCTCCAATGGTACACCAGCAAAACGACCTGAAAAACAGTAAGGATATTGAAATGACATTGAAAAGGATAGCAGGAGATATACAATGGCATTATTTGAATACTTTAATCTAATATACTGCTGTGCGAGAAGTTTTTTGGCACCATAGGTTCAGTGAGACCAAGCTATTTAGTTTACTTTTTTATTGTGTACCAGAAGTAAGGCTCAGGCATAATGGTGGCATGCTTGTGGGTAAAGACTTTTATTGATCAAAAGGGGTAAGGATAAAGGCCTCGCTATCCCTAACTCTAAGAGGGGTTTCCCAGCCTCAAAGAAAACTAGTGAAGATGTCAGGATGTCCAAAAGTAAAAGTCTGGCCCAGTCACACCCCAAAAGCCTACTTCTGTCCCTCACTCCATAAACTAACAAAATGTTGTAAGGTTAATCTTGCACCAACAAAATAGTGTTCATCAAAATCAATCAAAATGTTCTCGGCCAGTCTGGCCTTAAAGAAAGGACTCAAAAATAATGTTCAAGAAATAGTGTTCCAATACTAGGGGGTTGATCTTTTCCCCCTAGAGTTCAATAGTAATAAATGTATTTTAGTCTCTTCTCACAAAACACACAAGATCAGTAATAGAATATTTTTTTCTTTGCTTTCTTTTTTTTTAATGAATTTATTTCTTGAAATGTTCAAGTTGATAAAATCCATATCAAAGTAAGAACAAGCAAGTAAACAAAAAGGTATATCAATTACAAAACAGCGTAACAGTTGATGACACGAATGGCAAACCACTGCAGATCAACATGACTGACCATGCCACCCTCCTGTGCAAAGATAGTCAGCACAGCACTCCTACACCATCACACAGTTATCGATCACAGAAACACTGTCTACTCAGTCTGGAAATATTCAAGCAGATTACAGCCACCAACATAGCTAAGACATGTTGTGTAATGTCAGATTTCAGCAATTCTCCAAAAACTGGGTGTTTGGAGATAGGCTGTAAGTTCCAATGATGCGTGAATATGCAGCATACTTAATATCAGATGGTAGAGTAGCTTACTGATCCATTAAGCTGCTCTGATGGCTAGAAAACACCTTTGACAGTAAACCCAGATCACAGGAAGCCATAGGTTCAAATCATCTGTGTATACAAGATCCTATATACAAGTGGATATCTTAATAAGAAGAGTCTCATACGGGAGGGTAAGCACAAATGTTGCCATAAAATGATGCTAGTGCATCATTTTCAGGGGACAACATGTTAGAGTATTCTATGTTGCAGCAACAGTCCATAGATAAACTTTATAGGGTAAGCAGTAATAACATTGCGGCAGAAATGTCGCCTGTGCAAAAGAATTGCGGCGAAAATGCTATTTAACCTGGTAAAGCTGTACCCCGTTATTTTTTATTTGGTTCAATTGTAATACACTTTTACAATTTTTACATAAGTATACCGTTATACCATTTAAGGTGAGTGCGGGTTGTGGGGGTTGTCCCCCGCTTCCCTTAAATGGCATTTTTGCCACGATTTTAACACATGGAACCCTTTATAGCAGTCAATGAAAACCCATGTGCTGGCCAAGTAAGACATGTTGGGAATGACAATTCACAAGTAAAGGATGTACCCCTTTGTGCAGAGAACTGTAACAAACCAGAGCCATTGTAATGCTCGCTGGAAGGAGTTTCCAGCCACAATGCCAATGCCAGAGAGCATCTATCTTATGAACTCAAGTTTGGGAACGATATACAGTTAGAAAATCCACTCTTTTTCTGACCTGTACTTGAGCATCAGGAAATTGTTTCTCAATGGGAGATGATCTAAACACCAAATATGGAAGGCTATATTGGAACCACAAGAATGAGTAACAAGTCTGTCAAAGAAAGTTTGTAAGGGTCTTCAGAAAGGGATTTTGCATTAGATTTGACCAAAATCCATGTGAAAAGCACCTCAGTGAATTTTGTCCAAGGCCCAACCTGAATAAATAATGGGGACGATGTGCACAAGTTCCTTCGTGCATGACCAAGTGAATGAAGATAGTTACCACTGTAGGACTAATGGCTCCATCCATTGACTGTTCACATTTTCATATGAAGCAGAGGTTGACAAGCCACAATTTCTGACAATAGGTTACACAGGCCACATGACTAAGCTCAGATAGAAAGAACAGATCTGTCAAAAGATCAGTCAAGGAAAAATATGTGGTAGCATTTGTACTGAAGTTATCGAACACTACATTTTCTGTTACTGACAATGAACTACTACTGGTATTGTAGAGAATATGTTGTGGCAAACACCCGATTAAGATTTTAAAAGAGCCCACATCCAAAGACTGCTCCGGTTGCTCTTTTAAGAAGCCCACTGGACTAACACCAACTCATTATTTGATCTTGGGCTTGGAGAAAGGACCATGGTTTAGAGCTAGATGACATTGTAAAGGTCTTATTTTCAGTGTCAGTCTTTCAAGAGGAAGGACATTATGCAAAAAAGCCACAAGTCCTAGAAACTACTTTTACCATCACATCAAGGTAGAAGACTGATTCAGAAAATACAGAAGAACATTTTCATTAATCTTAAGTCTTGAGCAGGAAAGGTCTGCCTTATACCTTGTACTTCAGGATTGCTCCAATAAATGATATTCTCTGCATTGGGGTGAAAACTGATCACGATTGGTTTACAATTCAGTTGAGTTGTTGCACCCCTTTTAGGAAATTAAGAGGTTGATGAGAGAAATGGAGTTCAAAACAGTCAAGAGTCCAGTTACCAGTAAATGCATGCCCCTTGCAGGCTGCATTTGAATTCTGTATGATCCAAGTCTATAGCAAAGCAAAGAAGGAACCTGCGTTGAACCACAACTGGGAAGTTAAATCCGCATCTTGAAGCTACACAAAGCATATACACACACACGAAAACGTCTACAAAATAGGAGGCAATGTTACCATGTGAAAAAACTCCACAATTAGTAATGGGTCGAGCCCAAAGTTAGCCTTAGTGCTCAATTTTTAAAACTAGGAAATAGCACTAATCAACTGAGTGCCCTTTTCCAGGACCCTTTTAATGCTAGGAGCCCATAGAGGTGAAACTGATGGCTCTTGGGTAAGAACAAGATACATCCTTCAGGGCACATTATTTGCACTCGCCACTAGCCATTGGCTAGAGATAATTGACTATTGGCAAGTAGAATATGGTGTGCAGTCTCTTCAGAAGTGAAGTGGCAAGTGACTTTTTATGGCTGGCTATTAGCTTTAAACTTGAAAATGTTATCCCCGATACCTTGATATTTATAACCTTTTGGATACAGGGTTATCACAGTTAATAGAACAAAACTCTGCTGCTCAGGAGGCAATGAATGTTCCTTGAAAACTAGAGCAATATACACCCCAGTTCTGGCATGTTTTGAGCATTGGATGCTGCATGTTTGGATTTTGCACAGTACCTTCGCTTTTTAGTGCTACCCATCAGAATTTTCCATATGATGCGACTTAATGTTTAGAAACGTTGAAAAATTGACTTGTCATGAATCCTATGGATCCCTCACTAAATCCCTGTCTAAAGTCTCCAAGGTGGTCAGCGAAAGGCAGACTCTACATTATTCTGACCTTGTGCTCTGCGGGAGGATCATCTGGGAGGAGAAAAGGCTCAGGGAGGTGAGAGGAATCAGTGGGCTGAGACACAGTATTAACCTTCCTCCAAGGAAGAGATATAACCACTGGCAAAATACATAATTGCTTGTTGCCACAATTTTATTTTTTTTTATTTGGAAGGCGCCGTAGCCCGCAGGCATCAGGGCACAGAAACATCAAAACAGATGATAGGCAGGACAGGACGGCAGGAGGAATAGACATGGTGGCTCAGTTAAACAGAACAGTCTTCAGTTTCCAATGAAACATGTTGCATTACTTCAAAGGTCAGATCCAAGGGGAGGGCGTTCCAGACTTTAGCAGCCACAACAGGGAAGGAACTACCTAAGCTGTTGGCAAGATTGAATTTAGGGTTTTTTAACCAGTGCTAAGGCCGATGAGCGCAATATTCTTAGGGGCTCATGAGGAGAGACGAGCTCTTTGATGTATGATGGGTGAGCGCCTTGGGGGACAAGTGAAGCCGTTTCGAATTCTAGGCGTACAGTGATAGGAAGCCAATGGAGATCTCTACGGCTAGCCGAGATCCGATCTTTTAGATTTCCTTTTTACAATGCGGACAGTATGGTTCCGAATCACTTGTAAACCTGGATATTATTCTTATGGGCACCAATCAGGAGCACATTTCCATAGCCCAGTCTGGATAGAATAACTGCCCGGGCCACAGAAGAGCAGTTGGATTCGGACAGGAAGAGGCAGAAGTTCCTCAGTAGCCCTTAGGTATAAAGTACAATTTTTCACGCCCTGATTAAAGTGTGCGCCTCAGCGCTAAGCAAAGAGTCCAGGTAAAAACCTAGAGTCTTCACACTAGACCGAGATGGAGCATCCATGAATATGGAAAGACTATTGTATAGGGGTCAAGCTTGGATCTAGAATGTGCAGTACCAAATATCAGTATCTTTGTTTTATTGGCGTTGACACATCCAATTGGCGTTAATCCAGGCTTAGATACGACCGTAGACTGTTTGAAGTAGGATTTGCATCGTGCTGGTAATGTCCTGCGAGTTCAACAACCAACTGGGTGTTGGTGAAAAACACCTTTAGCTTGTCTAGAAGGTCACAAAAAGGTTAAATGTACAGATTAAATAGCAGGGGTGACATGCACGCTCCACGAGGCACCCCACAAGAGATATAAAAGGTGAAGCAAGCATTGCCCCAACATACTTTAGAAGATAGATTTGAGAGGAAACATTGAATCCATTTGGAGGGGTCAGAGGTGCTAAGATCAATGTTTTCTAAGGTTAGCAGTAGCAGATCATGGTCTAGGGCTAGGTGGTCATATGCGGCCGATAGGTCCAATAGGACCAACATGCTGGTGTGACCTATGTCAGTGATTTTCAACATACAAGTTTGAAGATACAAGAGTGCCATAATGGGGCCGGAAGCCAGACTGCCTGGGGTGATGGATATCATTTTTCAACGAAGGCTTGAAGTTGGGAGGTGGAGCATTTGTCTAGTATTTTTTAGAAGAAAATGGCAATGTGTGATGGGGCACAGGTTGTTAGGATTTTTAGAGAGTCTAGGCCGGGTTTCTTGATCAGTAGGGTAATGGTGGCCTTTTAAATGGAATCAGGGACCGGATTGTTAGCAAATGATGAGCTAACTAGTCGGACAAAGAAAAGTGCAAAGATTTCTTTATGATCCAACATGAGGCTGGGCGGATGCCGTTTTCCGTGCATTGGGAAGGGCATAGAGAGGACAGTGTTCATGTCTGAGACTGATGGAAGAAAAAGTGAATTTGCAATTGTTACCTTCAGTGTCTGTAGCACAACGGCAGAAGGCATTTGCAACTCTTTAAGGGATTCAATCTTAATTCAAGAGCGTGCATATTCCACTTTAGCTTGAAAAGCACAATTCATTTCGAGATACTCTTGGTCAGTTGAACAATGGGCATGGAAAGAATACTAGGTTTCTCTAAAGATTTAACAATATCGAATAGTTTTTGGGTATTATTACTAGCCTCTGATCAGCTTATTGTCGAAGTTCTTTTTCGTATCATAGATAGCTAACCTATACGCTTTGTCAAGAGTCTTCCATAGTGCTTTTTCTTCTTCGGTGGGGCATTTTAGCCACTTTGACTCAGCTTGTCTTTTCCCTGTTTTCATTAGGTTTAAATCTTGGCTATACCAATTGTTATGCAAGGCGTTGTCTTACTGCTTTATTCTGATACGGGCTACTTTATCCAGCATAGTGTGCATCGTTGAGTAAAGTAATTGATTAATGTGTTAGGGGGCGGGGGGCCTTCCAAGTCTGAGGTTTTGGACATGATAACAAACCATCTTCTAGATCCTTCACTGACTTTTTTTAAAGTTACATTTTTTTTAACCATTTTCACAGGGTTCTTACTTTTAGAAGGTGGATTTTGGGTAAGTATGTCAAAAGCAACGAAGCAATGGTCAGAGCAGATGCAAGGAAGGGTATCCACAATGTTAACTGTGAGGTTCCTAGCTACTACTTAGTCAGGGGTATGCCTTTTATTATGGGTAGGTGTGTCATTGAGTACAAAATAATTGTAACAGGGTGGAGCAGTTGGGGCCATGTAGTCCTTTGAGAATTTGAACAAAGTCATCCTCAAAGTTAAAACTGTATATAGGGGGTGATACAAGCACAAAGTTCATGTAACTTTTCTCCGTAGGTGTCATTTTAATGTACAGAATTTCACAGTTAGTGCAGGAACAGTTTCAAGTGATCTTTAGCGATAATGGATATCCCTACCCCAGGGCGTAGGGTGCTGTTCCGGCAGATTGTGGTGTAGCCTGCAAGTGAGATTATTAGGCCACTAGATTCGCTAGTCCATGTCTCAGGAAGACACAAAATGTCTAAGTCTTTTTCCATAATGTATCAAATGTTAGCTAGATGTTTAGGAAGAGGGCGTGTATTTAGTAGTAGTTAACATTTTAGTTTAGTTGCAGCTTGCTTTTTGATGTTAGGTGGCTTCCAAGAGAGAGTAACAACTGTTCCACTTGCGTGGCTACGAGAGCCATGTAGGAGGACGCGTTCTGGAGGAGCTCCCGAGATCCTACAACGATCCGGGCAAATATGTGCGGTACGACGGATCACTGACCACCGACGATACACATGCTGGTGTGTGAAGGTGTTGGCCACACACTGTGAACCTCTGGAGAGTACAGGATTAACGGCGACGGAGATCGGTGACTACGAGTTAAAAGACGCCGCGAACAAAGGGCGACTCAAAATGGCCGACCAGGGCCTGGGACAGGAATAGAAGCGAGCTGCACGGTGGCCCAGCTGTGAAGGTGCACTGTACACACACTTGCTACTTGAGCAGCCGATTGATTCACTGAGCCATGTCGAGTAGGCCGGTGCGACCGAAGGTGAAACAGCCTACCTTAGACGACTTCACTAGAACGTCTCCGAGCCAGGACACTACCAAAAGTAAGGATGCGCTGGCTGTGAGTAGCGCGACGTCTTCGTGCACCAACCAAGAAATCCTGGCGGCGATTGTGGAACTGAGGGCGGCCTGGGAATCAAAGCTGGAACTGGCCGTCACTGAACTAAAGACTGCGCTGGACCGCAAGGTTGGAGAGGTCCAAGAGGACGTTAATCTGCTACGACAGGATGTCAGGGCCCTGGCGGAGCGCACGGAGTCCCTCGAAAAAGAAGTTGGCCCGAACACAGCAGATTGCGCCACTCATAAGGCCGAATTGCATGCCCTGACACAAAGGGTGGGCAACCTGGAGAGCAGAACGGAGGAGGCAGAGGGACGAGCCCGTCGCAACAACATCCGCATCGTGGGCCTACCGGAGGGGATGGAGGGCCGTGACCCTACGGATTTCATCGAATCCATGTTCTTACAAGAGATACCTGGAGGGGCCCTATCTCAAGGATTTGCAGTAGAAAGAGCACACAGAGCCCTAACGAGGAGGCCGCCTCCGGGGAACCCGCCTAGGCCTATGATCGCCAAAATCCTCAACTACCGCCACCGGGAGAGGATACTGGAACACTTCCGTAAAGGAGGGACGACCACGAGAGGAGCGGCAAACATCACGGCTTATCCAGATTATACTTTGACTGTACAGCGTAGTCGCATGAATTTTGGGTCTGTAAAGCGGAGGCTGAGAGAAGCGGGCCACAAATACATGTTACTTTATCCTGCAAAATTGAAGGTCATTCATGCACATAAAACTTTGTTTTTTGAGACCCCGGAGGATGGTATGGGATGGCTCGATGCGCAAGGATGCCCCCAGGAATCAGAAGTTCGGCCCAGAAAGGGCACGGAAGAGATACTGGAAGTGTAAAATGGCGTCGCAAGATGGCGTGGTTCGTGGGACTTGAATATAGTCGGTGTGACACCTTCGGTAAGAAGGTCAGATGATTGCACTATTTGTCAAGACACTGTGATTAATGTTTATTTGATCGGGAGCCTTACAGGGCGATACTCTTTACCCCACAATAGTTTTAGTTGGGTGGCCATTAGGGTGACCTCACCCTACTGGGCTCCGTGCACCGACCGGTGCTTGCGGAGCTAGATGTGGGGGTGCCTGAGCTCTGAGGCTGGAGCTGGGCAGCAGTTGGGGTGTGTGATGTTGGGGAAGGTACGGGTGGGGGGAGGGGAGGGAAGTTGGGGTTTTGTTGTGTATATAGTTAAAGGGAGTTTGAGCTTATATGAGGAGTTACTGGACTGAGACGCTATCTGTGTAATGTGGGCGGTTGGGAATCGCTACATGGGAGGCAGGGAGAAACGCACTTGCCATGGGAGACCTTAAGATTGTCACCTGGAATGTCAGGGGACTTAATAGTTATTTAAAAAGGAACAAAGTCATGTTGTACCTCAAAAGACAGAGGATTGACATTGCACTACTGCAAGAAACACACCTGACCCGGCACAAGTTGGAACTGGTTGGGAAAAAGTGGAGTGGCACGGTGGTGGGCTCCCCGTACTCTGCCTATGCCAGGGGAGTGCTAATCTGGGTATCACCGCACGTTCCGCTCAGAGTCACGTGGCAGGAGGTGGACACGGAGGGCAGGCTGGTCATGCTCAGAGCCCTGGTAGAGGACAGAGAGGTTTGCATTATTAACACATACGCTCCCAACCAGAATGCTGCTGCATACTTCAGGACCCTATGCACCCGTCTGGGCACATGTGTGGGGGGAGCGATCATTTGGGGAGGGGACTTTAACTGTGTTCTCGACCCAGGGGCGGATAGGTCCGACGATAGGATTGATCGGCCCACCCCGGCGGCCAGAGTATTACAGACATTGCTGGGCGACTTTGGGCTGGCGGATGTTTGGAGACTGAAATACCCTGATACCTCGCAGTATTCTCACTACTCTGCCCCACAGCACCTACACACGAGATTGGATTACTTCTTTGCCACGTCAGAGGTGGTGATGGCGACCACTCAAATTGAATATAGAGCGAGGGTCCGGTCGGACCACTCGCCCTTGGTGTTGACCTGGCAGTATGGCCGCCCTCGTGCGCGGATACCTACATGGCGCCTCCGTGCGGAGGCGCTTAGGGACTCGGTCTTCAGGGAGGACATCAGGGAAGCGATCCAGCGGTACTTTGAGATTAACACGGGCAGTGTAGATTCGGCTGGTACACTTTGGGAGGCATTCAAGGTTGTGTTGCGAGGGGACGCCATTTCCAAGTCAAGGGGCCTGCAGGGTGGGGTTCTGATAGAGCTAGAGAAGGCGGAGAGACAACTGGAGTGCGAGTGCAGCAAGGCAGGAGGGGACGCAGATTTACTACTTGAGCTGCAGCAGCGGTGTTCGGAGCTTTGGGAGAGGCTCTGTAACCTTAACTATAGAAAATATGTTGAGAGGCAGCATGCGGGTGGAGACAAAACTGGCCGCCTACTGGCATGGCTATATAAGAGAGAAACCCCTAGGCCCCCGATCAGGATGATAGTTAGAGAGGACGGGGAGGAGGTAGACACCCAAGAAGGAGTTAATGCAGCCTTCCTTGATTATTATAGAGCTCTGTATGAGGACAAAGGGGGAGAAAATCAGGCAGAGATCAGAAACACATTGGAAGACATAGAGCTGCCCAGGATTAGTGATGAAGAAAGGGAGGAGCTGGACGCACCTATTACACTGGAGGAACTGGAGGAGGTAGTGAAAAGATTGCCCACCTGTAAGACCCCGGGCACAGACGGACTCCCGAGTGAGTTTTATAAAGTGTATAGGGCAGAGATACTCCCCCCGATGCTAGAGATGTTCAATGAATCTTTCGAGAAGGGTCGGTTACCGGAAACGCTCAGAGAAGCGCTGATAGTGCCGCTCCCCAAGCCTAATAAACCGAGACAAAGCTGTGGATCGTATAGGCCGCTGTCGATGTTGAACCAGGACAGCAAGATCCTGACGGCGGTCCTGGCCAACAGGCTACGAAGGGTCATCAGTAAACTGATACATCCGGATCAGACAGGCTATGTCCCCAATAGAAACATAACTCATAATCATAGACGACTCCACCGGGTGATTGAAGAGGGGAACAGAAGTGATGAAGAGATGGTGGTAGTGTCCCTAGATGAAGTTAAGGCATTTGATTCAGTGAGGTGAGAAACTGCTGTACAGCGAGCCACTGGCCAGGGTGCGCACGGGATCTGTGATATCCAAAAGGTGGCGACTTAGTAGAGGCACCAGGCAGGGATGCCCCTGGTCTCCGATGTTGTACATATTGCCCCTAGAGCCCCTAGCGGTGTACCTCAGACAACAGTATGACTTGGTTGGCATCGAGGTGGGAGGAGAGAACCATTTGATATCCCTATATGCTGATGATCTGTTATTGTACCTGAAGTATCCGGAGGAAAACCTCCAGTACATTTTAGAGGTCATGGAAAAGTATGCGGAGCTGTCCGGCATAGCGGTTAATCCCGGTAAATCGAGCATGTTCCTGCTGGGGAGCTTCGCTGGAGTCCCTCTGGAACGGTTGCCGGTGTTGCCCGTGCCCCGGGCAACTGAGTCTTTCCGCTACCTCGGAATTGAGGTATATCATACTGTGAAGGAAGAACACTTGCACAATACCGAGGCGGCGGTGAAGAAAATCCACGAGAGTATGCGGTTTTGGGAGAAGCTGCCGCTGGCAATGGTGGGCCGGGGGGCGATGCTTAAAATGGTGGTCCTGCCCAGGCTTTTGCACTTTTTCAGTAACATACCATACCTGATACCCAGGAAGTTCTTTGTCAAACTTGATAGTGTATGCAGGGACTTCCTGTGGCACGGCATCCGCAACAGGGTGGCCCTGTGGAAACTGCAAAATTTCCATGATAGGGGAGGCATCAAGCTGCCGAACTTTGAGGCCTATTATGTGGCCAGCCAGCTGCAATACGTGACTAAATGGCTCTCTGATGAGGAAACTCCTGAGTCTAGGCTGGTTGGGAGGGACTGCGCCCCGTTTTATCTAAAAGAGGTCCTCTGGGTCCCTAGATCGGACTTGCATGGACGCCCAAGTATGTTGCTGCTTGGGTGGAGAATTTGGCGCAGAGCGTGCCAGTTGATTGAGAGCCCGTGCCCGTGTTCCCCACAGGTGCCACTGGTCGCCCTAACTATGGGGGACAGCCAGCTCAGGAAAATTATCAGGACATACTGGGAATCGGTTGGGCTGGCCACATTGGGAGACATATGGCAGGATGCGGCCATTAGGGAATTCGTAGACCTGGGAGAAGAAACAGGGCTGCACGGGGGCCAATATGTTACGTACCTAAGGTTGGTACAGATCATCCGTAAGACTTGGCCGGAGACGGTGCTAGCGGAAGATCCGGACGCACTGATCGGAACGATATATGATATATCAGAGGGCGGGCACGAGATCTCTAGATTATATGAGGTGGTGATGACCCGGGTGGGGAAGGATTTGATGGATTTGAGGCTGGATTGGGAAGCGGAAGTGGGGGCACAGATGACTGATGGGATGTGGGAACGGGCCATGGGATACCATAAGAAAGTGTCCAGGAATGCTAGATTGCAGCAAATACAGCTATACATCACGCACAGAGCATATATGACCCCGAAGAAAATAGCCAAGTTTGCGAACGCAGGTAGACAAGCATGCCCGAAATGCGATGAAGAAGATGCAGACATGACACATATGTTCTGGTCCTGCCCAGTGATTGAAGGCTTTTGGGGGGAAGTGGCACAGAAATTAGCAGATAAGGGGGTCCTGCTACGCATTGACACGGCCTGGGCCTGCCTCCTGGGAGGGTTCCCCAGACCACGGAACTCCAAACATCTCGGGAAACTGAGAGACCTGGCGTATGTACTTGCTAAGAGAAGGATAGCCATGAGTTGGAAGCAACGCCATGGGCCAAGAATAGAGATATGGTGGCGGGACCTGCAGAAGTGGGCAGAGGCTGAAACAGTGGTATGGCAGGAAGCGTGTGGCAATTGTGGGGAAGAAGATGTGGGCAACCTAGCGGCTTGGAGGATGTTAATCACGGGACTGTTTGGCACGGAAATGGACCCTGCTGCTTCTGAGGGGGGCGACGCCCGGCCACACCAAGTGTACACAGAACAGTAAGGTTGATAAGCTCTTGGGGGGGGGGGGGGGTTTGAAGTGCAGTAACATGGGATTAATTGATGTTCACGGTTGTAATGTATCATGCTGCAAGTTTGGTTTGTATCGTTTTATTTTGAAAATAAAAAATATTTAAAAAAAAACTGTTCCACTTGTTGAACACCTAAGTGGGTGAAATCAGCCAAACCTCCTTTGGTATAAAAGTGAATAAACCCGATTCTCAAGCCCATAAAGCTAGATGCTTCCCTAACTCAAAAGGGGGAAATGGAAAGAAGTCTAGAAACCGTTATTTCTCTTTTCAGACAAGACTGGTAAACGATTTGTATGATGTTACTTCAATTAATGTTGTAGTGAATAGAAGGCAAATGAGTAAAGCATAAAGAGTTAGAAAAACTAAACTTTCACAGGGACTTCAAGGGCCGTAATTCCCTCAATAATGGGAGAAAGAGGGATGCAGAGGAACACCACTGTGGGAGCGATCAACCAATTAGTGTAGATGACCAACACCTGAAGGGGACTGAAAGGCTTAAAAAGCCTCCTTAGGTGCAAGCAAGAGGAGTAGAAGAGAAGTAGAAGAGGAAGAAGCAGCGAAGGCCGTGGTTGCAGCTGAGAGTGAATCCGGGTGCAGGAGAAGACGGCAGGACCACTGAGAAGCCTGAAGTGAAAGAGGCCTGAGGGTTTGCTTTGAATGCTCCCTGTTGCAGAGTAAGGAAGAGACACTAGCCGATGAGAATCAGTTGTGCAAAGCTTGTGCTGCAGAAAGCAACAGTATCACCGGAAGTGTGCCCTCTTTAGAGCATCCAGGTGGCTAGGCTGCACCTGGACCTCTCCACAGGAGAACCAGTTCAATTTCCCAGTGGCATGAGTAGAGGACCAGAGGAGGCGGTCGGCTCGACCGCGAGGAGCCACAAGCACAGAAGACCTGCAAACAGTGAGTTCATAGCTTGCAAGAGACTCCGAAGCGCTCCAAGACTGTCCGTGTGTTAACGGCAGAACGTTTCCCTCGCGTATGAGTGAAAGCAATAGTAACTATAATTTTAAATGCCGAACTATACAAAATCAACAAAACTTAAACATGTTGAAGCAAAGTGACTGTGTAAATAATCATATGAGATTGTGGAAAGCACAAATCTCCTGGAGGGAAGCTGCAGAAGATCTAAAAGCTTACAAGTAATACCCAAGCCAAGAGTGCGTTAACAGACAGCAACACCAATATAAACAAACTCAGGAAGCATAATGGTTATTAGACTTGATGCTTACGTGCTATGAAAACACAGACCAACAGATATAGAAACCTACATTACCAAAGCCAGGATAGAAGACCAGTGAGACTATCTTTTGATCAATGTTTGGTTGTTGGTGCAGAGGGGAAAGAAAGGTGGCAAACAGGCTGTCCTTCTGGATAACATTATCCAGAGGGAGAGTAGCATGGCTGCCAAGGAGTCTTAAAGAGCACTAATGTGGGCGGGGATGACCAAGGACAGGGAAAGGGATGACAGGCCACAGACCTACATTCGTTAAGAGAAGCAGGTGCACAATGGATCGCTAAGGGTGCTAGGGGAATGTGCAAGGACAATCTGACGAAAGGGACTGGAACAACCAAGACATGAGGGGGTTTAAGGCATTTGTGCCATTGTTTTTATTTCTTTTACAACTTTTTTGAACTAAGTGACAATAAAAACCGCATGGAAAAAAAAAAGAGCCCCAATGTGGGTTCATAGTTTCCCTGACACTTGTTTAAAGTTTGATGCCAAAGTTGATGCCAAAGAAGTCTTGTGAAGTTGTTGTTATCCTAAGTTGGAAGTCATCACTGAAGCACTTTCTGTTCTGTTTGGTGAAGAAGTAGACGAGCAGGCGAGTATACCCTGTGAGAAACCAGACTTCTCACCTACTTCCCCGGGATCTTCCATTCAGGTAGCCAGGGAAGGGCCATAGATTTTGGATCCCCGACCCTGGGGGTGGACAGAAAGGGAGTATCTTTCACCCGAGTGGAGGGTCATGGGGGATTGGGAAGAGAATAACCGTGAGCGAGACATGGTATTCCCCTTCCCCATTTTCCATCAGAAACCTCTTCCTCAGCTTTCATTGAATATTTGCAATCAGATTCCATCTCCCTCTCCCCGTTTCTGACAAATACTGAGAAGAGGCGGCAAACTAAAGTAGTGAGGATTACCTGCATGAAACACCTTGAGAAACAAAAGGAAGACTGCCACCAACTACCATTAGGTTGTCCCATTAATAGGGTCAAACCTGAGTCCACTTGACTCTTGTTTTAAGTATAAAAGGTGTGGATTTGCACAATCAAGAGCAAGCTGTGTATCCAGAAAGAAGCAGAGAGTGGAAGAGAAAGGAGCCTGTAGGATCTGATGGATCTGACAGATAGCGGCATCCCAAGACGCTGGCCTAGTGCTTGTGAGGGACTGTAGCGTGGCTAGACCGCTGTATCTCCAGAAAGCCGGATTGAGACAGCCTGTGTCCTGCTGGCAGCGTGTGGAAAGGTTCCCGTTCCCTTAGGATGTCCGCCGGTCCCAAGAGGCAGGTGACAAGACCCTGGCCTCTATCCATATGCCTTCAGAGGATTGCAACACAACCCAGTGAGTTTCAAGCCTGAAAGCGAGAGAAACTCGTAAGTGTGCGGCTAGCCTGAGTGAGAAGGGAGAAAGACAGTTTGCAAGCGGAATGAAGCGGAAAGCAATAAAGATGAAGGAAAGTAAATGAAAAGCGAGAGAAAGCCACTCTGGGAGAAGAAAGGAAGAAAAAGGCCTGAAAGTAAGTGAGAAGGGTGCGAGTGACCTGAAAGTGAGGGAAAGGTTCAAGTGAGCACCAGATAGCGAAACAAGTGTGAAAGAGGCACGGAAACGAAAAGGACAGATGCAATGGTGGACGAAAGTAAAGAAATTAACGTGCAGGAGGCACTGTGAAGAGAAAGTGAACCCAAAAGGAAGATGCCAGGGGCCTAACACAAGATAACTCTTACTTGAGGAAACAAGGAGGCATATGCTTGGGGAAGGGAACCCTTAGAAACCGTTATATTTTTGTTTGATCTGAAACTCGGAAGGATTGCAGCTTGGGGAAAGGAATCCCCAGGCACCAAAGACCTTGGCAGTTGTTGGAACAGAGTATAAGAACTTTGTGGAGATAATTAACAACTTTTTGATTTTGCTGAACTTTGATGATACTAACCAAGCCAAACCTGGTCAGGAGACCACCCAAAACCAGCCTTGGTATACATTTCTTTTTTAATCACCATTTTTTCTTTAAGGATACTGCCTACCACATTTTATCAGAGAGTGAGGGCAAGCAGATTTAGATACAGGCTGATTTTGGTTTTGGACTTTCAGACATCGACAGCTCTCAGAAACATCAGTTAAGGGAACCATCCCTTTATGTTTAGGGCCAGTTAGGTATTACACCAACCCCAGCATTATAGTAAATAAAGGTTTTGAAACTATACCACTTTGTCTGCGTCTCTCTGGATACCATGCCTGTCTCAACCCGTATGGCAAGAAATTGTTGACTAAAAAGGCCTGGCAAAGGAATACACCAGTTAGTAGTTGATTCAAGTGCTGAACTGGGGTTTTAACAGAGACAACTCATTAAATTAAGACATTTGAAGAATTGTGTGTGGTAAGTCATCCTGACAAAGGAAGTTGTTATTCATCTAAAGAACACAAAGGTGAAACCTGATCTTACTCCAGGAGGAGTTGGAACAAACTATTCATTTCTGAAACCAAAACCAAAGTTTAGGCAAATATTCCTGATAAAGACAATTGCTGTTTACTTGGAGGAGACAAATGTGAGACAGTACTTACTCCAAGAGGAGTTGGAACCTACCATTACTTTTGTTACCTTTTTAAAGCAACAGAACTATGTTACCAAGTACACATCTTTAAGAAATGTATTAGAACTTCGCCACAAACCGGATTTCCTTTTTATAATTTTATTTTTACTGTGGAGAAAACCCTTGCTCAGATCTGGGGAAGGGAAACATATCTAGGTTATGAGAAGAGACTATTATGTTGTGAATGCAATCCTACGTTATATATTGTTGAACCGAACTGCCATATATTACCTTATTGCTTTCTTGAACGTGTAAGTTTGAGGGACTGATGTCCTTTTGTTTGAGTGTTTCCTTTAGTTTATTTTAGGCAGGGAAATCCTTATCAGGGTAGGGATAGTGAGGAGTTTATCCAACCTCCATATTTAATAAAGTTAAACTCTTTACAAAATTGTCTGTCTCACATTTTTGACCCCTCACACTTCGGCAGAAGCATGAGAAAGTGCATTAATGGAGATGGTCGTCATTAACCCAAACTCATCTGTACAACTTCATTTATGGATGCTGTGAAAAGGATCATCCATTGAAAAGTCAACCAACAAAGTTCTCAAACATCTTGATTCAAATTATTCAAAGAAGAAGTGCCTACCCAGGAACATATTCTCATACAAACCGAAGAAAAAATGTGCTGACATGTACTTATTTATTTTAACTGTTATCAGGCTTCTTGCTGGCATTGCTACCTTAAAAAGAAATTCCTCTGCAGCCACAATAAGAATCAACAGAGGATGTTCCAATTTTCCAGTTACAGCCAGTTGTACCCGTCGCTACATTCCGATTACAATATTAGAGTTTTGGAAAGACTGGTTTCCCTTTGATTCACCCCCCACCCCCATCTGTTCCTTACTTGTCAAGGATAGAAATAATTACTCACCATAATGACTACTATAGACCAGAGTCCCATTGCCTCAATTGTGTATGGGCGTTCCAAATAGGGGACAGGTCCAGGTCCTTTTGCACTGCTAGCACTTCCTCTTTAATTTACAGTTGTGCACTGTTGTGACACTTCACTGCTAGCCCCACCCCCTGGTGTCACGCCTCCCTAGTCCTGTTCGCGCCAATAGGAACAAATGCCTACAGCCGATGAACGCTATTTTTTCACCTTTTGTCTTTAAATGCGTTCAAGAACTCGTCCTCGACATTTGAATGAAAAGCTGGCTATTATAAACCATACGGAAACTTGTTCTAATGAACCACATACTACTAGTGGAAGAATGTATGTAACCCACCTACAACTATGGAGCACCCTACCTGTAGACCTTCATAAGGGAAAACAGCCTAATTTTGTAGGACACAACTTATTTAGTTAACTCTCGGCTTTCAAATGTTCCTGATCCGCTCACCTGGTCCACTCCCTTGCAGGCTATAAGAAATCAAAATCGTCTTAAAAACCCAGATGGTTTAGTTTGTGTCTAGTTCTCAATCACTGTTCACCACCCTAAAAAAAGAAGAAACAGCAAAATCATCTATTTGATGCCACTGATGAAGGGGGTGTTGGGGATGGGGGTGGGGGGATTGCCGAGAGCCACTTTTCTCTTTTTGAGTTTTGAGCCTAGAATAATCATTATCTGGACCCCAGTAACTGCCAGGGATCGACTCCCCAGGAAAACTGGAATCATACAAACATTCATTACCCTAAGGAAGGTCTATAAAGAAGAATTGGGACACACTCAGAAGCCAGCATTAAAAGCATAAAGGGTCATATACCGGAGAGGTGGTTATAGTTTGCATCACCTTATGTCCTTGCACGCAAAAGGTAGCTCCTGCTTACTAGGTGATGCCAGATACCCCGGAGCTGCTTTTATGCTCTAATAAAATTCTTGTTTCAGTCCCTGTAGTGTTAAGACTAGCAAATATTCAGCCTTTGGATGCTAGAAACCTTCCAGAGGAAGGAAGCAGAGTGTTCATAGTTTGACCTGATAGCAAATGGTATTCAGTGATAATAAAGAATACAATTACAGAGAATGCTATATGGGAGAAAAAAAAACAGAAATAAAACATTGAAATTAAGCGATGCGGCTACATTTTTTTGTACTGTTATGTTAGATTTTATACTGCATTTCTCGTTTATTTGCATGGTCTCCTGGGCTCTCCAGTGGATCTGAAAAAAGGGCTACGATTTGATTAGTGGGCATAGCCGGAAAATTCAAGATAACATTGCTATTATGAGGAGTACATTTCAGTATCCGGTTATTTTTTTGAGTGTTTCAAGGTTGCTTGTGTTGAAGGCAACTCATGTGACCTAGTTGGTGGTGCTTTAATTTACATATGTGCCCACGAGACCCAGTTTGCAGCCTTTCAGTCCCCCGTCCCCTCCGCTCATTTCCTTCCCTTTCCCCTCCCTCCTCCATGCCCACCCTCCACCTGTTATTGGCTAGATCTCTGGTCTTAACGTTCACTCCCAGGGTAGCCCCCTGCCTGGCAGCCCCTGTGGCTAAGGGCGGCTCCAAGTTGTGTCTGCAGGCGTCAGCATGGGAAGCCAGAAGTCAACCTGCAGGAACGAATTAAGGTAGGAGTGGCCCTGTCACATAGAACCTCACTCTTCCCTGCAAACCTGACCATATAGCAGATTCTCAAACTTAGCTGTGTTTTTCTCCTGTTTTTTAAAAAATTGCATTGTGAAAGGTATTTAAAAATCGCACTCTGAAACCTAGGCCTTTTTCCCCACTTTTTAGGACTCTCAAACTTAGCTGAGTTTTCCTGTTTTTAAAATTGCATTGCGATAGTAGTGCCGTTTTGTGGCTTGGTCTCCCAGCAGAGCACTCATCTAGCAAACCTTTGGATCACTATCTAAGCGCCTGTCTTGTTCAATTGTCAACTGGTCTCATCTCTGTCTCGTCTGCTTGCTCCCTGCCCTTTGTCCTTCCCTAGTGTTCTCCCCTACATCCTTCTCACTCCCTTCCTCTTCTCTCCTCTCCCTACCCATCCAAAGGTGCCCTCTGTTTCTCCTACCTTTTCTAATTGCTTCTCTGTCGACTATCCTGCTCTCCTCACTAAAACTGGTAGGACGAAGTTGAAAAAAGGACATCCTGGTCTCCAACCCAGGCCTCCCTATCGCAGACACCTATACCAGTGCCTCCTCCAGGCAAACCTTCACCGACATCCTCTTTGTCGTTCCCTCACCAGACCTATGGACTCTACATATGGTCTCTGTGCTCTCTCCCTGCTCTTCCTCTCCCAATAATGGTGGCACCTGGTGGGAGGCCCTCTTGGCCTCCTTCCACTCCTCTAAAATCATCATTAATGTTTAGTTGAATGGTACCGTCTTGGTCCAAGGGCCTCAAGCCAACCTTCTCTGATAGACGCTTCCCGCGCCTCATCAATTTAATTTCTTCGCCTGCCGTCCCCGCTCTCTCTCCCCTCCACGGCTTCCTTGCCTCCCGCTGTGGCCTCCTCCTTGGCTACCTTTCCCTCTCCTCCTTCCTCTTCTGCCCCTCTTCGGTCTGCCTCTACACCTCCACAGGGCATACCTCTGAAAGTCTTTCAAGGACGGCAACCTTCTCCATATTGCCACTCTAAACTCTCGCTCAGCTGTCACACTCCTGACATCTGCTGCCTCCTGAAGGAACTTGACCATGTCCTCGTCTCACCCTGATCTTCCCCGAGTGGATTCCTGCCTCTGTCATTCCTACGCAGGCCTACTCCTCTTTCAAGTGCCTTGTCTGTAGACTCTCCCTCTCCTGGCCATTCCCTTACAGTGGCTACCATCTATCGGCCACCTGGTCAGATCATCTCCTTCCTCTCTTGAGTGGGCAGACCTCTCCTCTTCCCACCGGGTCTCAACCACTCAACTCCTCCTCCTTGGAGACTAACATCCACCTGGATGCTTCCGGTCCTTCCTCTGGACTCTTTTGTGACCTCTGTGACACTCCATCTCTCTATTCTCCCCTCTGGCCTGACTAACTCTGTAGGGCATACTCTGGATGTTCTGATCTCATCAGACCTCCCCCTTTTGATCCCTCTTCACCACTCCTCTCTCCTGAAGTGATCACGTTCTCCTTTCCTCCCATCTCACTCCCTCCCTCTACCCCTCAGGCCAAGGCAACTCCAGCATTGCCTCCTACCTTCTCGGTTATCTGACCCATGAAGCGTGCATCAGTTGAGGCTTTTGCCGCCACTTTTTCACCCCCCTCATCCTCCCTTGGCTGACTCACACCCCGACACAGCCCTTTCCATGCTCCACTCTGCTATATCTGAAACTCTTGATGTTCTTGCTTCTGTCATGAGGATCCGCTTGAAGTTCAAAGCCAAGTCCCACTCCTGGTACGACCTCGTCACCCTTCAACACAAGTGCAGGACGGCTGAGATGAAATGGCGTGCTTCCGGTACATCCTCTAATAAACTGGCCTGCTGCCTGCTCCAAAGGCAATACAGGCTCTCCGTCCGAACCAAGAAGAGAGCTCACATCCAAGCCCGCGTCTCTGCGGCATCTAACAACTCGGCCGAAATCTTTAAAATCTGCAAGGAGATGGCCTGCTGCATGCTCTACCTCTCCTGTCCCCTGCCAGGCCCTCTGTGTATTCTTTCTCACTCGCTCACTCTCTGCCTGCCTGCCTCTACTCTCCGCCCTCTGCAACTCATCCAAAACAGGCCTGCAAGACTTGTCCTTGGCCTCAAGCCCAGGGATCGTATCTCACCAGGGCTGAAATCTCTGTACTGGCTCCCGGCGGCGGCGAGGATCAAGTTCAAAACCCTCTTCATTATCAACAAGGCCTTCTGGGGCCTGGGACCTCAATACTTTCAATTCTATCTTCCTTCTCGAGCTCTTCACTCATCCGCCTCCAACTCCATCTTCTCCAAGCAGCGAGTTGGTGATATATCTTTCCTCAGCTGGGGCCTTCCTCTGGAACAGCCTCCCCGCCTCTTTGAAACTTGAGAACCATCTCTGTTTCCGGAAGCGCCTCAAGACCTTCCTCTTTGCTTCTGCTTTCTCTCCTCCTCTCCCCTGCTGATCTCTTGGCTGAATCTGAAACTGCACTGTTACCTGGCTACCCTCTGATCGCAGGACCAGGTCCCCTCCCCGCCAGTTGTACACCTGCACTGCCCCCCTGGCAACGCTTGCACTCGGGGACTGTTTCTGTATCCCTACAGCCCCTACAAACACTTGACATCCAATGTCTGCACTTACACTTGCCACCAGCTGGCTGCATTTTTATTTATTATGGTCTTATATTTATTTTACTGTTATCCTATGTACTTCCCCCTCCCCTTTACCCCTGCACTTTTTCCCTCCCGCTGTCCCCTACACTTGCACGATCGCAATGACACCTGGCCTAGTAGGGTCGCTGTCTCCGTCTTCCCTCTGTTTCCCCTCCCTTGCCTCTTCGCCCCTTAAAACACTTGTGTATAGGCGCGTTATACATGCCATATCATATAGGTATCGCAAAGGCAATACTCACTGAAAAATATCTTTTCTGGGACTCATTTCAAAATGTAACTTTTGGATCATTGGTACAATGAATAAACCAGATGGTATACCACAGCACCCACCCACTCGTGTTCGACAATGAGCATAACTTCACACTACAATAGAAAAATACATTGGCAACATTTACAGCAGCTCACACAGACAATTCTCACCTATTGTAAAGGATTTCATAAATTGCAAGCCACAACAATTATCTGACATTTGCTTGCTCTTAAAATAACAAACTGATCTTGATATACTGGTATAGCTCATTTGCATTACCCTACTATGCAAGTGTGACATTGAAAACTAAAACCCCCAACAACAGAATACATTACACAAGAGATTAAAAACTAATGAAAAAGTGGCTCCATGAAAAGAAGAATCTAACCAAGATATGCCTGGACACATCAACCAAATAATGAATCCTCCCCACCCATGACTGAGACTTCTGCTCCAGAACACACTTAGATATCAACTTTCACGCTTCCTCTCTTGTATCTACGAAAGGTTACCAGACTTGTACCTACATCCACTTGTTTTATATTTGTTGTATATGAATAATGCTCAAGTGCCAGAATTTCTGTTGCTCATGGTGCCTTACCAAAAGCGTCACCCACACTATGTATCCCAACTTTCAGCTTACTTACTGTCAGTATCCAATATTTGTCTATCTACTTGGATGTGTAGCCTCATCCAATGCTTCCTCTTCTTTGTACATGTCACGCAAGTGCTTTACAGCAGTCCCCTTGCAAGTCAATACATTATGAAACTCAAATATGAATTTACTGTCTAAGGATTGTGACCAGACAAACGTCATGCTCAGTGTCTACTACTTTAGTATTGCTAACATTACCCTATAACTGGAGAGCAACATTGCAATACAATTTACTGGGCCAGCAAAGGATAATGGGTATGCACCAAGCCTGGCCCTACTCCCCTATAATATTGGGGCGATGGATATGAAATAGAATGCTTTTCACACAATCTGCATCCTTTCAGAGTGTTCAGAGTTACATTGGGCAAAAACCTAACACATTATATGGTAACTTGTTGCTATACAAAAATCGGCTTCACTGAGCACTTGTATACTACTATAGGGTTGTGGGGTTATGTTGCAAGAAATCTTGTATGCACTGCAAAATAACTGTACACGCACATTCAGGACATAGGGCCTCATTACATGTTGGCCGTTGAGGAAAGAATGTGCTGGTATTAACGTAAACAAACATTTCCACACTAGCCAACTACAAGTTTTCCAGTGAGATGCTGGAATTGCTTCCAGCTAAGAGAGCTAGAGCCAATTAGGCACCTTAAATGCAAAGATCTGTGGTATTTCTTATTATCGGTGCCGGTAGTACTGTCAAATTCCCCCATGGGGTCTAATTGGACTCCATGGAATGGGGATTTACACCAGACACTGGCACTTGTAATCTGCCGGTAATACCGCCAACTGAGTGCCGGTATCAAAATTTTCATTAGCCGGTATCCTGGAAGATTTACTGCCAGGATACCAGCGAACTTATAATGAGCCCCATTGTCTTTAAATGCACATAACATAATGAGACATTAAATGTGTTTTACTTGCAAAGTATTATTGGTATGCAAATATCCCAGTGAGTGTTTACTGCTACAATCCCCCACTTTTTACAGTTCTTGGTCAACTAGTATTGGAGGCTAGCACAGGAGTCGGGGACAGAGGGGTACAGGTGGAAGGGCACAGGAGAACACTCCTTGGTGACTATAATAATCAGTAAAGTTAAAAAACCAAGTCAAACGTTTCGGGAGGACAATACAGGGAAGGAAATGTGTTTGATTGTTAAGGGTATGAAACAGTGGCTTCCGTTTCCATCTATGCTGCACTGCGGAGGGCTTTCCTATATTTATTGATCAAGCATCCCCCTGCAACGTATTTAAATTCTAACAATTAATTACAGCAGAGGGGTCTATGGTCACAGAAGAAGGCATAATAGACAATCAGTGTGTTCCTGTGCAATTTAAGGATGGACTTCCCCCCCTTGGATCCTGAATGGGGAAACCTGAATGCGAAGTCTTGCCAATGCTTGTTTTTGCTTGTAGCGAACAAGACTTTTGTGGGGAAATCCCATAGGGAGAAGAGGTGTTCTACGGCCTCTGCGTAAAGTTGCCACTCGTGTTCCTCTGGTGGGGGATCTCTGCTCAAGGAGTCTACGAGAGAGTCGAGTTCCCCTGGAACGTGCTGTGACGATAGGAATATCTTCGTGCCCATTTCCAGATTTGCTGTGCATGTTTGGACAGATTTGGAGAACGTGTGTCCCCTTGTTTATGTAAAACATTGCTGTCGTGCTGTCTGTCAGGACCTGCACAGACTTGTTCCTTAAGTGGGGTTTGAACCCCTGAAGGGCCTTGAATACTGCCAGAAGTTCTAGCAGATTGATGTGGTTCTGAGCTGTTGCGCACGATCACAGCCCCTGAGCTGTGTGGTGAAGGTAGTGCCTCCCCACCCACCCAGCAAGAGAGGCATCCGTTGTAATAATCTCCTGCATCAGTGGATCGTAGAACGGTTTACCCTTCAGCAGATTTTCTCACGTCCACCAGCAAAGATTTTGTACCAGTGTTGAAGAAACGACCAGTAGATCATCCCAATGACCGCTTGCCTGAGACCATTGTTTCACCAACCACTCCTGCATGGGTTGCATGCGTAGGTGGGCGTGTGGAACCAAGTAAATGCAAGATGCCATCATGCCTAGCAAGCGCATCGCTTTGCGCACCCTTATCTGGCGGCCGGCCTGATAATATGGTATTCGTAACAGTATATTTTGGACTCTTTCCTCTGACAGAAAGACCAGCCCCTCTTGTGCGTTTAGGACAGCTCCTAGGAACTGTTTGGTTGTGCTTGGTACTAGGCTTGATTTTTTCTTGCTTATTAAGAAGCCCAATTGAAAAAGAAGGTTGATAGTCTTTTGAATGTTCAGTTTGCAAATTAGGGGGACTCCCCTGTAATGAGCCAGTCGTCCAGGTATGGGTATACTGGGATTGCCTCCCTGTGCAAGTGTGCTGCCACCACCGCCAGTACCTTTGTGAATATCCTTGGAGCAGATGCTATTCCAAAGGGCAGCACTCTGAATTGGTAGTGCTGGTTCGCCATCTTGGAATGCAAGAATCTTCTGTGCGCTGGGAACATTGAAATATGAAAATGGGCATCTTTCATAACCAGTGTTGCCATGTAATCCTCTTTTTTAGTAGAGGCATTACCTCTTGTAGCCTAGTCATGCAGAACTTTTGTGGCTTTACATATTTGTTTGCATGGCGCAAATCTAATACTGGGCGCATGGACAGATCTTTCTTTGGCACAAGGAAGTAAGTTGAATAAATACCCTTGTTTACCTGGTTGGCCGGGATGATTTAGATGGCGTCATTTAGCAGAAGTGTGGCGACTTCCTCGACGATACGTTGGTGTTCCTTTGAATCGACCTTTTGTCGTGGAGGGTGTTTTTGGGGCAGTTGGAGGAGCTCTATACAGTATCCGCCTGCTACTGTGGACAGCACCCATCTGTCTGAGGTGATTCCCTCCCATGCGTAGGTGAAGCTGGAAATGCGCTCTCCTACTGGAGAGGCATGGGAGGGCACCTGAATCAGATAGTCACTGTTTTTGTGGAGGGGTACCTCCACAAGAGGAGATGCCCTTGCTACAAGCTCTGGCTCTATGTGGTCCTCAAGGATAATTTTGGGAGGACTGACCGTGATTATTTCCTCAATGAGTCCCTTGGCTCTGATTGTAATTGGATCCCCTTTGTGAACTCTGGCCGCAAAAACTGAAAATTGCCATTACCCCTCTGACCGGGTGGCTTGTTGGTGAGTTGACCCAAAGATTTAAGTGGGTCATACTCCTCTTTAGCTGTCTTAAGGGCGTCCTAGACGGCCTTGCCAAAGAGCACGTTGGGTTCGATTGGCATGTTAATTAAGGTGGCCTGCATTTCTGGTCTAAAATCTGATTGCAGCAGACACCCGTGACGTTTAATAACAGTACCCTGTGCAATAATCCGTACGGCATTTTCTGCAGCGTCAAGGTTGGTCTTAAGTTAACATCTTGACACTGCTCTCCCCTCTGCGGCCACCTGTGCTAGCTGGGATTTCAATGGTTCTGGGGCAGACAACAGTAAGGCCGATACAACTGGCACAAATGGGAGGAAGTAACTGGCCAAAAGGGTTGCATTGTTTGCAATTCTGGTCTGGTAAGCCACGGAGGAGGCGACCTTTCTGCCCATTGCATAAAGTTTTGCGCTTTCCTTGTCGGGTGGGGCCTCAGAGGAAGCAAGGAGGGGTGCCTGCTCTCTTCCTAGTTGTAGTTACGACTAACGACTCGGGTTTCAGCTGCCCTCCAATATACAGTGGATCTGAAGGTGAGGGTTTAAATAGTTTCTCTATACTGGGGTTTACAGCCCGTGTGAGGTTAGGGGTCTCTAATGACGGTTGTATCATGAACTGTATTGACTGGAGTAGAGGAATTAACTGCGCCACCATCTTGTCCCCAAGGATTTGTTTTACAAAATCCTTATCCTCCTGTACCTCAATTTTAAAGTGCTCTGCTGCACTGGCTAGCACCAAAGTAAGAAGGGGTTGGTTGTCAATAGGAGAATCAGTGATAAGGGGGCCCTGATCAATAGGTGTGTCGATAGGATACATATTGGCCTCTGGGTCAGCCTCTTGGTCTTTATCGTCCCCATAATAAGGGTCTGCTGAATCCTCATCGTACTGAGGGTCAGCTGCCTCTACAATTGAGAGGTCTTTGTGTTCGGAGTCCGGGTCATAGAGCTCTAGGCTTGTGTTACGCACTGGAATTTCTGTACGAGACCTTTTAGTAGGGGGTTGAGAATGTTGAACAGAGACTTGTGACCCACAGGGAGCTGTAGTGGGGAGAGAGGAGTGGAAACTTTCGAAGTAGGCAGGGTCTTTTAGACATTGGCCATAAATGACATTCTCTGCATGACCCTGTATATGTCTTGTGATGACCGTTGTGCTGAACTTGGGAAGACCAAGGGTTGGGAAGGAAGTCCTAAGTCTTCATCTGTGGGAGGAATTACCCCAGATTTCTTAGGCCTAGCCTCTAGAGGTTTATCCTTCTGAGGGATGGGCCTAGATTGAGTTTTTTCCTTGTGAGGGGTTGTATCCTTATTAGGGCTTTTATACCAATGAGGGGCCTTTGAGGACTTCTTTTTGTGTTCTTTCCCCACCTCTTGGCGCCCAGAGCCATATTTATGACTGTTTGGAGCCTACTACCTGACACAGAGCATCGACTTTCAGGTGCGGGTAGGGCCGAGGCCTTGTCTGCCGACGATCGGCCCTCGGAGGGAGTTTTACACGTGACACCGCCCAGTCTTTCGACAGTTGGGCCCTGTCGTGCGGCGATCTCGAGCTAGAGTGCCCAGAGGACAGGGATTCAACGGACCTTTCCCTGGGTGTCGTGCGCCGTCGACTGCTCGACCATGTTTAAAATCTCGACCTGGGGTTGTGAGTTTAGTGGTGGATGGAATTCTTGCGCTTCCGCCACCGGGTGTAGTCCCCACAACAGGGCCGCCGTCCTGTCCTCTGGGTCAGGGGCCTGCGCTTGGGTAGCCGAAAGCTACCCAGTCGCCCTCGCTGACCGAAACGGCCATCACTGAAAATCACCTACCTCTATAGCCTGCTGGCTTCACTGAAAATCACCTACCTCTATAGCCTCGAGCTGCCTGGCGTAGTGGACCAAGCGTTTTGTCAATCGGTCCTTTGAAGTCTTTCTTGAAGAGCTTACACGCTCGACAAGAACCCTCAACGTGGTCTCTTGGGAGACACAAGTTACAGACTAAATGATTATCGACCCACAGAAATGTTCTATTGCACTTGAGGCAGAATTTAAATGGGGTCTTGTCCATAACTACAAACTATAGCAGCTGGGCGAAAGTAGTGTAAGAAAAGGGGCAGATTCCACAAGCCTCAGAAATATATACATACTACGGTGCAAGCACATCCGTGAGAGACTGAGTGGCACAAGCTTGTGAACCAGGAGCAGCACCTGACATTTATCAGCACTCTAATCTTGCAATATGGACTCAGAATCATGTGTTACTGTCAGAGATGTCCTGCCTCACTTCTATGTTAGACAGGACGTGAAAAGGAGAGGCTTTTTTTCCAGCTCACAGCCATAACTCCCTCAATGGTGTTGCTTCACCAAGCAGACAGCTTCTCTGGGCCATCATACCCCTTTAGGCCTCCCACACCCAAAACTTCCTTATGCGACTGTCACACTCCTGAAAGTTTTAAAGCACAAGGCCAAACCGGAGTGGTGGCACGGTGGGAAAGGAGGCAGCCTCCCCATCAACCTAGTCAAATTGTTTCTTCGTAGGATTGGACCAAGCAGAGTAATGCTTAGAAATTTGAGGAGTAATCTCCATGGTGGTTTTGCCACAGTTTTTCATTTATAATGTATTTTATTATTATTATTTTGTTTTAGAGGGATGACATGAAAATGGAGCGATGCTGCATTGCTGTGAATTCTTAAAATGGAAGGGCACCAAACCTTTGAAAAACATTCCATGCAGGAAACCAATGATCTGGTAAACGATAAGGAAGAAAGTACTCTTGCACAATTTGCGAGTCTTTTCAACGGTGGTCAGTCAAAAGGCCGAAAAAATAATACCGAATGACAAAAATCTCGAAAAAAAAATATTGAATTATTTATTTATGTGTTTTTGGGATCAGGTAAGTAAAAAAAAAGGGTAAAAAAAAATAGAAAAAAGATGGGTTCGGGGGGGAACCCCCCCATTTCGAAAAAAAAACGTCATAAAAAAAAATGATATTTTTTTTTGGCCTTTTTTCCGAGATTTTTTTTTCTCGAGATTTTACAATTCGGTATTATCATTATAAAACCTTTTCAACATTTTGCTTGTTCTTTGTAATTCCCTGGCCATTTCTACCCAATGAGTTCTACCTAGATCTCAGTGCGGATGAAACCGATAGGTTTGTGCCGGTCAAGTGGCACAGCGAGTAGAGCATTCGCTTTGACATCTGTGCAGAGCCTGTTAACGCAGGTTCGAATCCCGGCAGGGCCAAACTCAGCCTTTCATCCTTCCGAGGTCGATAAATGAGCACCACACACTGTGGGTAATAATAAGCAGCGCTCAGATACCTGAGGGTTTGTAGCGCTATATAAATGCCTACTTATTATTATTATTATGGCCGTTTGGGTACCTTAAGGTTTTTTATGCTTTGTCTTCACTGACCACAATGGATTGCTCCCCCAAACATTTTTGTTTTGCTATGATTGAATGCCTGTCCTGACTATTAGTTAGGTAATGCCTTTTTGCTTTACTTGCCTTGCTTAGCTCATCTGTTTTGAAGTCATTGGCCCATCCCCAAGGCTACCAGTGCATGAGGACACTGTCACCATTTTCTAGATTCCTTGTTCTTATGCTGCACACGTCACCTTACAGTAAAATGCAGCTGGGGTTTGTTGTATACCTTTTGTTAACATTTTAGTAACATTTTTGTAACCTTAATGTGTGTGAGACGAACTGGTGGAAGCAGATATTTTTCTACTATGTTTATCTTGCATGCGCATTTGCGTTTTCCAGCATGCCATTTTAAGTACCATATACTCAAAATGGCATTGCCACACATTTTTCACCCCGTCCTCTGGCCAGCTTGTCATTCAGCATTTTTTTCTGCCATCTAAAGTCGGGAAACTTAATGTACGCCCTTTCCTGGACAAAACCTTGAGCTTCCCAGGCAAAGCAACAGTGTAAGCTTCTGGGGCTGAAGCCATCTAGTTCTTATCTACACACAGGCCATGGGTATGTCTGTTACGGTCAGATATGGAGCAAGTGGCTGTCCATGAATGGATAGCCGTGCCAGTTTTTGAATGGTGCAGATCCTTACCATTGAAGGGCTCTGGAGGAGCAGGTCTCGAATCTGGGATAACAAGAGTAGTCCTGCAGCTGTTTCTTTAGATCATCATTTGGAGCCAAGAACTCTACGAAGAATAGCATCCTGCTGAAGGCCAAAAGACAACCGATAAAGACATACAGCATTGCCTCCACACAAGTCTCGGTAAAGTCCAGTCCCTCTGGATTGGTCTCCTGAAGACCATGGTCCGTGCGTCAACATTTGGGTTGGTGGGAACCAACAGGTCCAGTGCATTGTAAGATCCTGTTTTTGGAGTTTACAGAACTATCCCGAAACCATCCTATAGGCTGACCAGCTCTACCCAGGGCATCATAAATGCATCGATCCCCGCTCTGAGTTTGGGCTTGGAACTTTGCAGGTGTCCAGCTTGTGGCCCAAGAACAATCCTCTTGCAGCTACTGCTTTCCATCTTGAGGAGGGGCCTTTTTGGAACAGTTTCATTGTCTTCACCATGCAAGTCGTATGCCGCCCGAGTGCTGTGTTCTTCACTGCTGGCCGTGTCGATCCTATGTTGGGAGTCACCCATCCCTGTGGGACCTGTGGTGGTCTGCATCTCTGGGTGCCCGGGTCATCGCACTGTCAAGCATCAGGAGCAGTCCTCTGCTGGACCCACTCCCTGGGTTATATTTGTTTTCGGCAATTTAAACAACTTCTGACCCCCCCTACAAAAAGGGACCTTCCTGGGACTTGCAGATCTTAAGGGCAGTATGCCAACTCACCATAGCAATTAAGAACTTTGTTTAAGTGTTAGGGGCCTTATTTTATATGGCAAGTTAGGCGGTTTATATTGCTTTTAATTAAAGTGCCTCATTGTACCATTACATAACCCCCATATCTCCTGAAATACTAGAATACTGCTCTACCAACTACCTTGATTGAGTTTGGCTAGAAGGTGGCCTCTCAGAAACCTAGCTCAGCGCTGGTTCTAAAAATCCCCTTAGCAGCCCCCAAAGGTGGGCACAATCCACAAAGTGTGCCTTAACTTATTGGTCAGCATGACAGTCATATTAGTCCACATTAACAGTAATCTACTTTCAAATAGCAGCTGCACAAGTAGCCATTTGGCTCACCAGAAGCTTTTCCTTCCTGGGGGCTTCCAAAAATTAAGTCTTTAGTTTTGCGAAAAACCAGTATTGAGGCAACTGTACCTAGTTGCTCTAGTGAGTCTAGTATAGGATTGAGTGGAAACCGGGAATGACCATATAGGGACATATCCTGATTAGAGTTCTGCCCAGGGGCTCACAAAAGAAATGCATGGTTATGCCTGTGGGTACCTGAAAGGGGATGGTTGCCTGGGATTCAGTCTTGATTTTGATTATATTCTGTATGCTAGAGCCTAATCTCTACCCCAAAGGCAGCTGAAATGCCCACCAGGTTTTACAGCAGTAAATATGGCCTTACCAGACAATGCTCTGAAGATGGATCTATGCGCTTAGTGCAAGAGAAAATACTCCCTAGCACCAGACAAGTTTGCTATGGGACAGCAATATTGTAGTGATACTACCATCAGAGTTTATAAGAACCAATTTGTATTACTTGTGTAATTGCTTAACATTAGAAGTCACTCTGGACTGACTCCTACCACCTTTGACTATCATTGTTCTTTCTGCTCGTTACTCCCATGTTGCCATCTTGATAAGCAGTGCTTCTTAAAACCCTTTGCTAACATCTGAAATCCTGATTGTCAAATCTTGCTGTTTTTTGCTAAATTCTCTGTATCTTGCTTGTATACTGTTGCTTCTCTGTAACTTGCCAGCCCAGTGACCTCACCACTCTTGTCCCACACCTACCTGCCTTAGACCTCCCCCGCCAGTTTCTCCATCCTCTCCTCGCTTCCAACCCCATGGCGCTTTCTACTACTTTCTACTGCTTCTCCATTGACTATCCTTTCCTTCTCACTAAGTCTGGAAGGAAGAAGTTCAAAAAGGATATCTTGGCCTCTAACCCTGGTCTTGCTATCGCAGACACCTACCCAAATATTTCCTCCAGACAGACCCTCACCGGCATCCTCTGTCGTTCCTTTCACCAGATCTATGGACTCTTCATATGATTTCTGTGCTCTGTCCTATCTCCTCCTCTCCTATTAATGGTGGAACTCGCTGGGAAGTTCTCATGGTTTCCTTCGACTCCTCTAAAGTCATCATTAATGTCTACCTTAATGGCACTGTCATGGTCCAAGGCCCTCAGGCCAATCTCCTTGATAGGCGCTTCCCTCGCCTCAATTTCCTCTCATCTCCTGCTGTCCCCTGCTCTCCCCCCTTGGCTACCTTGCCCGCTCTCCTCCTCCTCTGCCCCATCTAGGACTCCTTCTCCTCTGCAGGGCGTACCTCTGATCTCTACCCCTTCCCGGAAGGTCTTTAAGGCTGGCAACCTTCTTCATATTGCCACTCAACTCTCGCTCTGCTCTCAGACTCCTCTGACATCTGCCACTTCCCTGAGGAACTAGACCTTGATGTCCTTGGTCTCACTGAGACATGGTTCATGGCCAGCTCTGTCACAAGCTTTGCCACTCACCTCCCTGATGGCTACAAGATCCTGTCCGCACCCAGATCCTCCTGGTCCGGTGGGGCAGGGGTTAGCCCTGACCTTTCCTGAATGGATTCCTGCCTCTATCATTCCCACTCAGACCTACTCCTCTTTTGAATGCCTTGTCTGTAGGCTCTCTCTCTCTCTCCTACCCATTCTCTTACTGTGGCTACCATCTACCGGCCTCCTGGTCAAATCACCTAATTTCTGAGTGGGCGGACCTCTCCCACTCCCTCTTGGCCTCTACCACTCAACAACTCCTCCTCGGTGACCTCAATATCCATTTAGACTCTCCTTGTTTCTCCACGCTTCGTGACCTCTGAGACTCCCTCTCCCTGTTCATCCTCCCCTCTGGCACGACTCACTCTGCAGGGCACACACTCAATGTCTATCTCCTCGGACCTCCCCCTCTCCATCCCTCTGACCATTCTCTCCTGGAACAATCACTCCTTCCTCTCCTCTCATCTCCCTCTTCCCCTCCTACCCCAAGCCAAGCCTACCCCAACACTGCCACCTACCTTCTCGGACATTTGGCCCATGAAGTGTGTGTGAGTTGAGGCTTTCACCGCCACCTTCTCTCCCCCCACCCCTCCACCTCTGGCTGTCTCACACATCCTGACAAAGCCCAGTCTCTGCTCTAATCTTCAATTTCTGATACTCTTGATGCTCTTGCCCCTGTCATGAGGATCCGAAGTCCAAAGCCAAGTGCAATTCCTGGTATGACTCCGACCTAGCTACACTTAAACGTAAGTGTAGGGCGGCTGAGAGGAAATGGAGGGCTTCTTGTTCATCCTCTGACAAACTGGCCTCTCGCCTGCTCCAAAGGCAATACGGACTCTGTCCTCACCAAGAAGAGAGTCCACATTAAAGCTTGTGTCTCTGCGGCATCTAACAACGCAGCCAAACTTTTTAAAATCTGCAAGGTGCTGGCCAACCCTGCTGCAGTTTCTACCCCTCCTGTTCCCTCCCAGGCTCTGTGCAATGCCCTTGCCTCTCACTTTATCTCAAACACCCAGGACATCCCGCCCACCCTCTCCACTCCTCCCCCTCCTCTCAGTCTGTGCTTGCTGACCCTCCTTCAGCCAGCCCCCCACCCTCCTTCTCGTCCTTTCCTCTTTTCTCCCCTGATAAGGTCGCTAGACAAGTCCGATCTATGAAAGCCTTGTTAAAACAGGTTCATCCCTGTTGCTCTAAAACCATCAAGGACCACATTGACACCCTTGCTGATATTTGTAACCACTCCTTTGCCTCAGGATCCTTCTCAAGAAACCCACAGCTGATCCTTGTCCGGCTAACTATCAAACAATTTCCATTACTCCCTTTCTCGGCAAACTCCTGGAAAAGCTGCCCATCTCTCAACTTAACCTTCATTCAATTCTGTTGGCCGTCTCCATGACCACCAGTCTGGCTTCAGAGCTGCCAGAAACATGGAAAATGCTCTCCTGAACATCCTTGAAGATCTGCTCTCCAACCATGACTCCAACATTCCCTCGGTCCTCATCCACCTCGATCGCTCTTTTGTCTTCGACACAGTCAACCATACCATCCTGCTCAACTGTCTCTGTGATAACCTGGGTATCGCTGATCAGCCTCTGGCCTGGCTGACCTCTTTCCTCTCTGATCAACCCTCCCAGGTCCAACTTGGGTCCTTCCTTTCATCCATCTTCCTCTCTACCTGTGGTGTTCCCCAGGGGTCTAACCTCTCGCCCTGGCTTTTCAACCAATACCTGGCAACTCTTGCCCACTGCATTGCCATTTTCTGCTCAACTTTCAGTGCTACACTGACACTTTCAGGCTGCCCTCGGCCACCTCCTCTCCCATCTCCGATTGCCTAACTGCCATTCAAGAATGGTGTGCCGCCAATGATCTTTGTCTGAATGCCAGCAAGACGGAGATCCTCCTCATCGGCACACCTTCACCATCCTTTCCCCTCACCCTCTGGCTGGCCTCCCTTGGCCCTCTGCCTACCCCCACCTGCGAGGCTAAGAACCTCGGTGTCATCTTTGACTCCACTTTTCTTCTCCACCCACATCGCTGATGTCTCTAAAAAGTCAAACTTCCTACTCCACCTCCTCAGAGGTACTCTTGTCTTTCCTCTCCTTCCCCCAGAAGCTCATGGTCTCCCATGCTCTGGTTCTCTCTAGGTTGGACTATTGTAACAGCCTCTTTCTAAATCTACCTGCCTCTACTCTCCGCCCTCTGCAACTAATCCAGAACAGGACTGCAAGACTTGTCCTTGGCCTCAAGTCCTTTGATCGCATCTCTCCAGCTCTGAAATCTCTCCATTGGCCCCCAGTGGATGCAAGGATTACATTCAAAACCATCTTCATTGTCCACAAGGCTTTCTGGGGCCTTGGTCCAAAATAGCTTCAGCTATCCCTCCGCAAATACCTCACATCTTGAGCGCTTCGCTCCTCGAACTCCCTGAGGGTCAGTCGTTTTTCAAAGAAACGAGCTGGGTGTAGATCTCCATCTTTAGCTGGGGCCTCCCACTGGAACAGCCTCTCTGCCACTCTAAAACTGGAGGATAACCATCTCCGGTTCCGGAAGCACCTCAAGACCTTCCTCTTTGCTTCTGCCTTCGCTCCCCCTCTCCCGTGCTGATCTGTTCTCTCTTGGCACCATGCACCTGGCCACTGTGCTCCGGGCCCAGTTACCTGCTTCACCCTACCACGCTCCCGCACTGCCTCCGGGCCACCCCTTGCACTGGGGTCTGTATCTGTACCCATTCAGTGCTACCCCTTTTTTCTTCCTGCACTTATCATACCTACCCATCTGCTGCCTGAAACCCAGCATTTGCCAATTACTGGCTGCACTACCACTGTTTGTTGCCTTTATTATTTCTCTGTTTCTTCTTTGCTCCGCACTTTCCGCTTCTCTCATTTCCATGCACTTTTCCCCTCCCCCATGCACTTGCGTGTTCTCAATGTCACTGGGCGTAGTAAGATTGTTGTTTTGTTCTCCCCTGTTCCCCTCCCTTGCCTTGTCGTGCTTTGAAACACTTGTGTACAAGCGCGATAAAAATAAAATATCAATTCTACAGTTTTATAAATAACAGAACAAGCCTGCAATAGTGTGCCTCTGTACTCAAACACAATGCTCTCACTTTCATTATTTATGTATAGTCACTTGCAGACTTAAAATAGTAGTCAAAAAATATAGTCCTCCATATTAGCAATAATGTGCATTCATATATTGCTAGGCTCTCTGGGCTGGGCTAATGCAACAGCCTCTTTCTAAATCTGCCTGCCTCTACTACTCTTCGCCCTATGCAACTCATCCAAAACAGGACTGCGAGACTTGTTCTTGGCCTCAGGCCCTCGGATCGCATCTCCCCAGGACTGAAATCTCTGCACTGGCTCCCAGTGGAGGAGGATTAAGTTCAAAACCCTCTGCATTGTCCACAAGGCCTTCTGGGGCCAGGGACCTCAATACCTTCAACTCCCTCTTCCTAAATATCTTCCTTCGAGCTCTTCACTCAGCCACCTCAAACTCCCTCGGGGTTAGTCGCTTCTCCAAGCAGAAAGTTGGTGGGAGATCTTTCTTCTGCTGGTGCCTCCCTTTGGAACAGCCTCCCTGCCTCTCTGAAACTTGAGAATCATCTCTGGTTCGGGAAGTACCTCAAGACCTTCCTCTTTGCTTCTGCTTTCTCTCCTCCTCCACCCTGCTGATCTCCTGGCTGAATCTGAAACTGCACTGGTTTTCCTGGCTACCCTCTGATCTCGGGACCAGGTCCCCCCTCAACCCCCCATGCACACCTACACTGCCCCCCCTGGCAACCCTTGCAGTCTAGGACTGTTTCTGTATCCCTACTGCCCCTTCTAGCACTTGACACCCAATGTCTGCACTTACCCTTGCACTTGATACAGCTGGCTGGACTTATATTTATTCTATTTATGTTTCTGTATTTATTTCACCGTCATCCTATGTATTGAACTGTCCCCTCCCGTTTCCCCCTGCACTTTTCCCCCTTCGCCCCTCCCCTACACGCGCAATCTCAAGGTCACCTGGCCAAGTAGAATTGTAGTCTCCGTCTTCCCTCTTTTTCCCCCCCCGGCGCCTTGAAACACTTGTGTATAGGCGTGTTATAAATGCCATATTGTATCATATAGCATCCTATGCTTCTCCTATTCACTTACAGAAATCTAAATCCTATATATCCAAATCCAAAAAGGTGTATACCTATCTAAAATATGGCAGACTAATAGCCTATACCTACAGTAATTCTTTTGTGATGGTCGAGCAAGTAGACTGGCCTACCAACCACTGTGAACCCGTGTGATGCTGGAAATACATTGGAGAGACAGGGCCTCCCTGTCCTTGTCCTGTAGTCCTTTTTCATTTGTGTTCTCTATTTCTTTTCTGCAGCTCTTCCTATTTTTGGTTTGGTGTACAAACCCATGGGATACCCTTATGGCACCCATGGGTGGGGGTACAACCCTGTGCCCCTGGTGTATGTTTTTGGGCACCTTTGTGTGGCCCACAGCGCAGGGTATGGGCTGGTGGCAGCTCCATGCCAAATTTGACAGGTGCTCCGAGTATCCTCCATTTTGGGGATACCCGGGCCCTGCCACTGGAATCAGTTGATTCCTGATAGGAAATAATATGGCCCCTGTGGCCTCTTGCTTTCTATTGCCTGTTACCTTGTTTTCCCAAAGACCTGGGAAGCCCTGACTCTGTCCGTTCCCCCTGACTGGCTGCTGGGTGGAAGTTCCATATATGGTATTGTAGTCAAGTTCAGGCCAGACTGGTTGGGGCCTTCCCAGTGACTGTATACAGTCGCTTGCATACACAGTGACAAGATCACCATGAGAACTATCGCCAAAGCCCAATTCAGCTCTGCAGAATCTATCAGTGAAACTATACCTCTCACCCACTAACACAGCAAAACTCCACCTTATTTATAGACCTCCAGGACCACTTGGCTCATTCATTGATGATGTCACAGCTACAGTATCTGCCAACACGAAGCCTAACTGCCAGGTACTGCTACTAGGTGACCTCAACCTCAGACTCTCTGATCCTAAGGACCACATGGCCACTGAAGTCACCACTACCCTCGCCAACCTAGGTTTCCAGCAGCGCATTCACGATCCTACTCACAACAAGGGCAGAACGCTCGACTGGTCAGCAGACTTCAACTGCAACACCACTGTCAGCGCCAACACTGCTTGTGCCTGGTCTGACCATCACGTCATTACCTTCCTCGTGCCAGCCACTAACCCCCAGCCCATACCTACTATAGCCCCTGCTATACCCACTAGAAATAAAAAGGATATTACCAGAGAGAAGAACAAGTTACTTACCAACTGTAACGTTCTTTCAACTGGATGTTCCTCCCACGTATTCCTCATTTTATGATAATTCGTTATCTCCAGCTTCGCTGCTTCGGAAAAAAAATTCTCGGCAGAGGGCGCTGTGCTCGAGGTTGTGGCGTCGATTGTCCCTCGACAGCCTCCGTACCGTGTCGACGTCACTGATGGTATAAGTAGCTCGAGCCGCGCCCGTTGCTCCAGTTCTGTTTTTTCGATGAACATATAGGAGGAACACCCAGGCGTGCCCCATGACTGATGCACACTTCGTGAGAGGAAAGTGTAAGAAAACGTAAACTGTACTGCGGGGTAGGATGGGAGGGTCGATGAGTAATACGTGGGAGGAACATCCAGTCGAAAGAACGTTACAGTTGGTAAGTAACTTGTTCTTCGAATGGATTGTGTCCTCCCACGTATTCCTCATCTTATGATAGACTCCCATAGCAGTAGTAATTTTGGAGGTGGGAGTATTAGTTTTCAGTTTTCATGGACAGAATGCAGAACTGCCTTGGCAAATAAACCCTCAGAGGAGGCAGTATCCAAACAGTAATGTTTTACAAAAGTGTGTATTGTTTTCCAAGTAGCAGCTGAACAAATATCTGCTGCCGGGACTCCCTTCTTTAGAGCCTTAGAAGTAGCCATACCTCTTGTAGCATGGGCACGAAGCCCATCTGGTGGGTCTTTTCCTGCTAACCTGTAGCATTCAGTTATGGCTAAGATGATCCAGCGGGATATGGTCTGTTTTGTTACAGATAATCCTAGTTTATGACCAGTATAACCCACAAATAGTTGGTCATCTTACCTCAATTTAGCCATTCTTGAGATATAGAAAGTAAGAGCCCTCTTGGGATCTAGTCTGTGCAATCTCTCCTCTTCCTTTCGCAAATGAGGAGGAGGATAAAAAGTTGGTAATATTATCTTTTGCGACAAATGGAAGTCTGAAACTACCTTTGGTAAAAAGGAAGGTTTAACTTTTATCCTTATAAAAAGTAGTAAATGACAGTTTGCATGAGAGAGTCTGAAGTTCGCTAACCCTGCGGGCTGATGACAAGGCCACAAGAAGTACAGTTTTTAATGTTAAGAGCCTCAATGGGCAGGAGTGCATAGGCTCAAAAGGTATACAAGTCAAGAATTTTAGTACTAGATTTAAGTCCCAAGTTGGGACATGAAAAGGTACTGGGGGGTATACATTAGTAAGCCCCTCTAAGAATTGAATGATCAATGGAATTTTGAAATATGAAACCTCTGAGGTGCGCTTGAAAATAGACAGCGCAGCAAGTTATCCTTTAATTGTCCCTATCTGGAGCCACAGATTGGCTAGATGCAGTAGGAAAGAAAGCACCATTGGGGTGCCACATTAAAAAGGGTCCACATTCTTATCTTTGCACCAGTTACTGAACTTGTTCCAGCGACATCGGTATAAAGATTCTGTTGCTGGCCTTCTGGCCGAAAGCAACATCTCCATTACGTCATCCGGAAGATCCCAATCCTTGTATCTCAACCTCTCAGAAACCATGCGTGAAGGTTGAGTGTCTTGACTTCTAGATGGAGAACCTGACCTTCCTCTTGCGAGAGAAGATCCTCTCTTTGCGGAAGACGTATTGGCGGGCAGATGGACATGTCTAGAAGGTCCGGGTACCACGTCCTCCGGGCCCAATCCGGGGCAATTAGTATCATGGTTTTCCTGAACTTTCTCAACCTCCTGATTACTTGAGGAATCACGGGGACTGGGGGAAACGCGTACAGCAGTGGAAACTTCCACTCCACTACGAATGCGCCTCCCTGAGCTCATCTTTGAGGAAATTCCCTTGAGCAGTACTGCTCGCACTTCCGATTGATCACAGTGGCGAACAGATCCACTTGAGGGGTTCCCCAAAGGGCGAATATCTCTTGAAGGACTTCCTGAGCTAGCTCCCACTCGTGGGAGACTGCTCTGCCTGCTCAGAGCGTCTGCCGCCGTGTTTTGCTCTCCGGCTAGATGAATTCCCGATAGAGAGATTCCTTCTCGTATTGTCCAGAACCAGAGCTGCATTTCCTCTCTGCACAGTGGTAGTGACCCTACTCCTCCTCTCTTGTTGAGGTAGTACACAGCCACTGTGTTGTCCGTCATTATCAGGACATTCTTTCCCTGTACAGAGGGCAGAAAGGCCTTCAGCGCTAGTCTGATTGCCCTCAGCTCCAATAGGTTGATGTGTAGTTTGGACTCTGATGGAGACCAACGACCGCTGATTGTCAGATCATTGGTGTGTGCTCCCCACCCCGTGAGTGAGGAGTCCGTCACTACTGTTATCTCCGGCCATGTTTGCCAAAAGGATTCTTCCTTGAGCATGTCGTTGCAAGCCCACCATAGTAGACCCTGAGCAACTGCGCTCAGGACTTGCAGAAGATCCGACATATTCCCTGAGAACTGGGACCACTGAGTTCTGAGTGCCCATTGAAGGGATCTCATTCTCAACCTGGCCTCTGGTACTAGGAAAATGCAGGATGCCATGAGGCCGAGCAACCTGAGAAAATCGAAGGCCGGTAGATGTTGGGCATTCTGAAACTTCGTTACCATCTGCTGGATGTGGAGAGCTCTCACTTCGGGAGGCGAGGTTTTTCCCGATGAAGTGTCCAAGACTGCTCCGATAAACCGGAGTTTCTGGGTTGGTATCATGTGGGACTTCTTGAAATTGAGGGAGAAGCCCAGTTTGGGGAGGAAGTGGCAGGTGATCGACAGATGTTCCTGAGCTTGTTCTGGAGAACTTGCTCTGATCAACCAGTCGTCCATGTAGGGATATATGTGAATACCTCCTCTCCTGAGACTTGCTGCCACAACCGCCAACAGTTTGGTGAAAACCCTCGGGGCGGATGTCAACCCGAATGGTAGAACTCGAAACTGATAATGAGAATTGCCAATCGCGAACCTCAGGTACTTTCTGTGCCCTGGATGGATTGGCACATGAAAGTAAGCATCCTGAAGGTCCAATGATACCAGCCAGTCTTGGAGTTGTAGAGCCTGAAGGATCTGAGAAAGGGTCACCATCTTGAACTTGTCCTTCCTGAGGAACTTGTTCAAGTTTCTTAAGTCCAAGATGGGTCTCAATCTTCTGTCCTTTTTTGGGATGAGAAAGTATGGGGAGTACCAACCCCTGTTCTTCTCCGCTACAGGTACCTGTTCTATGGCACCTTTCTCTAGCAGGGTTAAAATTTCCTGCAACAGGAGCAGGTCTGGAATTTTTACGGAGTTGGCTCCCGGTGGATGATTGAGGCCTTTTTAGAAAGGGGAGACAGTAACCTTGAGCTACTGTTTCCAGTGCCCAAACATCTGAGGTAATGCCTCGCCATTCCTTCAGATGTTGAGATCCTGCCTCCCACTGGTGTCTTATGGAGCAAGGTCTCAGATATTTGGAGGCGGCTGCAGGAGTGGCTGAGGGCAAAGATGCCGCTCCTGAGGCTGATTTCGCACCTCTTCCTCGTCCATCACGAGGGAAGTTTTTTCTGCCTCTTTGAGAAGCCTGTCCTCTTCCTCTATCAAATGAGGAGTAGTAGCGAAAAGAACAACCTCTCCAGGAAGATGATCCTGAATAGGTTTTCTGAGGCTGGCGCATGGAGGCACTAAGAGATTTAGCTGCCGCTTTCAAGGTCTGGAGTTTTTCTAGGCTTTCGTCAGCCTTACTGCCAAATAGCCTCGAGCCATCAAAGGGCATGTTAAGGAGTCTGGAGTGCACATCCTGTGCAAACCCCGACTTCCTCAACCACGCAAATCTGCGCAACACAGTGCTTGTAGTCATGGATCTGCTGATGCCATCAGCAGTATCCAGTCCAGACTGGAGACTGTTAGGCAGAAACCTGTGCAGTTCCCTTAGGGACCACTGCAAAAGATTTAAGACTACAGGTGTTGGCAGTAAACCCACTTGGTAGCAGTCTGCAACACCCAGATTTACCTGGTAGCTGTGGCTGAGCAGTCAGACTTCCCTCAAGAAGAGTTAGGCAGTATGCAAAGTATACTCAATAGGCACTCGGATACAATAATACAAGCAAACACTGACCAGAGCTTTGGTATCAAAGTATAGAATTATTTATTTAAAAACACACAGTTGAAACACTCCAGCACTCTTATTGTAAAATATTATAAACACTGTTACTACTATGATATATACACCCCTTTTTCCCTATTAGAAAATCACAGTAAAACACCACTTATTTTCATACAGAGGTGAGCGCTTAACTAGATTGTACTCTAATAAATTTGTGAAAAAGGGAGGGAAAAAGACAGAATAAGCAGAGGTACACCACTCTACGATTCCAGAACACTGTTAGCAAGGCAGAGAGCAAAAAGTCACTTGTGAGCCAAAGTCCAAAGGCTGGGCCCACTCTTAGAGAGAGCAGAGCACAAATGCGCCCAAGATCACACAGTTACACTAGGCTTAGAAAGTCTTGCAGAGGGTTCAGCAAAGCGTTTAGAGAGGCTTAGAAAAGTTTAGCCAAGGTGTCCCAGGCTAACCCAGGTTCGAAAGCCGGGGGCTAAATCTACCCCGTACAGTCGGTAGCAAGGGAAGCCAGGCGGGACACGGTACCTTAAGTGGGAAGGATCCTCCAGCGGTGGCAGTTGTTCCTGGTAGTGGGTGCAAGTTGCGTCGTCGTCCAGGGGAAGAGAAGATCTCGACCTGGAGGAAAGATGAAGGTCGTGGCACTACCAGGGCAGAGACCAGCCACTGAGTTTTCCGGTTAAAGGTGGTACCTTGGTTTCACGCTTGTGGTAAAACGTGGTATCCCGGTTGCCGGGGTGCTTGGCACGGGCAAGGCAGCCACGAGATACGTCGGGAAAGCGAAAAGACGGTGAAACTGGTTATCCCCACCAGTTAAAGGAAGAAGACTCTCCGGCGGCAGATCTCCTCTGTCGTTGGGAAAAAGTGGTGAGAGATGGTCCAGCAGGGCTCCACTGGTCGTGGTGTCGTGGCAGGTCGGCTCAGCTTCTCCCTCATCGGATTCTTAGGTCCTGTGGCGACTTCTGAAGTTCCAGTCCCCAAAGCCCTGCTTTTATGCAGCAAACCCCCATTCACTCAGCCTAGCTGTCACTCAAACATGCTAAGTGGTGAGCCGGTCGGGCCAATCAGGATGGAGTGCGACTTGAGTTGCCTAGGAAACTCAGTCCAGGGTGCCTAAATTTCCCTCCACCCCTCCTAAGTACCCCAGACATAGTGGCACCACTTTGGAGGGCTTCTGTGGAGAAGCCCGCCAAAAAGTGGAACAAAGGGCTCGACTTGGGTTGGAGTCACAGAAGAGAACACAAACGCCATTTTAGAATCAAGTTTTGGCAAAAAATACCAACCGGAGAATTAATATTAATTAAATAAACCAGCGGTATGTTCGAGGCTACCGTAAATAATTAAATAAAGATAGTAGCCTAAAACAATGGGAAATCCCATAGGAAAATATTTGCGGTTGAATATAAAAAGTAGTATCCACTGCCACCAGCCAAAACTCGATCAGGGGGGGACGGAGACGTGCCCCCTCGACTAACAGACCCCAGGGCAATTGAATTGCCCCATCCAGTACGTCCACAATATGATGGTTTGTACTGGTTCTGTTCAGAATTTAAGACTAGTAAAGTCAATGGTGACTTTACATGCCCTGGGAGATAGTAGTCAGTCCCAGGGTATGGAGTCTATACTGGGGGGGTCACTATGACACCCCTGTGTCACTGCACTGAGGGTGCTGTGTAACACACATCACAAAACACATGAAGCCCTATGGGGTAAAAGACCCCATAGCCCATTAAACACATCTAGATTCAAAGAAACACACTCAAATCATGCCCAAGAGTGAGGGTAAAAGAGTCTCACTCTTGGCAGGAGAAAAAAATAAACCCCAAAAATCCAGCAAAGCTGCTGGGGGACTCACTAGGTTAGGAAATTCAGCCTAAACAGAGAATTCTCCCCAACACTCGCCCCCCCCCACCCCCAGACTAAGGGACAGGAGGATTTAATCCACTCCTGGATGAACCTCATACCTCTAGTCGATGACATACATCCTAGAGAGTCCATCAGCATTTTGATGGTGACACCCTGACCTGTGCTCAATGGTGAAATCAAACCCTTGCAGGCAGATTGACCATCTCAATAGTTTTGGATTTTCTCCCTTCATTTGCATTAACCATCTCAAGGGTTGGTGGTCAGTCTGAATGACTGAAGTAGAACCATACAAGTATGGCCTAAACTTCAGTGCCCACACAATAGCAAAGCATTCTCTTTCTATTGTTGCCCACCTTGTCTCAGGATCCTTCAGCTTACGGCTGATGGAGCAAATGGGGTGCTCCCTACCCTTCTCATCCAGTTGGCTTAGAACTGCACCTATACCTACATTGGAAGCATCAGTTTGTATAATGAAAGTTTGGTGGTAGTCAGGAGCTCTCAATACAGGAGCTTGGCAAAGAGCTTTCTTCAGTTTTTCAAAGGCCTGATTGCACTCCTCATTCCATTTGACCTTTTTAGGGAATTTTGGAGAGGAGATTACATTCAGTGGAGAAGCTATGGTCCCATAGTTCTCAATGAAATTCCTGTAGTACCCATTGAGGCCTAGGAAGGCTCTCACTTGGGTTTGAGTAGTAGGTGTTGTCCAATTTTGCACAGCTTCAATCTTGCTGAGCAAAGGCCTTATTTCTCCACCTCCTACCTCATGCCCAAGGTAGACCACCTTACTTTGACCTATCTGGCATTTACTTGCCTCGATAGTCAAATTGGCCTGTCCAAGAGCCTGCAAAACATGTCCTAGGTGGTTCACATGATCCTCCGAGGAGTGGCTGAAGACTGCAATGTCATCCAAGTATGCCATGCAGAAGTCCTCCATCCCAGCTAGAACTTGGTTTACCATCCTTTGAAATGTAGCAGGTGCATTTTTTAATCCAAAAGGCATGACCTTAAACTGGTACAAGCCAACTTGGGTGGAAAATGCAGTTTTCTCCTTGGCATGGTCTGTCAAGGCTATTTGTCAATAGCCTGACGTAAGGTCAAATGTGCGGAGGTACTTGGCTGCACCAAGTTTATCCACCAACTCATCTGTCCTTGGTAAAGGGTGGGCATCAGTCTTGGTGACTGCATTAAGAGCTCTATAGTCCACACAGAATCTCAAGTCTTTGGACCCTGCCTTTGGTACTAACACAACTGGGCTAGACCATGGACTAGTAGAGGGTTCTATTACCCCGAGATCAAGCATCTTCTTGACCTCCCCCTTGATATGGGTTCTCACATTTTCTGACATTCGGTATCCTCTGCTTTTGACTGGCAGACAGTCACCAGTGAGTATCTCGTGCTGTCCAAGGGGTCAAGCCTGGTGAGAGTGAGAAGAGGGAGGCAAACTGGTTTAACATAGATTTGCACTCCTCTTGTTGCTCAGGTGTCAGATCTGAAGAGAGAGATTGACTCCTTCAATTTTTTCATCCAAAAAGGTACACCTCCGAGGAGATCAGGGAGAGACTCACTCTCTTCTTCCTCTGCTGCTGAAGCTAGAAGCAAGGCTCCTATTTCAGGTCTGGAGATGTACGCTTTCAGTCGGTTGGTGTGGAAGACTGTAGGAGCTTGCCTGGGTCTGCCCAGATCCACCAGATAGTTGACCTCTCCAAGTTTTCCCACAACTTTGAAGGGTCCCATCCATTTGTCTTGCAAGGCCCTCTGCCTTGTTGGGAGCATAACGAGAACTAGCTGGTCTTGAGTGAACTCAACCACGTTAGCCTTTTGATCATGCCAATGCTTGACCAAAGCTTGTCCAGCTTCCAAGTTATCACTAGCTTCTGCCATCATGTGTGACATTCTCCTTCAGAGACCTATCACAGAGTCAGTCACTCTGACTGGCTTGAGGGGAGGAGCGCCTTCCAACCCCTCCTTAATCAGGGCCAATGGGCCTCTGACCGGATGGCATAGAGAAGTTCAAAGGGAGAATAACCTACTCCCTCCTGAGGGACTTCTCTATAAGCAAAGAGAAGGCATGGCAGTAGAAGGTCCCACTTTCTTTTCAGGGGTTCCTCTAAAGTACCCATCATGCTCTTCATGGTTCTGTTGAATCTTTCTACCAGCCCATTGGTTTGGGGGTGGTAGGCGGTTGAGAACTTGTAAGTAACTCCACAGGTTTTCCACATGGCTTTCATGTAGTGGGACATAAAGTTTGATCCCCTGTCGGATATTACTTCCTTAGGAAACCCAACCCTGGTAAAAATACCAAGGAGGGCCTTAGCCACAGCCGGAGCTGTAACAGTTCTCATAGGGATTGCCTCAGGGTATCTAGTAGCATTGTCTACTACAACAAGGATAAACCTGTTGCCTGACGAGGTAGGGGGATCAAGGGGACCAACATTATCAATCCCTACCCTCTCAAATGGGACTCCCACAACTGGGAGAGGCACTAAGGGTGCCACATTCTTGGCGCCAACCTTACCAGAAGTTTGGCAGGTATGGCAGCTCTTGCAAAACTTATCTAATTCGGCCCCCATTTTTGGCCAATAGAAGTAGAGGGAGAGCCTTTCCTTGGTCTTCTTGCAGCTCAAGTGACCAGCTAAAAGAATCTCGTGGGCTAAGTGCAAGAACTGTTGTCTGTTTTCTTGAGGTACTACAAGGCGTGTGTAGACTCCAGGTTCAGACTCAGTCGGTTCACTGTAGAAGAGGCCATCTTCCCAGTGCAACCTATACTTCCCAGGCTCTTGTCCCTCAGCCTGAGAAGCTGCCTGTTGGCGGAGACCGTCCAGAGTTGGACATTCTCTTTGTCCCTTACGGAAAGCTGCCCTGCTGGGCCCACCTTCTGCCAGTAAAGACTGCAGCTCAGGATGGTCCTCAGGGTCTAGATCTCTAATAAGTTCTTGGCCTCCCACTAGCTCTTCTTCAGAGTCTAGTTCAACTATACAGGGTTGTACCTCCCTCTCAGCCTCAGCTGGAGAAGGAGTTACAGGTGTAACTGTTGGAAGCACTGGAGTGCTTGCTGCTGACTTTTTCCTAGGAGTCTTGGGTTGCCCCTTTGCTCCGGTTCTGGTAGTTACTGCAGTGAGTTGCTCCAGTGGTAAAGGAGTGATCTCTGTCATCTCTTGAGATAACCCTCGCAGGGTTTTCTCTCTTGCAGGTTTTGTGAGCTCCTGTAACCTTTTACTAGGTGGTCTGGGGGGTATGTGACAACTCCAAGAGCTTTCAGGTAATTACCCAACAGAACCCTACCTGGCACTTCACATTGTACACTGACAGGTATTTTTACAGCCATGTCATTACACTGGATGAGAACTGGTAACTGGGGACACATCTGCACAGACCCTCCAGCTAACTTGGTGAGGCATTTGGGTGCCTTAGCAACATCCTCTGCCTTGAAAAAAGATTCATCCACCTCAGTTATGCTGGCCCCAGTGTCTCTAATGGCAGGAGTCTCCGGACCATTTACCTGGACACTGTCTTTATAATACTCTTTAGTATTATTTTTTATTTTATTTTTTATTTATTTTTATTGGTTTGTTACAAACCTTTAAAAAATAAGAAATAAAATGCAGAGAAGACTAAGAAAAGCCACCAAACTAGAGAACCCACAAAAAGGCAGAATCAATCATGGACTTAGATTTGTTGGCACAATGTTTTGGGTTGGTTTTACATTCACCAAAACTTCAAAGCTAGGTGTTTACAGGGAAAGAACGGTTCTTCCACTAATGCTGATTAAACACCCGCCTCTGATAACTTCGATTGCTGTAATTCCAGATTAGTTTCTGCCTTTAGTAGCTTCTCCATCATTGATTGTAAAAAGAAGGTTAGTTCAAATGTTAGGGCGATCTGAGTCTTGAGAGAGACGTGTCCACCATTCTTCAGCGGACTATGAAGGCTTTGCCATTATAAACCTTCCAAGGTGCTTTGTGCGTTCCTGTGTCAGATGACTGCATGCCAGCGTCAGATGTTTCAACGTTTCAGTATATTTCCCACAGAGTCGGCACGTTGTGGAGGTTTGATCCATGCCGTTCCGTATGTTTAGATTTTCTATAGTTGGAAATTGGTTGAGACGATATTTCATGAACAATGCTCTACGTTTTTTGTCTGGAAATTTGTGTAAGTATGGCTGAGTTTTGTTCAAATTTCTCTCTCCATTTGGCATCAGCTTCATTATTCTGTGTTTTTTGCACGTGTCACCCGTGTCAATCCAGTCTTGGATCCACAGCAAGGATTTGACCTTATTCAGATTTTCTTGCAGTAAATTTTTGTCCGCTCCTATGTCGCTGAGGATTTTTTCACAACGTTGGTGCCACATTGAGAGCACAGAATTGTCATGCTCTATAGCTGAAGTTTTTAGGATGTTATATTGGATGATCGGCTTTTCAGCAGATACTTTGCGAAATTCATTTAGGGTGTTCCACGTTATCCTTCCATTAATAGATAGGAGGCTCAGCTCATATCTTATACAGGCGGTTGGTACGCCAGGGGGTAGACACAAGACTTTCGACCAGAACGAGTGTTCCAAAGAGGCCCATACTTCTGCTGGACAGCCAAAGGCACATTCAGCTCCATGGATCAAGGCCGGTATGACTTTTGTCTTATAGAATGTTAAAACAGGTGTTAATGAGTGTTTCCCGAATTTTGAGTTTACAATGCAAGCCTGCGCTGTCAATTGTTTACATTTTGACTTGACTTTTCCTACCCATGGGGCATCGTTTATACTTGAGCTGAGCAACATACCCAGGTACAGCGATTGTTTTTTTAGCTCAATTTTGCCATCATCCAGTTTCCACGTGAACTTTTTTTTCTTTTTAGTTCTTTTGCAGATCTTGCAGGATTAAAATTTCTGATTTTTGTGTGTTCACATTTAGGCCGTTTAGCTGGATATATTGCGCTAAAATCCAGAGTTTTCGTTGCAGACCTATTGGCGTCAAGTCCAAGAGAACAAGGTCATCCGCATACATAAGCCAATGAAGATCTTTTCCATTAACTTTTGGAGGAAAAGTGTTTGTACCTTTGTATGCATCACCCAAGTCTGAGATAAACAGATTGAAGATAACAGAGGCCAGAGGGCACCCTTGTTTTACTCCTCGATATGTTTTTATTGGAGCCGATAGGGTGCCACTTTTATCTAGCTTTATTTTTTATCTCCGTGTTGGTATGTAATGCTTTTATTGCTGAAAGTAGGCTAATTGGACATTGCCAATCAAACATTTTTTTCCAAAGTAGCTCTCTATGCTGTCAAAGGCTTGTGATAAGTCCACAAATGCCAAATAGATTTTTTTGTTTCTTTTTATTGCATCCATCTTAAGTATGTTTAGCAGAAAGAGGTTTAGGCCACAGCCTACACCTTTGACAAAATCCGCTTGACGGATATCCAGATGACTTGACTCTTGGATCCACTCTTGGAGTTGTTTCTGTATTTGAGTCGCGAATATTTTTCCCACGACGTCCAGCAAGGCAATTGGTCTGTAATTTATGCTGTTCAGCTCTATTGCCTTTTTTAAAGATTGGAATGAAAATTGCGGTTTTCCAACTGGTTGGGACTTTTGCTTCATTAGCAATTGTGGCAAACAGTTTTGATAGGAAGTTTGCCCACTCTTCAGGGTTTTGTTTGAGAATAAAGTTCGTCAGGCCATCTGGTCCCGGTGCCCTGGAGGAGGAGCATCTTTGAGTCCCATTTTGAGAGCTCAGGGAGCGTTGGGTCGATGGTGGTACTTTTTTTTCTCGTATACTGAGTTATAGTGGTTGATCCAATCTTTTTCATTCACCATATTTGATTGAATTGCGTCTTGCGTGCAGTTAATGTTATTTATTAGTTTCCAAAACTCTGAGGAATTTTTGTTGATAAGGCTGGCAAGCATTGTTTCGCTGTCTTTTTGGTACATGATTGCTTTATGCGAGATTTGCCAATTTTTGTATTTCTGTTTGCTGATTTTAACTGCCTTCTTTTGTTGTTCAACATTCAGGTTTCTATGTTGCCTCAATTCCTTTCGCAGTTGTTGTTTTCTTTCGCGAACTTGTTTATCAAAACGATGTATTGGTTGGAGGGAAGGTCTTCTCAACCCCAAGTCTACCGTCATAAATTGTTGTAGAAGGCAATTATATTCAGCTCTCGATTCTGTTGCACTCAGTACATACTTATCATAGGATTTTGTTAAAATCTTGACTTCTTGAGGTTTTATTCTCAGCCAAGATCTGTTAGGTTCAACAGAAATCTGACTGTGCCATTGTTGGGGCTTCTTAATGTTTGACATTTTGATTGCCAATTCTAGTTGACTGTGGTCACTGTTTGAGTTTGTGTGATGTTGAAAGCAATGACTCGTTGTTGCAGACTATCTGATATAAAGAAGTAGTCTATGGTGGAGGACTACTTCAGGAATCTCCACTTTTTTTGGCGGAATATCCCCCGTGATGTTCCCATTTAAGATGGTGACATTTCTTTCCTCGAGTTCATCACACCATTTTTTTGCCAGATTTTGTAACAGGGTTTTAGGTCCAGGCATCTTTGCCTCATTCACCCAGTCCAGATTAAGATCACCACAACAGATAATGTTTGGATTATAATGAGCACTGTTTATTCCATCAATTAAATCACACACCATTGTTATGAATTTATATTTTCCTGCATTCTTGTGATGCCAATAGATATTTATGATGTGAATTTGGGTTCTGTTGTTGTTCATCTCATTTATCGCGGCAATCACAGAATACTGTATGAAAGGTGATACGTTTATTGCTTTCTCTAGGTTCCAACAAGAGTTCTTCTTTATCATTGTTAAGAGACCAGCAGATGGACGTCCCTTGGCTCTTGTAATAGCCGGGTTTATAGCTAGCTCGTATACGTCAGACACAGGACAGCTTGCCATCCATGTTTCTTGCAAGCAAATAACGGTTTGATTGTTGATCCAGTTTTTTGGGTCGTTAAATAGATGCATGAAGCCTCTCGTATTCCAAGAAAGAATGTTTATGGTCGGGCCAACTGGCCCTTGTTGGCATTAGCTCGATTTACTGCCTAGGGCACCTGCTAACCAGTTCCAGTTTGAGCTCTTATTTGGCTTTTCTACATCTTGTGTTACATCGTTTTCATTTGTTGCTGTACTTGTGTTTCCATTTATTGTAATTTTTATTTGTTCGCCGGGTGTAAAACGTACATGATTTTTATCACTGAACTCCTTTTCAATCTGGAGTCTTACTGGTCGCTCTGTTGCCTGCTCACTTGTAGATCCTATTTGGGCCACACCAGGTTTCTCAGCATGTCCATCCTGACTTTTAACATCTTCCGGACTTCCACTTTGGGTATCGATGGAGAATACATCTTCCCGGGACGTATTTCTTTCTTCGTGGATGTCGAATCCCAGTATTCTGTGGAGAAGCCCGCCAAAAAGTGGAACAAAGGGCTTGACTTGGGTTGGAGTCACAGAAGAGAACACAAGCGCCATTTTAGAATCAAGTTTTGGCAAAAAATACCAACCGGAGAATTAATATTAATTAAATAAACCGGCGGTATGTTCGAGGCTACCGTAAATAATTAAATAAAGATAGTAGCCTAAAACAATGGGAAATCCCATAGGAAAATATTCGCGATTGAATATAAAAAGTAGTATCCACTGCCACCAGCCAAAACTCGATCAGGGGGAGGACGGAGACGTGCCCCCTCGACTAACAGCCCCAGCCAGTACGTCCACAATATGATGGTTTGTACTGGTTCTGTTCAGAATTTAAGACTAGTAAAGTCAATGGTGACTTTACATGCCCTGGGAGACAGTAGTCAGTCAAAGGGTATGGAGTCTATACTGGGGTTCACTATGACACCCCTGTGTCACTGCACTGAGGGTGCTGTGTAACACACATCACAAAAACACATGAAGCCCTATGGGGTAAAAGACCCCATAGCCCATTAAACACATCTAGATTCAAAGAAACACACTCAAATCATGCCCAAGAGTAAGGGTAAAAGAGTCTCACTCTTGGCAGGAGAAAAAAATAAACCCCAAAAATCCAGCAAAGCTGCTGGGGGACTCACTAGGTTAAGAAATTCAGCCTAAACAGAGAATTCTCCCTAACAGAGACATTCCCCCATTGCCTCCATTGCCTCCTTTCCGTCTTTGACTATATTCAGGAAGCCTTCCCTTTCCTCGCCTTCCGGAATATGCTCAGCCGCCGCCGAAATACAGTCCCACAGGGTATGGGTAAACCTGGCCAAGGTACAGGTGACATTTGTCGATTTCAGGGCCATGCTACCTGAAGTGAAAACTTTACGGGCCCAGGCATCAACTTTCTTGTCCTCACTATCCGCAGGGATAGTGGGATATGCAGTTTGTTTTGCTGTGGATGCAGCCTGAATAACCAGACTTTCTGGAGTCGGATGCCTGTTTAAATATTCAGGATCCGTACCAGCTGGTCTGTATTTCTTTGGGAAATTACTATTTGTAGCAGCAATTCTATCAGGATTTTCCCAATTTTTTTCTACTGTTCTCTGAAGAGCCCTATGAAAGGGGAGAACTGGGTCTTTTTGGGGACCTTTGACAATTATATCTGTCGTGTCGTCCTGTTCAAAACACGGGTGAAGTGTTACCCCAACCCATGTATTCTACTACCCGGTTCATAAGACCTCTGTACCCCGAGTCTGCATGTTCTGCAGGGTCAGGTTTGGCAAATTCTAACTCTGGGGAGGTGTCAATTCCACTAGCCCTCTAGCAGAGTGTAGAGTATCACTCAGGTCTCTCATTCTAGATTCCTGATCAATGAGTTCCTCAGGAACTTGTCTGGTGCCATATGAAACTCCAAAGGAAGTGACTTCGTCTTCCTCCGAGCCAGACTCCTCATAAATTGAGGACATAGCTTTAAAAAAGTCTGTTCTGGGCAACAGAGTTAATCTCCTTTCTTCCTCAACAATTTCCTTCGAAGGAATAGAAAAATCCTCTGAGGTTGTCGACGGGAACTTTGAAGGCTTCGAAGAAGACTTCGATACAGGTGTCGAAGATGCTCTTGGCTTTGATGCTGAAGCAGTCGACGCCAATGGCGTCGATGAAGCCGTCGAAGCCTTCGATGACTTTTTATGAGGCACCGGAGATGTGCTCGACTCTCGAGGAGCCTTCGACGACTTGGCGTCGACTCGAGTATCTTCGATACTACTGGCTTTTACCAAGGTAGTTCTCGACTTCTCTTTGTCGTCCAATGGAGCGACCTTAGAGAAATGGCTCTTCCGAGGTTCTTTCGATCTCTTGGAGTGCCTATGTCGATCCGATTCTTTCGAATCGGTCGCTTTCTTATGCTTTTTGGACACAGCCTTCTTAGAGGCTTCCCTCCCCACCGACAGTTTATCTCTCCTCTCACGAAGGGCCTTCTCGGTCATTGACTGGCAGGAACCACAGTCGTCGGTTCGGTGACTAGAACCGAGACACCAGAGACAAAGTCGGTGAGGATCCGTGATCGACATTTTCGATCCACAATCGATACACTTCTTGAACCCAGTCTTGGGTGTCGAAGGAGTCGAAGAAGATGACATTTTCACGAAGAAAATCTCAGAGCGCGCCTTTCACGATGGCAAAGCGATCGGAAAAACGGAACTGGAGCAACGGGCGCGGCTCGAGCTACTTATACCATCAGTGACGTCGACACGGTACGGAGACCGTCGAGGGACAATCGATGCCACGACCTCGATCACAGGGACCTCTGCCGAGAATTTTTTTTTCCGAAGCAGCGAAGCTGGAGATAACGAATTATCATAAGATGAGGAATACGTAGGAGGACACAATCCATTCGAAATTGCTTCCGCTCATCCTTCCCATCTTAAACACTTGTGCCACGCTGCACAAGGACCCTAGCGTCTTAGTAGACACCTTCAACAGCACTCTGCTCAAAGCCATTGAGACCATAGTCCCGTTAAAATTTGCAAAGCTAAACAACATTCCCACCTGAACTCTTGGTTCACCCCGCAGCTTAAGAAAAGCTTAAGGCCGAAGCTTTTTGGAAAAGTCATCCTAGTACGACCAATACAGCTTCCCTCCTGATCACATCTCTTAACTATAAGGAAGCCATCCTTCAAGCCAAAAAAGAGACATAACTACGCATAACGCAAGCAGAATCCAACACAAAAGAATTATTCAAAATTCTCAAAGAATTAGAATCCCCTTCACCTGCCCCCGACTCATGCATTAAAGACAGCACCCGGTGCCACATACAAAATGCACTTCTCAACAAAATAACCACTCTGCAATCTAAAATTAAGGCTAAACAAAACTCTCTCCACACACCCCCCCAACCCCTAAGCAAAACCTTGCAACCTAAAACAACCAACTTAGAATCTTCCTTGCCTCTCAGCTTCTCGCCACTCACCACCCTTGAGGTTGAAAAAATCATCTAATTTAAAACCCTCTAATTGCCAAGGGGACTCCTGTCCAGCTCCAATCATTAAGGAATCGGCCCACGACCTCGCTCCTTTCATAACAACCTTTATCAACTCCTCATTTCAATCGGGAGTGGTCCCCAACAATTTGAAGGATGCTTGGGTCATCCCTCTTCTAAAAAAAAACAACCTTAGATCTAGAGGTCCCAACCAATTATAGGCCCATCACCACTGCCCGTTTCTCCTAAAAATTCTAGACAGAGCAGCATACCTACAGATACAGAACTATCTGGAAACCAACAATCTCCTAGGCACTAGCCAATCCGGCTTCAGACCTAAGCATGGTACTGAGACAGCCCTTTTAGACCTTAAAAAACAAATTAAGGACCTAAAAGACAAAGGTAAACTAGCCCTGCTATTACTATTAGACTTATCCCTGCCTTCGACTTGTTCAACCATCAAATCCTCTCCCATCATCTGAAAACTGCAGCCCACTTCTCTGACAATGCCACCAATTGGATCAAATCATTCCTGGGCAACATACATATGAGAGTATTCTCCCCAACATCTTCAGCCGACCCTGCACCAGTCCCTTGCGGGCTCCCTCAAGGATCGTGTGTATCCCCTACCCTCTACAATGTTTTCACTAAACCTCTGTTTGATGTGCTTGACTATCTGGGTGTTACCTACACTAATTATGCCGATGACACCCAGATACTCATCCCTATCACGGGTGATTACACGGTAGACTCGAAATCTTTAAATGACATCTACCATGTCATTCAAGCCTGGATGGCACAACATGAGCTCTGTCTTAATGACAAGACAGAGCTCCTCATCCTAGGTACACAGCAAAGACGCAACAAGCTGAACCCAATGTTCAGCTCCTTCAATATCGACGGAAACTCCATAAAAGTCTCCAAAGATACCAAAACCCTTGGAATCTACCTTGATTCCACTCTCTCCCTCCACAGACAAACAAATGCAGTCGCCTCTGCCTACACATGCAAGTTGATCACAGCAGGTCGCCCTTTCCTCTCTACTCAAAGCTGCATAACCCTTGCAAGGACTTTGGTCATGTCTAAACTGGACTACTGCAACGCACTGTACCAAGGCACTAACCAATGTAACCTTGACAAACTCCAGGTCATACAAAATAACGCCATCAGAGCAGCCCTCAACATCCCCAGATCAGCTCACATCTCTGAAACTAGGAAGAACCTTCACTGGCTGTCAGTCTCCCAAAGGATTTCACTAAAATCTCTTGCCCTGACTTACAAATGCATGAATAACCAGGCACCTATCTACCTATCCTCACGGTTCACTCAATATACTGCACCTCGGTCACTAAGGTCTGCCATTAGCCAGAGCCTACCGATCCCTAGATACAAGCTCCAAACAGCTGGAGGGGTCAGCTTCCCTGTTCTGGCAGCCAAACTGTGGAACTCTATGCCTCTCACTATCAGAAACTTGCCCTCCCTGAACTTATTCAAACACAAAGCTAAACTTTGGCTAGTCACCTTAGACGACCAATTGACACACTGAAAACCTGATTACTTTGTATTGCTTGCCTAGCCTGTAATGTGATCGTTCTCCACAGTTTAATTTAATGTTCTTTGTAATGTCATACTGTTATGTAACCACTGCTTGAAGATATGCGCCCGGTAGCCTCCGGGCCTGGTTTGCGCTATACAAATAAAAGAAATACAAATACAAATAGTATGTTGTGGGTATACTCTGTGGGTGGGACCTGGGTGAATAGAGTGTGACCAATATGCACTTCTTGTTGTGGATGTCTGGTTTCTGGTATGAAACACAATGACAGACAGCCCTGCCCGAAACTGGTATGAATGAAGTGTGTAGTGTTGAATGGCTGGGTACTTGTCCCAATACACATTCCTTGTTGCGAGTCTCTGAGAGGGAGGATAATGGCCTCAATGCACTGTATGCCCGATTGGCTGACTGCTGAATACCCTTCTGAGTGATTGGTTGTCCGAGTGTGACCCAGCAGAATGAATGGGAGATCAACAGTCTATCTGGGGGCCTCTCACTGCTAGAATCTGTTCAGAAGCTGAAGTTGACACTTGAAGCTTATCCTTGAAGCCCAGCTGGAAGATGATTTGCTGCTGCATTTGCTTCGACCCGATCCAAAAGCTGTCGAGTTAATCGAGGACTGATCCGATAGAGGACTTGTTTAGGCACCCTCTTCCCAAGCTTCGAGAGACCATCGAGCACTGCTAACCTTCCCCGAAGCTCCCTGGAAGTCAGACCCTTGACAGGCTGCCGACCAGAGGCGGGGACCGCCAAGGAGAGCTAAGAGAAGCACCGGAAATTCCATCCACTGTCATCGACCAGGGTTCGCAGGATTGCTAAAACCGCTGGAGGCCCATCGAAGCAGAGTTGCCCAGAAGCAGGGACCGCTTGACGCCGCGCCATCGACGACCAGAGCCGCAATGCTCCATTGATTAAGACATTTGATTCCCGGATGCGCTCGTCTGCACTGCTGACCGCCTTATCCCACCGGAGAAGGCCAGGCTGTCGACGTGCCAAGGCGCATCAGCCGGTGGGTTCACCGCCACCCAAAGACCGTAGATACGCCATACGACTCTATGCCCATGCAGGGCCAAAGTTCTTCACAAACTCTTTGCGGTCCTGAACTATCGACATCGAGGTGCCCCGCATGCCTCATCCTCGCAGGACGTCGACGAGCACCACCAGGACCGAAGCTGCTGCCTCGATGCCACCTAACTTTCCATCGAGGATCCTCAACGCCAAGTTCACTTTCTTCGAGGCCCATCGATGATCTGCAACACCTGCTTTAAAGGGAGTCACTCAAGAAGGATCCCTCGATGCCTCCTCAAGGAACTCTGCTATTCCAGGTACATTGGGGTGGAGGAAACATTTTAGAAGGAAATAAGGCTTATTGAACAATATATGGACTGGGCTTGTAGTATATCTTTATTTTACAGGTTGCGAAGGTGTTGGGGGGGGGGGTTCTCCACACAGAACTGTGTCTAGTGGTAGGGGCCAGTATTCTGCCAATTGTTGTAATCAACTGCTTTCCTCCTATGTCTATTGTTGGTTACCTTTATTAATTGATTTGTGTGCCATTTGATCAGAGTACAGTTGATGCACTTCAATGTAATCTGATAATTGTGGTACCACTTAGAACTGTATATATTTGCCATTGTAGATTAACTGAGCACAAAGTGAGTTATTGTGATTGTGTATATGACCTTGAACCTTAATTATATAAAGACTGTTTTCCCTAAAACAGTGTGTGGACATTCCTTTGTGGGTGCTTGGGGACTACACTGTAATGAAGAACCAGCCTGCATCACCTCCTGAGAAGTTAGGCCTTGATTGCTCGACCTGCGCTACTCTATAGAGAATCTTGGCTGGGGTCCTCTGTGCCTCTTCTCTGCCCTATAGAGAGCAGGAGTACAGACACCCCTCCAGTCTTTACCCTCAGTCAAATTGAAAGGGCTATAAGAAAATCTATAAAAATCCCATGGGTTCTTCAAAAAGGCAGGTTAAACCAGTTGAAATCGACCTGCTGGATTTTTTCTTCAAAAGCATCGCCATTCTGTGGTTGCTAACTTGTGGTACAAGTCGCCTTGTCTGTAAATTTCAGTGTCCCAGCATCAAGGGATCCTGTCCTACAGAGGCTTCAACAATAACTGTAAGGACACCTGCAGTCTGTGCGCTGGCCGCCGCTGGGACTTGGTTTCCCACGTCCTCAAGAGATCTGCACCAGTGAATCTTGCATTTCTTCATCGCAAGGGGTTGCATCTGGACACAACCGGAAGAACCCTTGCACCCAGAGATCCTGGGCAGCCCTCTCTCTGGAACCAACGGCAGGAACTCCAAATTGAATTATTGTGTGCGTCATCATGTGGACTCATGGTGGACCCCTGACCCCACTCTCATACTCTGAGGACAGCCTTGGATGCTTTCCAGGTTTTCCTCAATTGGGTTTTGGCTAAGCTCTTAAGTTCCCTGTTCACTAAAACTAGGGTGGCCACCTAAATGCTGCCCACCAGGCCAGATTGTAGACATCCAACATAACACGGGTTACAGGATGGCTCAGCCCTGTGGTGGCTATTGCTTTTCTCTTCCCCTCCTGGGGGATTTGTACTCTCAACCCCGCGTGGGCTACGGGCCTGCTCAGCCCGCTTTGTGCTGTTTCTTCTCTCACCCCCCCTCGCAGGGTATTCAGCTCCTCAACTCTTCGTGGGCTTCGTGCTCCTTTAGCCCCATTTTATGGTTGCCCTCTGCTGGGCATTGGCGCATGCCAAAGTCTCTGGCTGATTATTCCTCTGTTGACACACAAGCATTTATGTTCCTCCCTTGGTCCTTGTCTTCAAGAGTTGGCAACAAAAACTGGTTAGCAACCATGCCATCCACTTTGAAGAGGCCCAGTACACCTGTTTGCAATGTCCAGTTCACATATAACCAACACACATTGGGGAGTTGGGATGGAATCCTCGCTTCACATTCCTTTTCCCTGAGGGGGATGAGGGGTTCACACCCATTGGAATCCCTCTTGACCTGACCCCTAGAGTGTATTGTGTAGCAGGCTCACCTTTCTACTCGCAAAAGAGGTGGGTCCCTCCTTGAGAAGGAACAAATTCCCAGAATTCTACGTCAAGACCGGAGGCTCACATTATGTTTCTCTTCCTTTATTATTGCATATAAGGAAAAGCTCAGCAGCAAGATATTTTGTGCACCTTATATATAAACATACTTATAATGAAGGGGCATCAAACATAATAAAACACCATGAAATGTATCCCAAGTCCATAACAGTAAAAAAACTCAATTTCCCATGATGGTCCAAGGTCCACTAGTGTCCATAACCATGTCCCACCCTTCCTCCAATGGGTGTGCAGGTATCCCCATAAACAGTCTTGAACAAGAAGTAACTTCCTCTTTCTTTGCTGCTCACAGCAAGAGATAAGTTCACTTCTTGTTCAATTCTGTTTATGTAGGCACTTGAGCATATTAATTGCTTAATCGTATATTTGTTTATTTATATTATATGTACTTGATTAGCACGCAACGTGTTTATAATTGCCTTTCTCGTCAGGCGTATCTTCCTTGTTTCTTCCGACGCCAGCTAATTCCTGCTGGAGTCAGACTATATTAATTGCGAACTTTTCATTCGCGTATCCCTGCTTGCAGCATCTTTGCTGAGCGCTGCAGTGGGTACTGCTGTGACTGCGCTGGCTTTCCCGGCCCGGAGGAGTTTCTCGCAGGCTCCGGGGAAGACAGCGCAGCCTTAGACGGTGCACAGCGCCGCTCCCGAGCCACCAGGGAGAGCTCCTGCTCTCCCTGGTCCCTTTCTTCAGGCTCTGGCGCTGACGTAAGCATTTCTGTTAGAAAATAACGGTTGCTGTGAACAGGGGCGCCGGAGTCTTTCACTTGCCATTATTACAGAAGAATATATAAAAAAATATATAAATAAAAACATTAAAAAAAGAGCAAGGTCACACAGGAAAGAAGGAACTCTTCTGTTCTGCTGCTCCAGCCTGATTAGGGAGCACATTTAGAAACAAGAACAGAAGTGGAATTAAGTACTCCTACAAAAAATAATAATAATAATAATAATAATATATTGATCGACGACAACTACTGGGCTTTGAGAGAAGGCGATCAGTGAGCCCAGAAGAAAAAAGAAAAAAAATAAAAAAAGGAACAGAAGGCAAGGTGCTTATAATTATCATGGCAGCGCAGTACTCCCCTCAATCAGATCAGGCTTGGTCTGAAAGTGAGGAGGATTCAGGTTATATTGATGAGGTGGCTATGGAAAAAAGCCTTCAAAAAAGGTATTGGCATCCACTGTTGAGAACCGCATTAAAAAGGCTGTGTCAGGCATGCTCCTGCCAATACAACAGCGCCTAGACAATATGGAGGCGCGCATGCGAGGGGCATCTCCGACAGGGAGAAAAAAAAAACAGAAGAGGAAGCACCTTACACAAGGGGATGTAGTCCGGCTCGCAAGAGCAAGAGCTCTCTGACCCCCCCACCCCGTGAGCCAATCGATTCCTGCCACTGCTGCCGTATCGGACGCCTTCTCCAGGCTGAAAAAAAGCCTTTATGAGTAGGAAGGTAACCCCGTCCCTTGAAGGACCCTCTAGCCCAGAGGAGGAAAGCAGGGGTACTAGACCCTCAAGCCCAGAGGGAGATGAAAAGGGCATGGAAGCAAGAATATATGATGACGATCTGTCGCACTTTTCCTCAGATGAAGATACCCAGATATGGGGTTCGAAACCCTGAACCTCGGTGATTGCGGCAGCCCCCCATCCCCAGGAGAAGCACTGGGGAACAGCCTCCTGAAAAGGGGATGTTCGCTCCCGAAGATTAAGTACACCCCAGATCCTCTGACTGGGAGCCATCAGCCAGAACAACGGATTACATTTTTTAGCAGGCTGCGCAAGCCCCTCAACAAAGAGATCAGAGCGAGACTACGGGCAGAATGCCCACTTCCTGAGATACCAGATAGTGGCTCTGACTCCAGAACTCAATTAAAACATGATCACATTCTTGGGCAAGCACGAGAAAGATCCTAGGAAAGGCATCGACCGAGCCTGGAAGTCCTCCCAGGATAAGCTTCCGGACGTCACCGGTCCCCTTGCAAAGATCTTAGACCTGGCGGAAGAAGCCTCCAACTCGTCAGACCCTATTGACCCAGTGATCCTCTCCGGTTGGGCTCAGAGAGCAATCTGTCTACTGGGCAATGCAAGCTGTGCTATTTCCAAGGAGCATCGAAAGGGCATCCTCTTTAAGATTGACTCGAAGCTAACTGAATTGGCAAACACTGAGTCTGGAGCTGCCGCTCAATGCTTACTCTTTGGGGATCCTTTCATGAAGGAAATGGCTACATTTGTCGGTACCGTTACCGCTTTGAACAAAGCCTCCATCAAGAGGAACTTTGCATCAAAAATGTTCCCCAGGGCCTGTCGAGGTCGCTCGTCCCGCCGCTATTCCTTAAATAGAAGAGCTCAATACCATAGGGAGCAACACAATGCCTAACAAGAGCGCACAGATACCTTTTTTCCATCTAGAGGACGAGGCAGAGGGCGTTTCTGGAGGAGAGCCGCTAAGAACACAGCCCAGCATCAACCCGCAGGTCAGTCTGCTCATACCAGCACCACATCCTCCCATTGGGGGGAGGCCAACGCTCTTTACAAATGCTTGGGATGTCTTATCAGGGGACGCCTGGGTCAGGGACACAGCACATGCCTAGAGTTTTTCACACAGCCCTTTCAGGTCAGTCGCCCCGCCCCTATAGTTATATCCAAAATAGATAGGAGTGCGCTAGATGGCGAGATTCGCAGCCTATATGAAAAGCAAGCGATTCACCCCTGCTCGAGTCCGGATGGTTTCTTCAGCTCCATTTTTCTAGTGCGCAGGAAGGAGAAGATGAGGCCCGTAATAAATCTGCGCTCAACGAGTATAATCTATCGTCATTTCAATATCGAAAGCATCCACATGCTCAGGGACATCTTGAGACCAAACAATTGGCTCATGCGCCTGGACCTAAAGGATGCCTCTCGCAGTGCCCATTCATCAAGCACATGTGAGTTACCTAAGGTTCTCTTGGGGGCTCCAAGACTGGGAATTCACGAGTCTACCCTTCGGGCTCTCTTCAGCACCCTGGGCCTTTACCAAGCTATTAAGACCAGTGGTGGCTCATCTCAGAGAACAGAGCGTCCGACTAATAGTTTACCTGGACAACATTATTCTTATTGCTCAGTCTCAGGAGCTAGTACAAGAACAAGCCAGGCTGGCTATAGATCTGCTACACTGTCTCGGCTTTCTCATCAATTGGGAGAAGTCAATTCTTTGTCCTTCCAGGAACCTAGAATTTCTGGGCTTCATAGTAGACACCCAGAATGCACAACTTTGTCTCCCAGCTGGCAAGAAACATTCCACCAAGCGGGAGATTCGCAGGCTTCTACAGAGGGACTTAATCTCTCTACGGGAGCTAGCGGGGGTGATAGAACTATCCTCGTCTATCCAAGCAATATTTCCTGGTCCCCTTCATTACCGAGAACTGCAAAGACTGAAGGGTCAACACCTAAGACGCAGTCTCTCTTACTCTCAACGCCAGTCTCTGCCCCCCCCCCCAGGCGAGAACAGAACTCAATTAGTGGCTCACGCACATGGAGGCCTCGAACGGCAGAGCCATCTTCGGTTCCACCCCGGATATCATCGAATCAGACGCCAGTCATTCCGGTTGGGGAGCGAGATTTGGCTTGGTAGCCATGGGAGGGACTTGGTCCCCACAAGAGTTGAAGCATATAAACTGTCTGGAGCTTCTTGCGGGCTCAGTCGCAGTTCGCTCCTTTGCCAGGAACAAAGTGAGCTGCTGTATCTTGCTGAAAATGGACAACATATCCGCAGCAAGATACATCATTCATCAGGGTGGTACCAAATCACGTCCGCTAGCAGAACTAGCAAAGACTTGGCATTTATGCCTGGATCACCGAATTTCCGTTATGGCGTAATATCTTCTGGGTCTCAGGAATGTGATAGCATACTGGCATTCTCGCCATTACGCCGATTCCTTCGACTGGAAACTCAGACATTTTTCTCCGCCTGCAACAGATCTGGGGTCCAATGTTCAAAGATCTCTTTGCCTCCAGTCTCAACACTCAGCTTCCAGTGTTCTACAGATGGAGACCCGACCCAACCGCCTCGGCGAAAGATGCATTCTTACTCCTGCAACCTCTCACTCTTTCTCTCCCTTCGCCGTGCACACCCTCGGCGACAGATGCATTCTTACATCCCTGGACAGAGGGAGGGGTTCACTATGTGTTTCCCCCCTTTTCCATGATAGCAAGGACCCTGGCGAAAGCCCGTCAGGAACAAACATAGCTAGTTCTCATAGCCCCAGTCTGGACTTCTCAGGCCTTCTTCTAGTTCTTCTGGAACTTTCAATGGATTCTCCAATCCTTCTACCCCACTCTCCGGATCTTCTATTGAATCCGTGGAGGCAAGCTGACCCCCTGCTCCTCTCCGGGTCCCCGACTCTGGCAGCTTCGAGGATTTGAGGTGCGAGATGGAGGACTCCGGGCATGTCCCTCAAAGCAGTACATCTCATTGAGGAGAGCTGGGCCCCCGCAACCCTCAAGAGGTATTCCGATTCCTGGAGTGCCTGGTGTCAGGACCGGGGTTTCAATCCAGTTTCAGCACCTTTAGAGGAAATTCTCAATTTCTTAGCCTCTTTGGTGGAAAGAGGACTTGCCTACAGAACACTGAACGCTTATCGCTCTGCGATTTCCACAGGCCACGACCTCATACAAGGGGCCCCAGCCGGAGAGCATCATCTTGTTTGCAGATTGCTTAAAGGCGTCCGACTTACAGTGCCGCCTCCGTCCCGTTATGACAAATTGTGGGACGTTAACAAAGTGCTCAATCTTTTTCTCTCGAGGCCGTCTAACGAGAAGCTAGTGCGTACGGCTCTCTCTGGCAAGCTTGCTACCTTGCTTTGTCTAGTTTCTTGTAGGAGAGTTTTGGACGTCAGAGCTCTAGAACTAGCGGGAAGGTCTTTTTCTCCCGACGGTATAGTTTTTCACATACGCAGAAGAACTAAGTGCGACTCGAAAATGATTTCTTACACAGCTTTCAGGGAACAACCCAAGCTTTGCTTAGTACAAGGTTTGAAAACCTACGAAGTAGTGACAGCTTCCCTCAGAACCTCGCCCAATAGTCAGCTTCTCATAGCTATTTGCAGACCCCACAAAGCAGTTTCAGCCCCTACTTTAGCACGCTGAGTGCGCTGGACCCTAGCACAAGCAGGGTTAGATACTCTTCAATTCGGCGCCCATTTTGTTAGAGGAACCATGGCCACCAAAGCCTTCCAGGTTGGTGTTCGTATAGAGGACATCATGAGGATGGCGGATTGGGCAGGAGAGTCAGTATTCAAAGAGTTCTACCTGAAACCAGTAGAACAGCCTGCTTCGATTGTGGTAAGTAAGCTTTGAACGAGCATAATGTGAGCCTCAGGTCTTGACATAGAATAAAGATTTTCCATAATAACTTACTAGAAAGTCTTAATTCTATTAAAGACACGGAGGAGAGCATTATCCCACCCAGCGAGGGAAAAGAGTGGCGCATATCACTCGAGTAATTTTAAGCATTGCAATAGACTGTTAATTGAAAATACATGCATAGTTGTACACTAATACAATGCTCTTTTCTCTACCACCCCGCAAGGGAACTAGGGTTACCATATGCATGAAGTCATTATAGTTCTGTATCTTTTTCTTGACAGCGTCTACAGACAAGTCTGTCTAATCCACAGCTCGACGCCTCTTCTGGTTGACCACAGTTGTGTTTCTACTTATTCACGGACAGCCAAGTTTGCAGCCTCGAAAGAGGAAGTTACTTCTTGTTCAAGACTGTTTATGGGGATACCTGCACACCCATTGGAGGACGGGTGGCACATGGTTATGGACACTGGAGGACCTTGGGGAGCATCATGCGAAATCGAGTTTTTTTACCGTTATGGAACTCTTATGGACTTGGGATACATTTTTATGGTGTTTTATTATACGTTTTATTATATGTTTGATGCACCTTCATTAGAAGTATGTTAATATATAAGGTGCACAAAATATCTTGCTGCTGAGCTTTTCCTTATATGCAATAATTAAGGAAGAGAAGCATAATGCTCACCTCCGTGTCCTCAATAGAAGAAGACTTTCTAGTAAGGTGTTATGGAAAACCTTTATTCATCACATGACTTAACCTCCGCTCTCGACTTTTAAAACTAGCGAGAGGTCTGCGTCCTATTGACTTACGATGGATTCAAAATGTCATCCGTGCAGAAGTCAATCACGGTCTGAAAACTGAATCCCTGCCCCAAAAGAATGAGGCAGCACACAAAGCTCAGACAGTCTACCATCAAATACTGGAACCTGACAGGCACATCAATTTTATAACCGGACCACTGGTTTCAAAAAGTAACAGTGCCAATGTCAATCATGATGATCGAAAAGGCCATTTCAGCTAAAATGCCACAGACAAAAAATAAATACAAAGTAGAAAATAAATAAAAAATATCGCACCGCCTAACCACCATCAATGGTAGTTCACCTCCATAACATAGCCGCACTGCAATACACTAGGAGTATGGTTATGGAAATAAGCAATAACCTTGGATAGATAAAACTATGTAGAAAACAGTAATGGCCTATGAGACCATGACAATTTCCAATGAGCAAAAAACAAAGTATATCAGCCAAGTTGGCATACCCATATTGCAATGCTGTGACTCGCCGATCTGGAGGAAAACCTCCAGCGATGGCTACATGGCAGTGTGCGTTTGTGGCAGTCTACCTGAAATGGCCTATTCTACTCACACATTACAGAGGCACATTTTTACCCTGGATTTTCTTTTCAACACAACATAATACTATGTGTGAATTGTAAACAAGTCAGAATCTAATCTAGGGTTTTTCCCCATGGTAATTGGCAGAACGATAGCCAATCAGCTGCCTTCTGTATTGGATTAACATTTGTGAACAAGTCTATTTTTTAGCTCTATGGGATTGACTTTCAAAACGGGAGCTAATCAAATTGACGCTTAAGAAGCAGCTGTATAATAGGACAATCCACGTAACTTCAAAACGTATTCACTTTGTATACTCTAGGAAATTAAGTTGATACTGCATGACACGCAAATAGCGTATACACTTTAGGTCATTAGAATGCAGTTTAATTCTTTCTGCAGATACTTTTTATTACATTTAAAAAAGATTTACTTTGTGAATTTGACAGTGAACCAATGGAGAACATTTTCAACATACTTGGTCTGTGTGCTAGTACACCCCTGGTTTAAAACTGAGTGCTTTTCTAAACAAATAGATCAAAGACTATGTATTAAATACATAAGTGTTGGGTATGTCAGAGAAGCTGCACACTTGCAGTTTAATTTGATTGTGTGAACACATTGTTTTGTAAATGAAATGCAGATAATGCGACATAATAACAAATTACTTACCCCTGGTAATGTTCTTTCTATTTGATGCTCCCTCCCACGGATTCTTCATCTTTGATATACCGATATCCTGCTTGCAGTCTTGGAAACATTTGACAGCAAAGGCGCTGTGAGGCATCGCGTGATTGTCCCTGGACTGTATCCATCCCGTGCTTGGACGGGACGTCGATAATGGTACAAATAGCACGCACTGCGTCCACTGCCTCAGTTCTAGTTTTTTCCTCTTACTGCATAGCAGACTTGAGAATTACAAAAAATCTGCATGGGCGCTGAAAGAGAATGGAGTTGAAAACATGCATCCATAGTCAGAGGGGTAGAAGATGGATCTGTGGGAGGAACATCCAGTAGAAAGAACATTACCAGGGGGTTAGTAATTTGTTCTTCAAATGGATTGTGACCTCCCACATATGCCACATCTTTAGTAGACTCCCATAGCAGTGACCAGTCTTTTTTTATTACATGTTATATTATGTAAAATAGCTTTCCCAAATCTGGTCCTCTGACCAGACAAGCTGTCCAAACAGTAATGTTTTGAAAAAGTGTGCATCAAACACCAAGATGCAGCATTTCAGATGTCCTGCACTGGTACACCTCTTTGCAGAGCGGAGCTGGTTGCCCCCACTCTGGTGGAATCCGCACTAGATTTTCAGGGACATCTTTCCCAGCTATAGACTAACATTATGAAATACACAGAAAGCTCCAAAGTGACAAAGATTGTTTAGTCAAGTCCTAGTCTATGTCCAGCATAACCCACAAACAGTTGATCATCTCGTCGGACATTTGCCAATCTGAAAATATAAAAGTTTAGAGCCCTTTTAAGGTCAGGTCTATTCAACCTCTCTTCCTCCTTGGGCAGATGAGGAGGTGGATGCAATTCTATTTGTGTCAGATGGAATTCGGGAACCAGGTTGGGAAGGAAGGACGGCTAACCCTCAAAACGACCAACTCCCTGGAAAACATAGTAAAAGGAGTTTATGATGGAGCTTTTAGCTCACTCACTCTGCAAGCAGAAGTTATGGCTACTAGAAAGATTGTTCTGAAGGGTAATACCAGAGCGGACAGGAATTGAGAGTTCAAATGGAGTTCCCATAAAAAATGTCAGTACTAAGTTTAGATCCCAAACTTGGGATTATGAAAGGGACCAGTGGGAAAAAAAATTGGTCAGTCCCTTGAGGAACTGATTCACAATGGGTATTTTAAAATAAGAGACTGGCTCTGGTGTGCGTTTGAAGATGGATAACGCTGCCAGGCAAACCTTAACAGTAGCCACCTGTAGTCCCTGGTGGGCCAGGTGTAACAAATAAGAAAGCACTGCAGTGTATTGCAAGCAAAAGGATCAACATCTTAAGCTCTACACCAACTGCAAAATGTGTTCCAATGGTAGCGGTATAGTGCAAATGTTGCTGGTCTTCTGGCCAAAAGCAACGCCATTAGCATGTGTTTTGGCAGGTCCCAATATTTGTATCTTAACCATTCAGAAAACAGGTGTGTGGGTTCAGAGCTCTGATTTCTAGACGAAGAAGGCGACTTGCTCTTGTGAGAGTAGGTCCACTCTCTCGAAAAGACTGACTGGAGGGTAGCTGGACATGTCGAGGTTCTGGGCACCACATCCTCCTGGCGCAAATCGAGAGTAATCGGGATCATGAACTTCCTAAACTTCCTCAACCTCCCGATGACAAGATGAATGATGGGGATTGGTGGAAAGGTGTACAGGAGTGGACATTTACAGTCAACCAGGAAAGCGTCTCCTAGAGCATCTCTCGGAGGAGATTGCTGGAGAAGAAGGTCACATTTCCTGGTGGCACTAGACACAAACAGATCCACTTGATGGGTTCCCCAAAAGGGCAAAAATCTCTGCAAGGAATTCCTGCGATCACTCCCACCCATCGGAGACTCTGCTCTGCCTGCTCAGAGTGTCTGCCATTGTGTTCTTGAGAGAATTTCTGCCTTGTAGCACACAAAGGCAGAGCTTAATTGCCTCCCTGAAGATTCTGAAGAGGCCCAAAGGCCGCTTATCACAAGAATGCTTATGTGAACTCCCCCCCCCCCCATCCCACGAGGGAAGAATCTGACTACCATTAACTCTCGCCATGGTTGTCCAAAAGGATCCCCATTCACATTTCCCCTCAGAGGCCCATCACCAGAGATACTGTGCGACCTTGCTCAGAACCAGAATAAGGTCCGTCATCTCACCTGAGAATTGTGACCACTGGTATCTGAAGGCCCACTGAAGGGACCTCATCCATAGTCAGGCTTCTGGCACCAGAGAAATTTAGGATCAAAAGCCAGTAGATGTCGGGCATTCTGAAATCTTGTCACCATCTGAAAGATATGTTGAGCCTTCAACTCGGGGGCTGGGGGGTTGGGGGGGAACCTTTCCTGAGTAAGATTCCAGTACTGCTCCAATGAATTGCAGCTTTTCAGAAAGGGTCTCCTGAGGCTTCACGTTGAGGGAGAAGCCTTGTTTGTGGTGAATGTGGCAGGTGCTGTTGAAATGTACCAGCACCTGTTAAAACTGGCTCTAATGAGCCAATCATCTAGGTAGGGAAAGATGTGGCTCCCTCCCAGCTTTCAATTCGCTGCAACCACCACAATCAACTTTGTGAACACCCTCAGGGCAGAGGTCTGCCCGAAAGACAGTACTAGAAACTAATGAGAACAGCCAATGGTGAACCGTAGGTATTTTCTGTGCTTGAGATTTATAGGCACAAGGACGTAAGTATCCTGAAGATAGAGTGACACCTTCCAATCCTGGAGCTGAAGAGCCTGGGGGATCTGCGAAATAGTGACCATCTTGAATCCGTCCTTCCTGAGGAACTTTTCCAAGCATCTCATGTCCAAGATGGGTCGCAGTCCTCAGTCTTTCTTGGGAACCAAAATAGGAGTACCAGCCTTTGTATTGCTCCGCTACAGGTACCCTTTCCGTGGCACCTTTATCCAGCATGGAAAGAATTTCCTGCAGAAGGAACGGGTCTGGTTCCCGAAGAGATTGCTCGCTCAGGAGACAATCTGGGGGTCTTTTTGGAAATGGGGATAGTACCCTTGAGCCACTGTTTGAAGTGCCCACGCAGCATAAGAAATATAACTCCATTCTTTCAAATGCTGGGTTAACGTGCCTCCCACAGAGTCCTATGCACAAAGTGCTTACAGAGGTTTTGGAGTTGTAGCTGTGGCTAAGGGCAATGAAGAGGTGGCTGCCTGAGCAGTTCCCTCCTCCACATTGTCTAGGGTTATGTGAAAATAAACCTCCTTTGCTCTCTTTGGGCAGACTGACCACTGCCACTTTGACCAAAGCAAGAGTAGAAGTGAGTAGACAGCCCTCTACAGGCTTGGAAAGGCAGATGCTGCTGTGGCTGACAAAACCAGCTCCTAAGGATTTTGCAGCCGCTTTAGTAGCCTACAGCTTCTCTAACCTGTGGTCAGCCTTTGCTCTAAAAAGGTTGGACCCAAAGGGCATGTCCAGAAGCCTTGACTGGACATCAGGAGCAAACAGATTTGCGCAGCCATTCCTTCAGGAATATTATCAGCAGCTTGGGAAATTACATTCCACAGTTTGAATGTATACTTTGCCAAGGCACAAGACGCATTAGTGGCCTTGAGTGCCATGCTCCCAGCAGAAAACTTGGCATATATTTTTTGTCATCCCTAGCAGGTCCGATGGACATATAAGCAACTACCTTATAAGTAGCTGCCTGTACCACCAAACTCTCTGGAGTAGGGTGCCTGGAAAGAAATTTAGGATCAATAGATGATCTATATTTCCTCACCAACTCCTTATTGACAGCAGGAGTGGGCTTTTGCCTCTTCTCCAAGGTGGTTTTTTTAAATGCTGAATTAAAAGGCATCGCATGTTTCTTGGGAGGGCCCTTACCAAGGAGGTCAGTGAGGTCATCCTAAACTAGGTCCTTTGCAGGACGCCAACATACTCAGTGACCCTATTCATAACGGTCCTGTATGCAGCACTTGGATGGGCAGTTATGTCAGGTGAAGCAAATTCCACTTCAGGGGATGTGTCCAAGACATTGGCTTCTTTGAAGCAAGTAGCCGAGTACTCCAAACATCAGAAATGAACTCTAATGGGACATTAGGTGTGCCAAAGCATTTGTGCCCAAAGGGTATAACGTCATCATCTTCCTCTTCCTCAAATATGGATCCAACAGACTCTAAAAAGTCCTCCTTCGATTGTGGCTTAAAACCCAAAGTTGGTACATAGGTTGACATCAATGACTGAAATCCTTCGATAATGAAGGTATTGAAGTCTTTGGCTTAGATGTACCGCCTGCAGTCGACACGGTCGACGATACTCGAGCAGCCATTTCAGAGGTCTTTTGATGCAGGGTTTTGAGCGCACAGGGTCAAAGCTTTCAATGATTTCCTGTCAGCTTTTGAAGGGGCAAGTGGGATCGCTAACCTTTTTCGGCTCTTTCGAAGATCAGTAGGGGGCGCCTTTGAAAAAGACGTCCCTTTGACAGAATATTTCCCAATCAGCTGCCGATGCAGATTTATCTGGGAAAACATACCAGTCTCTTGTCGTGGAAGGAGTCTTAAAGACCAACAACAATGGCATATCTTCTTTGATTTATTTTTGAAGATGACGAAGAATGATGCGTATCGCTCCTAGACCTCGAACGCTTTCAGTGTTTGCAATGTTCTTTAGGCCTCTGAGGTGATTTGTCCCCTGTAGAACTTCTGCCTTCATAAGATTTCCTCTATGGAGGAATAAAGGACAGATTTTGAAACTGAGCGACCCAAGGAGAATCATCTTTCTCTATTTCAAGGGCTTGTTAGTCATTGACTAACAGGAGGCACACTCGATAATTTAGCGCTCCTTAACAAGGCATCAGAGGCATATTCTGTGCAGATCGGTGGTGGACATCTTTGAATCACACTGAACACCTCTTGAAACAGGTCATATTCAGAAGAATTTAAAGTAATACGTAGAAGAATTGTTGAGTCTAACTGTTACGAGAGCGTGCTGTTCATGCAAAAAATTAAACAGAGGCAATGGCACAGTGCGTACTATTTAGACCATCATCAATGTCACATCCGAGCACACTGGATACCATTCAGGGACATTGACTCAATGCCACACAGCGTCCTCTGCTGTTGAAAAGATTTCCGAAACTGCAAGCAGGATATCAGTATATCAAAGATGAGGAATCGGTGGGAGTATCCATTAAATGCTCTCATCTATACATTGTAATAGTAGAGCAATATCTAAATTACACTTTCTAAAACAGTGTGCGTTTGGCCCGTGTCGAATAAATGCGTTTTCAATTTAGACTCTTCAATAGCGACACATCTGTGTGCAGGTCTCTGAGAACATGTTAATCTCAACCCAAGTTCAGACTAAAGACTTGCCTTAGTTTATAAGGTGTTTAAAATAGGTTTTATATAGAATATGAAATTTCTCTGGAATCCACATCTCTGACTTCTTAACTCCATCACAGCTTCTCAGAGTTCCCTTTACACTGCTGCAACTGGCATTTCTGCTCCCGACATTGCAGGGACATCTCTGCAGGCTACAAATCAGTGTGGTTCAAACCAGACTTGCTCATTAAGATCCCCTGCTAGGGACTCGCTTTTGGAGGACTGTTACGAGAGGACTCCTGTGCGGAGCTTGATCATCCACAACAGAACCGCATCCTTGCCAGCTGGGGACCCATTAATCACTTCTGCAAACTCACATCCTGGAGAGTGGTCAATGGCATTTTATGAATGGAATTATTAGACCCTCCCCCTGGACTTCTTTTTACATCAGCGTAAATCAACAACCCCCATCTGTAACTTACTTGTGCGGTTTTAATAATGACACATCAGGCTGCTGACAACACCTACAATCAACCTACCATCTGACAACTCGGACTCCAGCTCTCCCACAGAATATGGAAGCAACACAGGACATCCAATGACACAGATATGATCCAGAGACAAGAGACCTGAAACTCTACATATTGAACAATGCCTGCTTCACCTCTAAAACTTTTTTTTAGAGGACCAGACATGCTCTTGGTAACAGAAACCTGGCTGTCAGACAACTGCAAAGTAAAAGACCATGAATAAGTCAACCATACCACCAGAGGAAGAGTTGATATTGGCACACATGAGACACTGCAAAATCTCATCTTCATAAAACATTGATTTCTTAGATCGTTTAGGACTCCTGATCTAGCAATAAAACACAAACATCAAGAGTCCTCCGAGACTTCAACATTTGGTTTTAGGAGCAAACTCAGCACCCAAAATCTTGAGCTCATAAGTGGCTAGTGTTTACCTCAAACAAATTATCAAAAGGAGCAACAATCTGCAGGTGACACCATTGATGCAATCTTTTGCTTAGAAGGCCTAATAACCATCTGTACTCCATTAAGATTCTTACGACATGATCAATGAATGATTCCTTTTACTATCAACACAGCCATGCGTGAAATCTATTTAAGAAGCAACGTACTAAGCATACAGCACACCATCAACACTGCAATACAGAAAAGAATTGGAAGCAACATCCAAACACCGGTCAATGACTTTCAGCCTGCAACCCCATTAATAGTTTTACAGAAATAGCAGAACCAGGCTTGAAAGAACCAGTGAAACTTAGTGTTAGGCAGAAACCTGTGCAGTTCCCTTGGGGACCACTGCAAAAGATTTAGGACTACAGGTGTTGGCAGTAAACCCACTTGGTAGCAGTCTGTACCACCCAGATTTACCTGGTAGCTGTGGCTGAGCAGTCAGACCTCTCTCAAGAAGAGTTAGGCAGTATGTAAAGTATACAAAATAGGCACTCCGACACAATAGCACAAGCAAACACTGACCAGAGATTTGGTATCAAGGTATGTAATTATTCATTTAAAAACACACTTATTGAAACACTCCAGCACTATTATTGTAAATCACTAAACACAGTTACTATTATTATATATACATCCCTTATTCCTTATCAGACAAGTCTTAGTTAACACCACTTATTTCCAGACAGAGGTGAGCGCTCAACTATAGATGGCACTCCAATAAGTTAACGAAAAAGGGAGGGGAAAAAGGCAGAAGTTAGGAAAATACACCACACTAATACTTAGGAACTCTTAAGCAAGGCAGGAAAGTCAAAAGTTACTTGTGAGCCAAAGTCCATAGGCCGGGCCCACTCTTGGAGAGAGCAGGGCACAAATGCACCCAAGATCACACAATGCCAACAGGCTTAAAAAGTCTTGCAGGGAGTTCAGAAAAGGTTTTAGTTAGGCTCAGAAAAGTTCAGCCAGGGTGTCCCAGGCTAACCCAGGGTCAAAAGCCGGGGGCTAAATCTACCCCGTACAGTCGGTTGCCAGGCGGAACACGGTGCCTTATGTGGAAAAAGGATCCTCCAGCGGGGGCAGTTGTTCCTGGCAGCGGGTGCAAGTCACGGCGTCGTCCAGAGGAAGAGAAGATCTCGACGTGGAGGAAAGATGAAGGTCGTTGCACTGACAGGGAAGAAACCAGCAGCAGAGTTTTTCGGTTAAAGGTACTACCCTTTGATTTGCGGTAGTGGTAAAACGTGGTATGCCGGTTGCCGGGGGGCTTGACACAGGCAAGGCGGCCACGAGATGCTCCAGGAAGCGAAAAAGGAAGCAGACTGGTTATCCCCACCAGTCGTAGGAAGAAGACTCTCCGGGCTGGAGATCTCCTCGGTCGTTGGGAAAAGTGGCGAGACGGTTCAGCAGGGCTCCACCGGTGGTGTCGTCGTAGCTTGTCGGCTCAGCTTCTCCCTCGTCGGATTCTTAGGTCCTGTGGTTACTTCTAAAGTTCCAGTCCCCAAAGCCCTGCTTTTATGCACAAAACCCCCATTCACTCAGCCTAGCTGTCACTCAAACATGCTAAGTGGTGAGCCGGCCGGCTCACCACTTGGGCCAATCAGGACGGAGTGCGACTTGAGTTGCCTAGGCAACTCAGTCCAGGGTGCCTAAATCCCCCTCCACCCCTCCTAAGTACCCCAGACAGAGTGGCACCACTTCTGTGGAGAAGCCCGCCAAAAGGTGGAACAAAGGGCTCAACTTGGGTTGGAGTCACAGAAGCGAACACAAATGCCATTTTAGAACCGATTTCTGGCAAAAAAATACCAACCGGAGAATTAATATTAAATAAATAAACCAGCGGTATGTTCGAGGCTATAGGAATTAAATAATTAAAGTTGGTAGCCTCGAACAATGGGAAATCCCATAGAGATATATTTGCGGTCGAATATAAAGAGTAGTATCCACTGCCACCAGCCAAAACTTGATCAGGGGGGACGGAGACGTGCCCCCTCAACTAACAGACCCTGGGGCAATCGAATTGCCCCGGCCAGTACGTCCACAATATGATGGTTTGTACTGGTTCTTTTCTGAATTTGAGACTAGTAAAGTCAATGGTGACTTTACATGCCCTGGGAGACAGTCAGTCCCAGGGTATGGAGTCTATATTGGGGGGTCACTATGACACCCCTGTGTTACTGCACTAAGGGTGCTGTGTAACACACATCACAAAAACACATGAAACCCTATGGAGTAAAAGACCCCATAGCCCATTAAACACATCTAGAGTCAAAGAAACACACTCAAATCATGCCCAAGAGTGAGGGTAAAAGAGTCTCACTCTTGGCAGGAGAAAAAAATAAACCCCAAAAATCCAGCAAAGCTGCTAGGGGACTCACTAGGTTAGGAAATTCAGCTTAAACACAGAATTCTCCCTAACACTTAGCAACAAAGCTAGCTCTCCAATAGATCCCTGGCCCCTCGAAGATCAACAGAAAAACTTAAAGGATACCTCAGCTTTCTACTTTAGCATATTAATAACCGTTACCTTGAACCATCAATTCTAGCAAAAGCTTTCATAACTGCCTATGTCAAAATACTTCTAAAAAGAACACAGACTTTCTTTCCATCTCCAACATAACTTGCAAAGTTGAAATTTTAGAGAGCTACGGATACAGGCAAATCCTGGAGCATGGAGTATAACTTACTAGATCACTAACAAGTGGACTTAAAACCTACAGGTGCTGAATCGGAATTAGTTTCCATTCAACAACTACAAAATCACAGCAGGCAACACAACCGCTGATAGGGCTGGGCGATATATAGCGGGTTTTGGAGATATATAGATATATTTTCAGAATCTATATAGGATGAGACAATATTATTAACATTGAGATATATGGGATACATTACTAACCATAATCTTATTTCTGATGCTTGCATTTGCTTAGATTCACATGCTCTGCATAGTCCGACATCTAGTGGTAGTCGCTGAGTATTCCAAGATTTGTTTCTGAAACTCGAAAAAGGACATCAACTGGGTGTGTTAGTAATACTATCCTTAGTGTAACAGGCACTGCACTGATGGTCTTTCACGCGTCAAGGTCCCTCAGATTGTTTGCTTCAGGCATGAGGTCGCATGAAAGGTAGCGGGAGTAGAGATGTGATAAAGTAGAAAAACAGAGCAGAAAACATCTATGCGCCTTCGACTCCAGAAGGGGAGGAAGGGTGGGCCGGGCCCATGTGAATCTAAGCAGAAACAAGAATCAGAAATATGATTACAGTGAGTAATGCATCCCTTTTGAGGCTTGTGGATCTGCTTGGATCACACGCTCTGCATGGATTAGCAAGCAGTATCTGGAGAAGGTGGGATGTGAGAAGGTACAGCGGCAAATAGATATTTTAGCACCACCAGAATTTTACAATCTGACTGCAAAAAAGGTCAGACCGTACAAAAAGTCCAAAAAATGCTACCACCAAAAGGTTCGAACACCAAAGGTTTGAACCTTTGGTGGTAGCATTTTAGGCAAGTATATATAAAAAAAACAAAAACTGCAGGGGTGTCAACACCCCGCTCACTATACTTTATAGTATAGTGAGCAGGGGAACCCCTGCAGCTCCCAAAAAAAGGACTCTGCAGTCGCCTGTTCCCGATCACAGAAGTGAAAGGGTACAGGTGTCACAGGGACACAGCCTTGAGAAAAGGTTTATGTTGAGGGTGTGGGTGGGGGTGTGGGTATGAAGGTGTTTTTGACGTGTGCTTGCATGGAAAATGTACAAACCTTTTGTGGTTCGTACATTTCACATGCAAACTTTTTGGCCGCGGGAAAATCAGCCGCAGTCGGATCACGTCGATCCGTACTGCTTGTCCCACCTGTCAATCTGCTTTAGAGGGAGTTTCAATGCAATAATGCTGTGTGAATGTATGAATGAAACTCCATGTAGCATTCTAGCAAATGGTGTCTAAGGGGATGTTTACAGTGAAGGCTAAGGTAGCTCCGGAACCACTGGTGGAGTGAGCCCCTGGGAGTGAAAGGGATAGGGAATAGAGTTGTATGAATTTGACTATCCATCTGGAGATGGCGTTTTTAGAGATGATCGCCTTTTCTACCAGGTTCTATGGTTATAAAGAGCTGGTCCGTTTTCCTTGGGGGTTCGGTTTTGTTTGCATAGTACAAGACCGCCCTCCGCACATCTAGTGTATGCAGGCTTTTTTCAGCTGAGTTTGATGGATTTTGAAAGAAGGTAGGAAGTTTGATAGATTGGTTAACATGGAACTTTGAAATGAATTTAGGCGAAAACCTAGGGTGTGTTCTATGGACTCATGACTCAGTTTATAGAGGTGATCGCTACCAATAATGCAGTTGTGTAGGTCAGGTGTTTTAGGCTGGCCTTGTGCAAAGGGCAGATCCATGAGTTTGGAGAGCCCAACATTAAGATCCCAAACTGGTGGAGGGTTAGAGATGGGAGGGTATAGCCTCTTTACCTCTTCCATGAAGGCCTGAATGACAGGTACTTTCTAACAGGACACTTTGCTCTGTGCAGTGGTGTAAGCGGACAGAGCCACCAGGTGTACCTTGGAGTTAAATACTAGGCTGGAACCTACTAGGTAAAGCATGTTATGTAGAACGTTGGCTGGAGAACATTCAATTGGACTTATTGATTGTAACCTGCACCTTATTACAACCTCTCCCACTTGTTGAAGTAGCAGTGTCTGGTGTTGGGTTTCTGTGCTTCTTTTAGGATATCCATGCATGTGTGGAAGAGTTAAATGACTGACATCTAGGACTTCAGGAGACAGGCTTCCAAGTTCATAGATTGAGGACGAGGATGGGGAGATGCCCCCTTGTGTTGTAATAGCATGTTGTAGGGACACAGGAGCTTTATCGGGTTGCACATCGATAGCCAGTTTGAGCAGATGTGAAAACCAAGGTTGTCTCGCCCACATAGGAACAACCAGGATTGTAGTAGTTTGCTTCTGGTGAATCTTGTGCACTATCCTGCTCAGGAGTGGTGTCAAAAGAAAAGCATAAGCAAGTTTCCCTGACCAGTTCATCCACAGGGTGTTTCTTTGGACCCTGGTTGGGGAAATCTGGACAAAGGGTCTGGGTAATGTGCATTTAGACTTGTGGCAAACAAGTCTAAGGAGTGATGACCCCATTGGGAGAAGATTCCAGCTAGAATATCTCGGTTGAGTTGCCACTCGTGTTCTTCTGGTAGAGGGTATCTGCTCAGAGTATGTGCCAGAGCATTGAGTTCACCTGGAACGTTTTAAGGAACATGTTCCACCCGAGTGCCCTCTTCCATATTCTTTGGGATAGCCTGGAAAAACTTTGAGAGTGGGTGCCTCCCCTGTTTGTTTATGTCGAACATGGCAGTGGTTCCGTCTGTGTGGACCTGCACTGTTTGACCTGAAAGATGTTGCTGAAAAGCTTGTAGAGCTTTGCGAACTAGAAGATAATGGGTGAGTCCCAATTTTTTGTTTAAGGGGGATTGAGCTGTGGGGGGGTGGGGGGAGTGAACCAGTTATATAGTGCAAAAACAGAACAGCTCAATTACCTCTCTCTTAGTCCACCTTGATAGCTAGTCAGGGGAAATGAGGATATTTTATCTATTTCATGTATCCAAATGTATATGAAACATAGAATGCCAGTTAGTTTACCAATAGTAAAAACACATTTTATTCAACATATTCAATACTCAAAACGTGTAGTAGGTGCTTTCCACAAGACACCTCATACACCAAAGTGAATAATAAAAAATAATGAGAGGTCCAATGATCTCACAATAAATAGCATTAGTGACTGATTTAAGTGACATAAATGATTGATCACACCAACATGATTTTTTTAGAATGTTATAGCATTGCATTGTATTCTAGGGGGAGCAAACTGGGTGAGAAAGTTGTTATTTTCCTTTTTTTTTTAAATAGACAGTTTTTAAAATGTTTACATATGTTTCGGCTAAAGGTTTACATCAACACCATCCCTGGTGTTCTGCTGTTCTCAGTATAGCCCTCTTCAGGACGGCTGATTTCTTTACAGGTTGACATATAGTTAAAAAAATCCCCAATTGGTCACAATTTGTCAGATACTTGTCAGTATGTTGTGGTTGGACTGGAGCATTATTAGCTTTTAGAGAGGAGATTTCTTCCTTTCTATAGATTGCGTGAAGCGATAACCTTTTTCAGTTCTGCCTCCCACTTGTTTGGAAGTTGATCTTGGGTGCAGTTAATCTCATGTAACTGCTTTTCTGTGCTCTTGTTTTTGAAGTAGCAGTGGGACCTGTGTGTTTTTTGATGACTTGAATACAGGTGTGGCGCTGCTTTTTACGTTCAATGCAGGGGACGTTTTTCCTCTTTTATAATTTGCCCTTTGCCTTCCTCCTTTTACCGCATTCGTCTTGTCCCTTGGCTTCTTCGGCACTGCGAGATCCGAGACCGCTGTAAACGCGAGGACGCAGCAGAACTCTGCAGCGAGTGAGGAGTCTGTAGTTCGGGTCACTTGTGTGCCCGGACCACCGGCAAAGAACTTGTACCAGGGTTTGCGAAACAACTGCTAGATCAAACCAGTGACCGCTTGCCCTAGACCATGGTTTTGCTAACCACTCCTGCATTGGGAGCAGGCGCGCATGTGCAACTAAGTGTATGCCTAAGGTTATCATCCCGAGCAAGCGCATTGCTTTGTGTACAGTTACCTGGTGACTGGTTTTGTAATGAGGTACTTGCAACATGTTTTTTACTCTCTCGTTTGACGGGAAAACCAGCTCCTCTTTTGCCTTTAAAATGGCTCACAGAAATTGTTTTATTTGGTTTGGAACGACTTGACTTTCTCGTTGATGGAGAATCCCAATTGGAAAAGAATGTTGATCGATCTTTGGGTGTTGTGTTTGCAAATGAGACTCCCCGCGTATTAGCCAGTCATCTAGATAAGAGTACACTGGGATTGACTCTCTGCGGCGGTGTGCTGCCACTACTAGAAGCATCTTCGTGAACACTCTTGGGCTGAGGCGATGCCAAAGTGGAGCACCTTGAACAGATAGTGTACTCCCGCTATTTAGAATCGCAGATATTTTCTGTGCACTGGGAACATTGAACTATGAAAGTATGCATCTTTCATATCCAATGTTGCCATGTAATCCCCCGTTTTAAGAGGGGGGATTACTTCTTGGAGCATGGTCATGCAAAACCCTTGAGGTTTGACATGTGTTCGCTGGGCACAGATCTAGTACTGGACGCATGGATAGGTCTTTCTTTGGCACAAGGAAGTAAGTTGAATAAATACCCTTGATTACCCGATTTGCTGGGACAATCTCTATGGCGCCTTTTTACAACAGGGCTTTTACTTCCTCCAGTAGCATGCGCCGCTCTTCTGGCATCATCTGTGTCTTGGCAGGTGGTTGAGTGTTTTTTGCAAGAGTTCTATGCAATACCAGCTTGCTACAGTGGACAACATCCACTTGTCTGACGTGATCCCCCACACATGCGTGGGTGAAATGCGAGATGTGACCTACTGCAGTAGCATGGGAGGGGACTTGGAGCAATGTGTCATTGCTTGGGAGGGGTGTAGCCTCTGCCCCTTCCTCTGGATCTTTCATGACCTCTTTGAAAATTAGACGAGCAGACTGTTCTTGTGTGGAGCCCCATGACAAAGACTGGCTGCTCCGATTGTACCCGGAAGAGCGTTGTGTGCCCTGTCGCTGAAACCTCCTGGAGTTATAGGAACCCCGTTGGACGAAGGGTTTGTTGGTCAATTGGCAGAGGGACTTAAGAGTATCATATTCTTCCTTAGAACTTTTGAGGGCATCTTCGACAGCCTTGCCAAAGAGGGCATTGGTTTCCACCAGCATGTTAAGCAGAGTGGCCTGTGTTTCCAGTTTAAACCCAGACCGTCTAAACCCTGCATGGCGTTTGGCAAGTGTGTCCTCTGCAATGACGCGACACACATTATCTGCAGTGTCAACATTGTTTATAAGAATGCAGCTTTATAACTGCTTGCCTTCTGAGATGGTGCTTAGTAGCTAAGACCTTGAGGGTTGTGGAACCGCCTCAACTTGGTCTTCCGTCCCACTTAGGACAGCCATAACTAGCCACGAGAGTGGTGTTATTAGCAATTATTGCCTGAGGACACCATCGTTCTACCGAAATTGTAGATCTTTTTACTTTCCTTATCTGGCGGGGCTTCAGCCAATGCCAGAGGAGTGCCAGCCCTTTTCCCAGTAGTGGTGGCGACAAGTAAGTCAGGTTTGAGTTGACCCCTAATGTACAAGAGGTCTGTAGGCGCTGGTCAGAATAATTTTTCAATGCAAGGGTTAACCGCCCTCGCGAGGTTTGGCGTAAGCAGAGAAGGCTGGATACGCCTTTGGATGGATTGTAAAAGTGGAATGACATGAGTGGTGACTGGATGACAAATGTCATCATACTACTGGTCTTTGCTATATTGACCCCCCTGGTCTCTCTGTCAGAAACGGGGTCCTGATACCCTGAGGGATCGATAACATACATGTCGTGAGAGGGGCTTTGATTGTGGGAGGCTGGCAGGCCCTGGGCATAATTACTGGGCTGTGAGGCGTCAAGACGTGGCTTTTTGGCAGGGGGTTGGCGTTTAGCAGCCCCCCATCTGAGAGGAGTCCCTAAGGAACCAAAGTTCTAAAGGGTGCCTGTGTATGAAGTCAACAAAAGCAGGAAATTGTAACGCTCACCTGATTCCCGTAGAGGCGCCGGTCTTGACTGGGCGTATACCGTATCTTCAAAGGTGATGTGTAACACACGGCTGGCTCTTTGGGCTGGACCTCTGTGCACTGTATGGCTGACTCGAAGGGTAAGATGTCTGCAGATAGAAAATATGGGATTAAGGAACTGGGTTATTGAATGTCTTTCTCTTCTTCCCTTTCTCTTCTCCTGTAGAACCCCAAAGGTTAACGCTCTCACCTTAGGTAAGTGAACGCCGTGCTCTCCATCTGCCTCAGGGCAGGGTGCTGTAACCAGTTTCTTCACTGGATAAGGGGAGCAGGCCTCTTGACTTCAGAGGACTGCTGTCCGTCGTTTACTGCGCGAACGGTAAGTTTCGAGTAATTCTAATGTCTTTAAAGTCTTTAGTAATGATGTTTCTTGTTTTGCAGGGTTCCGGCGATGGCGGATGACGGGCTGAAGTGAGTTGAAGATGGAGCCCGTGTGATGAATAGAAGCGCCTGGAAGCACGTAAGTAAGCGCTTGTTGCCTGCTTCACGATGCGCTCTAACTGTCTTTTTATTTTGCAGGTACAAGTTCGGAGCGGCTGCAGGGTGCCGGAATACCCACTGGGTTAGATGTGGAAAGGAGTAATGGCACGTGAGTATTAAAGTTCCCCAATGTCTTTAAACGCACCTTGTTTTGTCTTTCAGATGCGGGATATAGCGCCGAAGGCCTCCGGAGCGTGCGAAGAGTTGGTAAGCTTTTGTCTTTCAGATGCCGGAATGCAGTGTGAAGACCTCCGGAGCGCACGAAGAGTAGGTAAGCCTTTGTCTTTCAGATGCCGGAATGCAGCGCGAGGCGTTGGCGACAGCCGATGGACCAGGTAAGTGAAGAGCTGTCACTGAAGACCGTAATGCTAACCTGTTCTTTCTTGTCTTTATAGGTGTTGCTGAAGACTGGATTCAGGATGGTAAGCCTTTTTCCTTAGGCCCAGGATCAGATGCAGAAGACACGATGAGCGTTCTGCTGCAGAGGATGCAGAATAACGCAAAGCAAGATTCATCCATCGGGTGTGGTTTAAATAGCCTCCTGTAGTGCTTAGGTGTCTCCTTCCACAGCCACGCCTAGGTAAGAAAAGAGTTCCTGCTTTCCAGAAGAGTTCCAGTGTTCTGAATCTAGGGAGTGGCTCCTGCCCCACCCAACAGGAAAAGTAGTTCCAAACAGAAGAGGATCAGAGGCTCAACTGGCAGGCAAGTAAGCAGCATGGTCTGCTGCAGGTAAGTCCACCCAAGCATTATGAGCCCGGCGCTTCCAGCGCTGGGACTGGGCATATTTATGAGCCTGGTGCCACTGGCGCCAGGACTGGGTCCAAAAGGTCCCAATTGGGACTGGTTGGCACTCGGAACCTGGGTTATGGATCTGCTTCCAAGGGAGTTGGGAAAACCCTGACCTTTTGGAAGCAGAGATCATGACAGAAATCCTCTTCATTATTCTATTGAAATGTTCGGGTGTCCGCTCAGTGGGGGGTTAGAAAAACTGAGGGGGTTGAGATGGTGCTTGGTCTTTGTGCTGCAAAGCCCCTCTGAGAATCTGAGTGGAGGAGGAACCAGTATCGTGAGAGAGTGGGCTGTGGTGGGAAAGGCGTTGAGGATTTTGCTAATTTCGGCAGTTTTGTCTTTAGAAGGGTAGCAGACACATGATTCTTTATAAGTTCTTGCATTTCCGGCTTAGGGGACGCTGGTGTGCCTTTCGCCGCCTGCTTTTCAGCCCGCGAAAGGAGGGCCTTTTGATGCGCTGTGTTCGAACCAGCTTTCAATGCTAGTTTAGGTGGCCCGTCATGCAGCTAAAGCGGGAGCGATGGCCCAGAGGACAGGGAAAGTTTAGCGTCTTTCTCCAGACACCACATGGCCGCAGAGTGTCAACGACTTCGTCGGCCATGGGTTGTTTTTAGAAGCGTGTGTGTGCTTGGGCCGCCAGGTGTAGTCTGTCACAGAGACGCAGGCTTGCTTAGTGCAGTCGGGGGCCTGCACGTTTAAAAGGCATCAGCCTGAAACGAACTCTGCAACTTTCAACAGACTACGATGGTGGAAAGAAACAATCTGAGGGACCTCGACGCGTGAAAGACCATGGGTACATTACTCTAGGGATAGTGTTACTAACACGCCCAGTCGAAGTCCGTTTGGGTTTTGAAAACAAATCTTGTAAAATATTGTAATACTCCGCGATTACCACTAGATGTCGGACTATGCAGAGCATGTGATCTAAGCAGATGCACAAGCATCAGAAAAATATGTGGCATCCATTACTTACCATAACCTTATTTCTGATGCTTGAATCGGCTTAGATTGACATGCTATGCATAGGACGACATCTAGTTGTAGTTGCAGAGTATTGCAGGACTTGTTTTTGAAATTCGAAAAGGGGCATGTTTGTAATATTAGTGTGACATGGGGAACTCTGTATTTGCACTTTATTTTGATCAAGGTCTTATAAAATAAATGCGTTTGTGATATCTTACATGTACTTGGTGGCTTACAACTGAGCATTTAACCCAAATAAACAAAATTGAGACACATTGTACATGGCCATTCAGCCCAAAAATATCAAGGCATGACTTTTGGTCCATGTAGCCCAGCCAGCAATCGCACAGTTAACCACAGTACACTAATTAGAAGGCTTGAAGAGAACAGACTCCATAACACAACTCCACAACACATTAGTTCTCTCCATCCATTAGGAAAGATCTCATCTCCCCATTTCAGTTCAAACCCACAACCCATTAACCTCACTGCTAGTTTTCAATATCTTTATGACCCACCCTAGATTAAGATCATAAAATCGTATGGGATAACCTGTTACAATTCTGTTGATGGCACAAAAAAAAGAAATCTTATACAAAATGACTGCCACACTCCATCTACACCCTCAGAAACTGCAGCATTGAAAAAGTTAATGGTTGACAGCAAACTACCTAAAAATCAGCCCAGAAAAAAAAACAGAAATTATGGGCTCACCACATGCCGAACTTGAAACCTTTAAACCGTGGCCTTTGGTATTGGCTAATTGCTCTACACCATTGAAAATGATCAAGAAAACAAGCATAATAATGCACAAAGAACTCACGCTAGAACGCCCAAGTCAGTACAATAGTCAAAAAGTACTTCTACCACTATCAGATATAGATTGTCCCCCAACTCTCCTTGGCACACAGAGCAGTGGAGGTAATTCCACTGGTTCATTCACGAAATGCTTACCCAAACAGCATTTACACCCAAGTAAGCCAGACTACCTTACAGAAAAACTTTAATGGATCCAAACACAGCGAGTAGACTACTCTTATTCAACAGGAGGGAACTGTGATGAATTCGAGAAAGTCATCACTGATTTCCCTGCTGCGACCTCCCATGTGGCCAGGGGACAGCAGCCGCTACCTAATCCTGACCCTTGGGGCAGCTATTTGAGGGTGTATCACATGGGAGGGCGCGGGGGGCGGGGGGGGGGGGGACAACCTTCAGGGAGAGGTCATTGCTTCATTGGGTGAACCCCCCCACCCCCCATTTGTCCATTGAGGATAATCCTCCCATGTCTAATACCCTCATGGCCTATTGTCGTACCTCTCTGCTTCCTCCTATGAAGAATAGAGACTCTCCCGCCCTCCCCCCCGCCGAGACCGATAAGGCAACCTTCCTGCTTTGGTCTGCCTAAAGAAACTCACAAAACCACCATCTCCAGTTCCACTTTATCATCCAGGACTGAGTTGCCATTTAAAACCACTGAAAAGGCTTTATCCATGTTTTTCAAACCAATCAACAAAGGACTCCTTTTCCCAGAAGTACTCAAATACTGGTATAAGAAAGAGGGATCGAGCTATATGGAGCCGAAGAGGCCACAAGCCCAGCGAGTGCTCTAGTTGTTGGTCGCGTACACCAGGAAAGAGCAGAAGCAGAGAGTTAATGGCTGCTGCGGTTGGCAAGAGAAAGCTACACATCTCTGCAAGGCTTGAGGAACCGAAAAACACAGACAGGCATGGTGGAGCCAGGCGGCTTAGCGACGGAAAAGACTGAAGCCGCTGCTTGGACATGCTGCAAGAATGCCAGGAGCCAGCAAGAAACTCCTGGACGTTCGAATATGACAAAAGGCAGCACTTCACTTACTGAACATTGGAGCGAAGCAGGCGCCCCCAGTGGAAGTCACAGGAGAGCTAAGAGAAATCAGTTGCGCGAAGGAAGCAGGCAGAGTACCTAGACCGGCGGACCGCAGGAGAGCCCAAGAATGCCTTCAAGAGGCTGCATGTCCACCCACAGACAGCAGGGACACCAGGTCGTATCAGTGGCTGCGCCAAATGCAAATGATCAAACAGAACAGAAGAAAGTGAAAAGGAGAAAAGACTTATTGTAAAAGGGGGAAATGAATTACCCATTCAAATATGAAATGTATGCAGTGCATGTGCATAGGAAACCCGAACAGAATAATAGATCAAGAGGATATATTATCCAACTAAGTAGATCTACAAGTGTGAATACATAAAGCCCTGACAGGAGAATACACCAGGCAATTACAAGTGTGCGAAAACAAGAAGCACTGAGAAGAAACATCAGGACTGCGATGAGCAAAACCCTGGCAGAAAAGTATACCAGGAATCCTGAAAGAACTATAATTACCAAATCAAACAGCTTTGTGCAATAGTGTTATTGAGGGCCAAGAAAGACATACACAACTGTTATTTGAAGAATGTTTGTACTGAAGAAGAATCCAGGGGAAGGGATCCACCCTCTGGAGCAAGGACATTTATCCTTGAAGAAAATTGGTGTTTGAGCCATTTATTCTTTTTTTTTTGGGAACACTTTTCTAAAGCAAGACATTTCCATTTGCACCTTAGATTTTAGTTTACAATTTGAGGGTCAAAATTGAACTTTGGACACAGGACAGTTTTATTTTTGACATCACGGCACCGACGGATCCCTAGTTTTGGTTTAAGTAGGGAAATTCCTCTTACAGCAGGGTCAGAGAGGCCCAACCCTTTTATTTTTAATAAAAGTCTTCCCCCAAAATCATGGCGAACTTGAGTCCGAAATTCATTCCCGATTCCTCACAGAACACACCTGCTCTCAGAGCACTCCACTGGCTGCCAATCCAAAAAAGCATCCACTTCATGGCACTCTTCATCACCCACAACATAATTCCTCCAATACAAAATCTCATTACAACAATCAGCCAAAGACCCAAGATCAAGAAACCAAACCAGAAGATTTTGCAGAGAAAGACAGAGGCTCTGCCTTTTACAGTATGGAGGCTAAAGACTGGAACGCGCTACCAAGCGATATCTGCACCCTACAGGACCACATGAAATTCAGGAAAAGTACAAAAAACCTGGCTCTACAAGAGTAACATAAGTTTAAGCTACACCCATCGAGCAGCAGAAATGACACCTCAATAGCTCAACTGTCACACACAAAAACAACCACACAGGCTCTGGACCATTTGCTTAGAAAAGAATTCACGACACAGGACTCTAACGACTAGTAGCCAAAACATTAAGACACAGCCAAAACCATAAGAGAACAATTTCCCTGTCTCTTGGAATATCTTAACCTCAACACAGGACAACTTAACCCATCAACCACTAAAGCCAAACCTCTCTCACCATACCCAAGGGACATCAAGATCAAAAATTTGGAAGAAAAGAAAACCCAAGGATACCGTCCACCTTTGAACTAACCCTCAATTTCTCTCCATTTTACTCACCACACAAACCAGACACCCGGAAACACAGCCCTCTCCCCAAACTTCAATCACAAACATACATATCTGACTAAAACCGACATACTCACCTCTGGCTGCACACATCTAAAACATAAGCACAAGGCTGCCTCTCTGGACACTGCGATTGACCTTGTGACTGTCTTTTTTTAATATAATGGTTTTGTAGCTGCACCACCTACACTTCCCACCTAGAAAGCTTACAAGCACACAGGGATCAGGGTACTTCTGGCCTGCAACCTCAACGCAATGCACTGCAATCTTGCCTTTCTCAAACATTTCAACTAAACAAACCCAACCACTTTATTCCAGATCCAGACTGCCTGGAGACTATGCAAATGGCAGAAGTGTGCAGTACAAATCTTAATAACAAAACAGCCTGAGAAGCTACAGTGTGTCCTGAACTGGAGCAGAGGTGGCTGGGAGCGAAGTATCGGAGAGAGGGGAAGGTGGTAACCCCACCTGGCAACAGAGTACCCAAGAGTCAGAGGACATTGCTCTCTTATTCCTCCGAGTGGAGTGGAATGAGGGTGAATGAGCCAGTCATTGTTTTGGCTTATACAATGGTCAGGGGGAGGGAGAAGGCCCCGAAGAAGAACCCCCAAGGGTGTGGGGCATTGCCGCTTCTCCCGGGGCTGGGATAGAGAATGAATAGCATTACTGATTCCTATCTACAAGAGCCCTTGCTCCCCTGCCCCCAATCATCCCCCACCCAAAGGAGCGGGATCACATTCTGAATAAAGAGAACAAATTCTTTCAGGCCAGCTTGGTCCACAATACCAGAGACTTGTCCTGGCCGTTTTCTGGAGCTCCCAGTCCATAGTGAAGTGAAAAGAATCAGGGCCTTGAAGGGAAGGCCCATGATCTTAATAAGGACATTTGACAGGAACTTAGTAGTCCGTAAATATGCTTGCCACCTCATGCCAATGCCCACTGCCATGCCTCTGGGTGATGCATCCACATGGGCCCCCACTGACTGAAGGTGCTTCTGGGTGACCTGTATGATCTTAGACTGGAATGGAAGGTTCGTGCATATCCACTGGCACAAATTTGTTGAAGTCAAACGAGCGATCATAACAGGAGCCGATTGGCTGCAGCAAAAAAGGCTGCACTGTTGGCCTGGAGAAGTTGAAGGGGTGTATTCCGATATACCTTGCGGCCATTAGGGGAATTATACTGAGGGACGACACAGCCAAAGAGGCCAGCAGAATCACTGGAGGTGCTTGCCGAGGCAGCAACATCTCACAGAAAATATCCTGGGAGTAATCTTGCAAGACCAAGGACAGCATGATGAACTGGAACTTGCCCAGAAACCTCAGATGGCAGTTGAGCAGGCTGAATCGGCAGAGAAACAGGATTAGCAGGTCAAAACCCAGGAAGACCTTCTGTACCCTGAAGGCCACAGGTGTGTGAACTAAAGAGCCTAAGATGAGAAGGATCATCGCTGTGGGCAACCACAGAACACTAGGTGCAAAAGGGTCGGAGCTGGAATGTGAGGTGGCCCTGGATCCTGTTGCGTCACATGTGGCTCAACCATAGTGACCCCCATGTCATTAATTGTCCTGCTTTATGCCATCTTGTATGGTTATTGGATGTGTTTGTGCTCCTTGTGGGGAAACCTTGGCGTTGCAGGCTCTCTGGACTTGTTCAGGTACTCTTTTATGAAGATCTGTTTACTTGGCCAGTGTTTAGTCCACAGCGTGAGGTTGGGTTGTTGTTTGCCAACAGTTGCCTGAAGTACTTGACAAAGAGCGGTTGACCGTGCACTAAGTTACCTTTATATGAAGTCGCAGAAAGGACAGGTAAAGGTAGTCTATTATTCTATACTCTTTAAAAAAAAAAAAAGAAAAAAGGGAAGGGGTGCGCGCAAGCTCACAGGAGGAATTGAACCTCTGGGATCGGTTACCATGACTCCGGGCATGGCGGTGCCTTCGGTCTCTTCCATGTCCGAGACTCAGGTTGCAGACCCAAAAAGGATCCCATCAGACAGCCTAAGGAATAATAACACAGATGGTAATGATGGCCATCTTTATCCGTCTAACCCAATCTGCAACGCACCCATCACGGACAACTGTCTTGGGTGCGGTAGGTGATGCTTCCTCTCCCACCCTCTGATACATAACTAGTGGCTCCTGTTGTTCTAGCTGAACTACATAGTAGAACACGCCTCTCAAATGGCCCCTCAACCCCTGCCTCTAGTTCTCGTGGGTATAGGGAACAGGTTCATTTTCATGCGGCAATTGCTGCAAACCTAAATCAGCTAAAAGAAAAAGGAAAGAATGACATGAGCCTGACTGCAACAGAGACGAAACAAAAAGCTAGCTCGCCTGCACACGAGCTAGTGGATATTCCTAGTGATACAATATATTCGCATTCTCCTGTTTTAGGAGTTGAGCCACTCCAACCCAAAGGGATATCTGACCATACTCGTCTGCCTAATTCATCTCTACCACTCTACCCTCTCGAGGATACACTAGTGGACCTTAACCAACAAGAGCTCCAAAATTTCCCAGTATTGACAAGGATTCTGAATTTGCTCTACAAAGGGCACAAATTCACCCATGGTGCTATTGCTGCACTAAGTTCCGCAACCTCAGAAATCTCGTCCAGATTATGTAGAATTGAAGGATTTTTGATGGCACAAGAGAAATGTCACACATTTTGGGCGGACCAAGTCCTAAATGGGAAACTTAACACAAAGAATCAACAGTTGGCTCCTGCATGTATTACATGGGCCCAAGCAACACAAACTGATCCAATTTACGCACCAGAGCTCCCAGCATCAAACTCGTGTCTTCCCCGTGCAGCAACAAGGCCCTACAATTGAAGATCCGAGCAAATGCCAGATTCCCCCTACGCAGAAATTGCCAAACTTCAGCACAAACAAATATTAGTTCTTGAAAATATTTTGGTGGCTGCCAATTTGGTTTCCGCCGAGATATTGCGAGGTGAACAGACTGGTAGTTTGGAACCAAAGTCTCTTTCACCTAATGTCATGCCGGACAGCTCCTCTGCACTCACTGACTTAATTAATCTGAATGTGGGTTCTCAGTTGGGTGCCCAAATTGTCACTGAAGATATGTCAGAGAATTGTGACTACAAACATTCCATGTTCTTCATGTCACGTAAAGCCAAAAAACTCCATGCTAGAGCAATGAAAAGGCAGGCTCGGACAAATACACAAAATGCAAGCACGCAATTGGGTGCCTAAATAATAAATAAAAATAAAAAAATGGACTCCAGCCTGCGAAAGCATTTGGCTTGAATGTGACTGATAAATAAAACGAATGCCTTAAGATCTAAGGTTGAAACTATTATTGATCTTACACAATTGAACATAGAAAGTCAGGCATATTTGGGGGGCAACAAGAGTCAGCTCAAGGAAGGACTGTTGTACCCTAATAAACTGTTAAACATGAAAGCACAGGAGGTGGTAGAGGGGGCTCCAGACTCCGTCAAAGAGGCCGGCGCCCTAAGCTCTCCTTATTTAATTGAAACACAGCTCCAAAGATTCTTCGCAAAAATGGACATGAAAATCACATTGCTGACTCGCCCCACTCCAAGCATCGTAAACATTGCTGAGGGAATTGCTAAAAATGTTAGTGAGACTAATGGGGTTGGTTCTGAATTAAGGGACCCAATCACATCTAACAAATGAAATCAAGAACTAATGGCGTACAAAGTAAATGGGTTGCCCCAAGTGTCCTTGGGTTTAAACACAACGATGGTCCCGCCTGGCCCCATCTCCCTAAAGAAGGATCAAGCCACAAACGATAGAACTGACTATGAGGGGCATAGTGTGGATATACCGACAACACACAAGGAAGTTCCACCTGAGATGAAATTGGTGATGGGGTGGATGGCTGACCCAACAAAGATCGATAAACCCAATTTAAACTGTGCCTCTCTGATGAAAGTCTTTCACCAGATACCAGCACTGCGCAATCTGGTGTCTAATGATATTGACTGGATTAAACTTCCACATGGACCACATTTTCGAATGATTTGTAAATTTCAAACCACAATGATTGCCTCACTAATTTGGAATCATCAGAAAGACTTTGAGATGCTAGGTTATAATCTAGCTGCCTGTTACTCAATGGAAGAGGCCACAAAGTTTATTGAATATCAGGCCCCAGTGCTCTCAAATGAGTCGAATGCTGACTCAAGGGACTTTCAGGTGGCAAGTTTGCATGAAAGAAATAAGAGTTCAATCGGAGTCGGAAGCACAAATTGTAACAAGTCTTTCATGGTTGGAACCTTTGACGAAATCATTAATTAGTGAGCTACCAGTCAAGGAAAATCTATAAAATAATGTATTAGTGGTAAATTCATGGAACTGCTGTGGACTTAAAAAATCTTGGTTTGTGGTTTAGAAAGCTGCATTATGATAAGCACCCCGCGATAATCTTGGCACAAGAAACCATGTCAACGCAGAAGATTCACTTGGAAGGGTATTGTTCCTTTTTTCCCACACTAAGAGGGGGACACTTGGACATACATCGGGGGGTCTTGCTATTTTTGTCAAGAACGTATATTGTTTTAAAGTGCAGCAAGTTTTCTCTTCCCCTGAAATGCTTGCGATTGAAGTGGCGCCATGCACTCTTGTGAGCGATCACATTCTAATTATTTCCCTATACTGGAATCCTTCTGCTATTCATATGGATGGTATAATTGACAAACTAAACCATTTGTTGATGGATGTTGTTGAAACTCCAAATGTGCAAATCATCCTAGGTGGTGATTTTGGTGGTGGCGATTTTAATTCCAATCTAATGACAAATAATCTTGGGTACGGAACATCTAATTATGCATATGCCATGTCCTCGTATGAAAGAGGGCAATTATGGGCCATTTTTGTTTTTTTTTTTAACAATGGGACATGCAATTAGTACCCTTTGTCGGCAAAGATCCATTGTTCACATGGTCCCGTGGCTCTAAAGCCTCGACGATCGATTACATTGTGCTGTCAGGGAGTCTAGCTAATAGGACATCCTTGTGTAGAATTTTGAATCCCCACCTAAGTGATCATTGCATACTGAAGTGTCGCATTGAGATGACTTTACGTGTACAAATCTATCACATCATTGTCATTACCTGAAATGGACAGGCATGCTTTATCCATCAGGTGGAATCCAGGTTTATGCAGGCAACTGAACTTTTTAGTTAATCAATTTATTGTAAAAATTAATCCTACCCTGATGTCTACAGGTGAATGTAAGTCATGTGACCTGATGAATGAAATCATGATACGTAAGCATCTAGAGCTGCTTGCAGCGCAAAAACTTGATGAGAAACTTATTGACTTCCCTGGAATATAGTGCTGCAGTGGCGAGTAGAAAAAAGCAGAAAAACATTGCAATTCGTAACATCTTAAAGAACTCTATGGACAGAAGTGCAAATGCAATAGTAAAAAAGGCAATATTGACAAAGTATAAAAATTATATTAAAATTCTAAAGTTTGGTAACTATATTCAAAACAATCAAAAAATGATCACCGATTTAATTTACAAAAACACCAGGGATGTTTGGGCGACACTAAGATCCCTTAATGAAAGCCCCTCCTACACTGTGTTCGAGGGAGTAGTGACGTACAAAAGTATGTACCGAAGCCCAGGTGGCTGCATCACAGATGTTACGAATAGGAACACCCCTCTGTAGGGCAGTAGAGGCAGCAATACCCCTGGTAGAATGGGCCCGCAAGCCGACCGGTGGGTCCTTACCCGCCAAACGGTAACACTCAGATAGCCAAAACAATCCAGCGAGACAAAGTCTGTTTCGTCACAGCTTGTCCTAAATGCTTTCCAGCATAACCAATGAAGAGTTGATCGTCCACTCTGACCCGGGACATGCGTGAAATATAAAAGCTTAACGCTCTCCTAGGATCGAGCTTATGGAGCCTCTCCTCTTCCTTACCAGGATGTGGAGGAGGATAAAACGCCGGAAGAACAACCTTCTGCCCTAAATGAAATTCCTACACCACCTTCGGAAGAAAAGAAGGACGAACTCTAAGGACAACCCTGTCCTTATGAAACACAGTGAAGGGTGGCTTAACTGAAAGTGCCTGTAACTCACTCACTCTGCGAGCAGAAGTGATCGCAACCAAAAATACAGTTTTAAGAGTTAACAGTCTCAAAGGGCATGAATGCAAAGGCTCAAACGGAGCACCCATCAGAAACTTGAGAACAAGGTTCAAATCCCAACTGGGCACCTGGAAAGTTGACGGAGGGAACACATTAGTGAGCCCTTTCAGAAACTGAGAAATTAAAGGAATTTTAAAACAGGAACACTCTTCAGACGAGCACTTAAATATTGACAGCGCCGCCAGGTAACCTTTAACGGTACCCACTTGCAAGCCCCTATGGGCCAAAGAAAGCAAAAAAGACAGAACCATGGGAATGTCACATGCAAAAGGATCCACATTCTTAACCCTGCACCAGTCGCAGAACTTACGCCAAAGGCAACGGTACAGGGACTTTGTTGTGGGCCGTCTGCCCGAGAGCAACACCTCCATCACGTCTTCAGGGAGGTCCCAATCCTTATACCTCAACCTTTCAGAAACCAAGCATAAAGGTTGAGGGATCTGACCTCTGGATGGAGAACCTGACCCCCCTCCCGTGAGCAAATCGTCTCGGTAGGGAAGACTACGTGGAGGGCAGATGGACAAGTCGAGAAGGTCCGGGTACCACGTCCTCTGGACCCACACCGGAGTAATGAGGATCATCCGGGAACCGAACCTCCGTAACCTCCGCAGTACTTGCGGGATGACGGGGACTGGAGGAAACACGTACAGTAGTGGGAATGACCACTCCACCACAAATGTGTCTCCTAAGGCTCCTTTTGGAGGAAATTCCCGCGAGCAGAACCTTTTGCACTTCTAGTTGACACTGGAGGCGAAGAGATCCACTTGAGGGGTCCCCCAAAGGGCGAAGATCTCCAGGAGAATCTCCTGAGCCAACTCCCACTCGTGAGAGATTGCGCTCTGCCTGCTCAGAGCGTCCGCCGTCCAGTTTTCGTCTCCAGCCAGATGAACTGCCGAGATCGAAACTTCCTGCTGGATGGCCCAGAACCAGAGCTGCATCGCCTCGCTGCACAGAGGAAGTGACCCTGCCCCCCGCCTTTTTGTTGAGGTAGTGCATGGCCACCGTGTTGTCCGTCAGGATCAGGACATTCTTCCCTCGCACATTCGGCAGAAAAGCCTTCAGGGCTAGCCTGACAGCCCTCAGCTCCAACAGATTGATATGGAGTCTGGACTCCGACAGAGACCAACGACTGCTGACTGTCAACTCGTTGGCATGAGCTCCCCATCCTGTGAGCGATGCGTCTGTCACGATCGTCACCTCTGGCCAGGGTAGCCAAAATGGAGCCCCTTCATCAGATTGTCTTCAACGGCCCACCACAGAAGGTCCTGGGCGACCGAGGACGGCACCTGAACAAGGTCCGACAACCTGCCGGGGGACTGAGACCACTGGAGCTTGAGTGCCCATTGCAAAGATCTCATCCGGAACCTGGCCTCTGGCACCAGAAGAATGCAGGATGCCATGAGGCTGAGAAATCTCAAGACCTCGAATGCTGGGAGACTCTGGGCAAGCCGAAACTTGTGCACCATCTGCTGAATGTGATGAGCCCTCACCTGGGGAGGAAAACACTGCCCCAGGGACATGTCGAGCACTGCGCCAATGTACTGGAGCCTCTGAGTTGGTGTCAAATGGGACTTTAAGTTGAGGGAGAAGCCCAGCTTGTGGAGGGAGTGGCAGGTGACTGACAGATCCAGGACTTGCTCGGGAGAGCGCGCCCTGATCAACAAATCGTCCAGGTAGGGGTAGACGTGAATCCCCCCTTTTCTGAGGTGCGCTGCCACCACTAACATGAGCTTGGTGAAGACCCTCGGGGCGGAGGTCAATCCAAACGACAGGACCCGAAACTGAAAGTGCGAGTTGCCAACCGCGAACCTCGGGTACTTCTTGTGCTTTCGATGTATCGGCACATGAAAATCAGCGTCCTTGAGGTCGAGGGACACCAACCAGTCTTGAAGTTGAAGGGCCTGGAGGACTTGAGAGAGAGAGTAACCATCTTTAACTTGTCCTTCCTGAGGAGTTTGTTCAAACCGGGCAAGTCCATGATGGGTCTCAAACCCCCGTCTTTCTTGGAAATCAAAAAATAAGGGGAATACCATCCCTTGTTCCTCTCCACTACAGGCACCAGTTCTATGGTGCCTTTCTCATCAGGGATTGAAGAGATTCCCCGGTGGATTGTCTTGAGGCCTCTGCCGGAAAGGAAGACAGTAGCCGTGGGTTATGATCTCCAGAACCCACACATCTGAAGTAATGGCGCGCCACTCTGCAAGATGCTGCGCCAGCCTTCCCCCAACCGGCGAACCATGGGACATGGCCTCATGACTGAGCTGAAGCAGCTGCGGCGTTGCCTGCGGGCAAAGAGGCAACTGCCCGAGCGGCCTTGGCACCTCGAGTACCTTGTTTTCCACCTCTGGCACTCCTACGGGGGCCCCTTTGACTGGCAGCTCCTCTCACTTTACCAAAGAATGTGTAATAACGAAAGGAACCTCCCCTCCATTGCTGTACCCTAGGACGAAAAGGCGGAGGTTGGCGAACTGCAGCGCCCAATGACTTCGCTGCAGCTTTGGAGGTCTGCAACCTCTCAAGGCTCTCGTTCGCATTGCTGCCAAAAAGAGGTTCCCCATCAAAGGGCATGTTGAGGAGCCAGGCCTGCACATCAGAAAAAAACCCCGACTTCCACAACCACGCAAACCTGCATATCACGGTGCTCGCCGCCATGGACCGGCTGATGCAATCTGCCATGTCCAAACCCGACTGTACGGCCTCACACATGGCATCCTTGCCATCCTGAACCATGGCAAGGAAACCATCCCGTGCGTGAAACGTGACAAGGCACATACAGAGTTGGCCGCCTGAAGCGCCATACCCCCTGAAGAAAACACTTTCTTCGCCCAGCCGTCAAAATGCTTGTCGTCCCTATCAGGAGGGATGGTAGGATAAGACGCCTGCTTTGCCGGAGCCGTAGCCGCCTGCACCACCAAACTCTCCGGAGTGGGGTGCTTGGTCAAGTAGCAGGGGTCGCTACTGGCTGGGCAGTATTTACGCGGCGAATACTTGCCCACTGCCGGGAGACTCTCCGGAGCAGTCCAAGCCGCTGCCGCCACCCTCCTCTGTAGAGCCATACGGAACGGCAGTACCGGATCAGTTGGTGGACCTTGGTCGAGGATATCCGTAAGGTCATCCTGAAGAAAATCCCCTGGGGGAGCAGACCACCCCAAGTACTCGGTGACCCTAGACATAAGGCGCCGGTACGAGGAGTCGGCATGAGTACAGGCTCAGGCCTACAAAACTCCACCTCCGGAGAGGTGTCCAGCCCACTGGCATCGTGCAGGGACTGCCGCAGGTCCTCAATCTGGCTATTGCCCAAGAAAATCTCATCAGGCACCGTATCAGGAACCATGCCACCATCAGAGCCCTCATCCACCTCTGAAATAAACTCAAGATGGTGGTAAGAAGGCACAGAATGTGGAACAAAGCCATGCTCGAGCTTGGCCAGAGCCTTTCTAGGGGGTTCCACCGAGCCCCGGGGTACCCCCGTCGAAACAGCCTCGAAAGGCGTTGAGTGAATCGGCGTCGACAGCATTGATGGCGTCGACACAGGCCTCAAGGCCGGAGCCCCGAGCGTGTCCCTCGACAGCCTGGGCGCCGATGGCATCAACGACTTCTTCGGAGTGTCTCTCGGCTGATCACGACCGACCCCACTCGGAGGTGCGGACGGACCAGTGCCCTGCGATTTGAGAATCGCTAACATTTTCTTCCCGAAGAAAGCCCATTCCTCCGGTGTCGCATGCTTGGTGGACTAAGCGACCCGCCGACGGGCAGAGTCCTCGGATGAGGACGGGGAAGGTGACCGATGACGGAGCTTACGGGAGTGCCTCAAAGAGGCAGAAGAGTGGCGGGACCGACTCCGGGACCGAGACCCACTGGACTTCCTACCTACCGACAACTTCTTGCGCTCCCGCAAGGCTTTGGACGTGAGCGACTGGCAGTCGACACAGTCATCCGTGTCATGGGCCTCCCCGAGGCACCAGAGGCAGGCGTCGTGCGAGTCTGTCACCGACATCTTGGACCCACAGTACCCGCACTTCTCAAAGCCCGGGCGCGGGGTGGAAGACGAGGTAGACATCTTCACGAAGAATATACTTCACAATACGAACAGGTTCGAAGAACCGAGATAGAACAGAAACTCCAAAGAGTCGAGGCACGCCGAGATCTCTGAAGCGAACACATTCGTGGAAAAAACAGAACCGAGGCTACGGGCGTTGTGCGTCCTACTTCTAACATACAGTGACGTCGGCCGTCGGAGGAGGTCCTCAAGGGCGGCGTATCGACGTCATCGACGCAGGACACAGAAGATTTTCCGAAGCAGCAGAGCTGTGGTGATTACATGTCATAGATCTGGAATACGTCGGAGGACCCAATCCCCTGGAAATTCATGTTCAGTCAAACCCAAGTCATGACGACAGATCTTCCACTACGTTGCCCTTGGGGAGTAGGTGACATTGAAACAATAATAAGGAACTTGAAAGTCTCGAAAGCTGCCGGCCTAGGCAGCATCCCACCCTGCGTCTTAAAAGACGATCCAAAGCTACGGGCAACTTGCCCGTTACGTCCCTTTGACTGCTTGTTTCAAACAAAAATGTTACCACCTTCCTGGTTATCTGCAATCGTGATTCCCTTGCATAAAAAGGGCTCACTTAGCGACCCGGGTAACTTTAGACCCATCACACTTCTAGATGTGTCTGCGAAGATTTTTGCTGCACGAATTTTAAGAGAACTAAATGAATTTATTGCATCACAGCACATCCTGTCACGGTTTCAAACAGGATTCCAGAAAGGAATGGGCACACAATTGAACGCTACCATCCTAGCACACCTATTAAAGGTCTTGCGGCAGAAGGAGCATGGGCAAATGTATATGGCCCTTTTAGATCTCGCCGGTGCCTCCGACAGCTTTATTAGAGGAATTTTATGGCAGAGAATTCAAGCTCTCCATATTCCAGCACATCTTCTAGCCATGATAGCCCTTCTGCATACCAACACAAACTACAGGATAAGAATAGACCAAACAGGGCTATTAACAGACCCCATTGCCACCTTTATAGGAGTCAAACAAGGATGCAACTTAGCGGCCATACTATTTAATTTGTATTTGACGCAGATTGAGAATTTAAGGCCCAATTGTAATTCCTTTCCGGTCAAACTAGGAGTCCTGCGTATTAACTGGTTAGCTTTTGTGGACGATCTGATCCTGTTTGACTGGACTCCTTTTGGCCTTCAAAATAAACTAATACTCCTTGCTGAATTTTGTGACAAACCCAATTTGAAGTTGAACTAAAAAAAAAAAAAATCAAACATTCTTGTGTTTACGAATCAAAGAAAGTTCATCCCTTATCAATGGGATATCAAGGGGTTGGCAATCCCTCGTGCATTGGGCTTGCTATAACTATGTTACAACCTGACCAACACTGACTCATTAGCAAAATGGCAGTCCGCAAATTCCATCAAAATCACTCCATTGATAGCACAAATGAAGTTAATACATTTGAAGGTCTGCAGATTCTCCTTAATCCCACTTATTGAATTCTATACCCTCAAAGCGGAAGCAATTATTCTATATGGCTTAGATGTAAGCACCTTGGCTATTGGGCCAGTCTTGAATAGAATTCATGGTAGAATATGGAAAAAAGTTTTGCACCTTCCATCTTCATTGCAAAACTTATCATTCATGAATTAGGGCTTTCATCACTCGCCTGTAAATGCTTATGGCTTAGACTGGCCATTTATGCTAAAATTATAAACCCAACTCCCAACTCTTTATATGAAGATCTGGCCATCATGTTAAAGAACTGCATTCCAAATTCCCTCCACTCAGCGGGTCAACTGTGCAAAGAGAGTCTTGTACTGATTGCAATGGAGACAGATGACTTGATCAAGCGGCCTCAAATTGTGAAATCAAAATTATTTCAATGTGATTGGGCAAGCACGGCAGACACGATTGGGAATTACTCAGCATATATGGAATATGCAAAGTTTCGTCACAAACAGAAACCCCATCTGCCATACATCAGGCAGGTTCCATGCCAGAAGGTGCACGCAACATATATGCGCTTTAAATGTAATCTTCTGGCAACTACACACCGCACGAAACATTGGCAAAAAGCTACTGACACAACAGATGACTGTTGCAGATTCTGCAAAGATTCTGCAAAGATTCTGTAAACAAAACTTTGAAACATCTCGTGTTATACTGTGCTTTCTTTGTAAATGAAAGGCAAAAATACATGGGAAGGTATGTGAATCTTGCTGTGGACTATGACCTAGAATTGTTATGGATACAATGTATGTGGAGCTATAGGCAATCCTTGATTATCGCGTTGTACCACCTTCTGTTAATCATAGATTTGAATTTGGGAAAAAATTAAGCATTAGAATGTTCTGACTACAGGAATGGAGCCTTGTGATCAATATTTGTAAAACGGGGGAAAAGTGACCGATTTGTGGTGCTTTTGTTTGGTACTAGACAATCTATATAACTACGAGACGGATATGATGTTTTTCATTCTACGAACCCTTTGTAGTGGCTTAAAGAGCACTGCTCAACCGTGACATTGCCAGCAAATGTGAAAATAATCAGGTACCAGGTTGCACCAACCAAGACATGAGTTCCAAGGTCATGCAGATGCACTAGCTCTTTGATGTTGTGAAAGGGAGGCCAGTTGTTTTGTTTGTGGTTGTTGTTGTTTATAATTGTATCGTCTTTTTTGTTTCTTTAAGGAGTAATTGTGATTGTAAGAATTTTAAAATGTTGTAATGTAAATGTTTTAAAGATGTTTTCATCAAGAACAACAATAAAAAAAGACACAAAAAGAAACAGTGACTTGGTTTTTGACTTGGCTTCAGTGGGGGGCTTAATCCTCATCTGGTGAGCTTCAGTTCAGAAGGAGGCGGCCAACGAACAAGGACAAAAAGGAAAGCCAGGAGGGGAGGCACAAGGAGAGAGATAGGAAACATGTGCAAAATGTCCAAAATGTTTTATTATATGCTAGGGATAGAAGTGAAGTCTAAGAAAGTCTGAGCACTCAATTTGATAAATGCTGGAAAAACGAAGTCCAACACCCAGACCAAGGGCCTCAAAACAAGCTGGGCAGCGCAGTAAAAATGCTGCGGTAACACCATTACTGCACTGCCCAATTAAGAGTTTGGGGAATACGTTAGAAGATTCACATCCAGCTCTAAGCTGGAGGTAAATCCGAGGACCTTCTGCCCATTTTGCAGCAAGTACTGCAGTAATTGCGCCGAAAATGCCCCATTGAGTGCTCGGGCTAAAAATAAAAAATGGGGACTTACACCATTAGCGCCACCGCCAAACCAAGTGGCAGAAATGGTAATTGCATTGGGCGGTATTCTGGCAGATTTACCACCAGGATACTGCCCAACTCATGACGAGGCCCCAAGTCTAAGAATGGTCGCAGAACAAGAGTTTAAAATTGTGTTTCAAGCTTCGATATGCAGTCTAATACCCAGCTCAAAACTACCAATACTCCAAGAGGAGACTTCGATCGTTTGTTGGATGCTGAGAAACAGTTTCTCCTGAATTTTAGGAAACAAAGGCTCACATCCATCCCATCCAGTCCGAGTCTATCAAAGACAGAAATAAGAATTGTTGGTTACAAGCCCATGAAAAACAGAAACTAATTTACTCCCAAGTCTATGAAATATTAAGGAAGGTCAGACAAAGGAGGATTGAACCACTGACTACAAAATGAAAGCCAGAGAACATCACTTTGTTCCAGGTCTGTGAAAGACAAAAGGGAATTGCATGTTCCAAGTACACGAAAGAAGGAAAGAAAAGATGACGCATTTATGTCAAGGCTATGAAAGACAGAAGGTGACTAGTACACACTGGAAATCAAAGATTATAGCTAAACTCAAGGTTAACCAAGACAAGAACATGCATCTGTTGTCACATGCTGGGAAAACTGGTTCTATGTCCTTTCTACGCCTGCATTTTAAATGTGTATATAATAACAAAAAAGTTAATCTATTATTTTTTTTAAGGGGGTGTGCCCCCTCAAAAAACACCCCCCCCACCTATTTTTTTTTTAACTGTACCTGACCCCCCCCCCATCAACCTCCCCCAAAATAATTCTATGAGCTTTCTCGCTATTATAAACACGGTTAAAATGGAGGTGTAGAAATGCCTGGCGATGAAAGGACATCGTACTGGGGAAACTATACTCCAGTCCATGTTAAAGTCAAAAAGCACCAATAATTCATGGAAAACATGGGAACAATTCTACGGTAATGGCAATGTGAGACCGTGGGAGAGGACTGCCCCTCTTGGGTTTCAAATACATCAAAAGGAGGATACGAAACAGTCAGCTCCAGTTTAATAAAAGGTCTTTTTTGTTTTGCCTTGCATGCGAGTTACAACATTTAAGTTAGAACACTCATTTCTGTTTTGGTGCTACGGAAAAGAACATTTTATACACCCTGTGTTCGCCTGTCCACTAGAACTTGCGATTATAGGTAGGCCAAAACTGATGTGGAAAATTTTTTGATGCCAGGCAAAGAAAACGTGACAATTGTGATGAATGCGATGGAGTCATCACAGATTTTCCTGCAGTGGCCTCCTCCTGTGGGGCCAAAGGACGGCAGCTGTTGCCTGATCTGGATCCTGGGGGCAGCTGTATAAGGAAGGATCACAGGGGAAGAGATGACAACCGGAGGGAGGTGGCGACTCCAAATGAGATGCAGAATTCTCCCCCCTTTCCTCTGAGGAAGGCTCAATAACACCAGAGACCCTGATGGCTCACAGTTCCACCCTATAGAATAAGTTAGAAAACCTTTCCTACAAATAACTCTCGTCAAGGCCCCATTTATAACTGAAACACTCAACTCGTATATAATATCTAATGCTTGAGCTAAATTATGGCGCTACGACGCAGTGCATTTTGGAGCGCTCTGAGCCATATTGGATATTTGCTCCATGCCTCAGTGAAAGCTCCACACGCCGTGAACTGTACACAGATTTTCAGCATCGGTAGTAGTATTTTACTGGAAAACAGCATTATTCGTTGCTTATGTTAGTTTGCATTGCTCATCTAAGGACACGGGGTGCGAGAAGTTGGGCCATCCGCAGCTGCAGGCTGGTACCTGATAAGGTTGCCATAAGTTGAGGATGAGTCAAGAGTGGTTTCCTTGGCTGTTTTGAGAACGGGAAGAGCTCTGCTCCTTGAGGTTACCATGTGTCACTCCGGCCGGGGACAAGCGGTCAACAACTAATGCGCAGACGCTCATGCCAGAAAGTTCGAGAAAATGCCACCCTGCCTTTGCCGAGTACTTATAATGCGGTAATCTGGGAAGGTCAGACAGAAAGGGGGACACTTCGCTCCAGGCCGGTTGGTTGATGTGCTCTCTGCCTGGCTGTTTCTGGGGCTTTTCAGCCGCTGCTGGCAAGATGAAGCAACTTAACGCAGTCACACCAACGGTGATGTATTCTCTTTAGCATTACTGTCTTTTCTGCGATTCATTTCTGTTGCATTTTATTCATTTATTTATACCTTTGAGGAATAAATAGCTGTATAAGAGCCAACTTATCTTCTAACTGCGTGTGTATGTGCGAATCCTTGCCTACCTGTGTCCAAAGTTTCCCCCTTTAGTGTAATGGTGATAAAAAAAGATAATGTCTGTCCGTGCACTTTTTGGCAGGCAATACATTTTATGGTTTTGATCAGTCTTATGTGAAACTTTTGAACAACCACATCCAGGAAATCCAGTAACTATGGATCCCCCAACTCCCATGAACTTCGTATCTCTCACAACACCTCTATAGTCAGAGATTGGCACATACCATCTTCAGTAGAGTGCCAAAGGGATTCCTAGTATCCCCTCCCTTCTCTCTACTCCTGTGACATTTTAGTCTCATAGACAATCTCCTAGTCATGGCTGGTTCAGTGGATGTGTTCTACCAACTATTGTGTCATTTTTATATTGCAGGCTATGTCCATAACCTTGGTAGTGCACAATAGGGGAACCTAAGTACCAACTTCTTTTGCCATTACTAGCGTGGTTCTTCGTTAGCCCTTCTACCATTCTGGTCAGTGTGTGTGTTTTGCCTTTGGCAGGAACCCGTGGGTATCCCTGCCTATGCTCCAGTGTGTCTAGGCAGGCAGGCAGAGTGCCTGACTAGGGTCTGCTCCGACTGGGGGTCTGGCTGTCCCGAATGGAAAGCCAAATGCCCCTTTCCGTAAAATGCTGAGAGATTGCAGAGGAGTATGTGTTGGAATTTTATAAAAAAGGTGAGGCTTCTGTTGACCACTGGAAGCTGAAGTAAATCAAAGAAGATCACCAGAGACACCTACAGACTGTTTGCAACACTGAAGCAACCACTGCTGTCCCAACCCCGTTTGCTGTGTGACTGAGGACCACTCCTTCCCATTGGCTGGTGGGAACAACCAGGGCCAAGACGAACTTTGAATTGAGCCATGTCCCGAAGTCCAAGGCTTTTCCATAGCGGCGGAACCCCAATAGCAGGAGATCTGCTGCCCATTTTGAGTGCATTGTCATGGAAAGGCTGAATCTATCCAAATCTTTGCTGAACCTGCAAGGACACTCCAGAAATCCGATCCAACTCGCCTAGACCCCCTCATCTGAGTGTGGGACTGCAGGAAGCAAAATAAAATTGGCCGGGTGATCCGTGCCCTTTGTTGGTGCTGTAGAAAAAGCGCCAAAAACTGCAGAGTGAACCAAGAAGCTGCTGAAAGTCGTGCCCCAGGGCCTCCCTCGAGACTGCTGAGAGACCCCGTCCATTGTCCGGAGTTTAGTCATCAGACCAAGGAATCCGGAGTCTGGTCCAGAGCTGAAACGTCAGAGCATCCAGCACGAACATTTACTTCTAACCTAAGGTACTGTGGGGGTGGGGGCGTGGGGGTTATTGCTTACTCGATTCCAAGGAGTCGCTCCAGATGTGTCCAAGGTCACCCCCTTCTTACCTCCGACTCAGGTCACTGCTTCCTGTTCCCTTCATCAAGTCCTTTTACAGGTCTCCTTTGTTGTTAACTAACAGTAGAGATTGTAAGAAATCCTCAGGAACTCTTCATATTCTGCTGCTTATCAAGACTTTGATCCCTCAACGAACTGCCTTTAGCGAGGGTTGCATTTTTTGGACTTAAAAGACTTGCTGTGCATAGCAACCCTCTAGAACCTTGAACCAGGCTAATGTTACACTAAGTAACCATTTTCCTCCCTTTTAGTAACTTTACTATACGTGTTTGCAGAGTAAATGTATTACCATATGAACTGTTAAAAACCGCAGGTGCGTTTAATAACCGATAATACAGTTAAATTGCATCTTCCCTTTCTAACGTTGCTACAAATATAACTGCGCACAAGCGAAAGAGTCCTTTGAAGTGTATGATCAAGTATTCCGAAGTGTTCTAGTGTAAACAAATTAAGTTTTCTTGAATATTTGCAATATTTATTCAGCCAATGATGAGTGATACTGGGCCTCCTGCCGTAAATGAAGACTGAGTTTTGAAGTGAAAAAAAAAGAATAAATAAATACATTTTCTTAGCTATTGGAAACCTGAAAAGCTCAAAAGCTCCAGGACCCAATTGACTGGCTAATGTGTTAAAAAAATGATCCTATCCTATGGGGCTCAATTCTTGAGATCCTTTTTACCAAGGTATACCAGACGGCCCCACTATTCCGCCATCATAGCGCAAGGTGTTAACACCAATCTATAAAAAGTGGCCCACTCTTACAATACAAACTATCATCTACTCTCTATGTTGGACGTGTCTGGGAAGATATTTACCTCTATAGTTCTTTGTGCCCTCCAGCAGTAGGTCAAAGAAGCTCACATTCTAAATGATTTTCAGACTGGATTTCGGCAGGGGTGCTCAAGATCATACAACTTGCGGCCGATAGATGCCATATGTCCCAGACTGCGCAATGGGAGGCACGGGTTGAACAAAACGCAGAGACCGAGGCTGCACAAACCTATGAGATCCCACTGACCATGCCAGCACAAGCATCGGTGCAGACATGGGACTAGAACCCTTTACCCCAAGGAACGGTTACTCACTATACTGCAGCAAGTGTTTTTGGAGGGAGTCCTTTTTGGCTCCCCGGTGCGAATATGTACCATGAGAACAGCAGCCCACAGGGGTCTCCGAGGTGGCCTGTCCGTTACCACCGATCTAGAAGGGAAACCCCTGGACAGGTGTGCAGGTAGGTGATTGAATGTTCATTTATGGTCAACACAAGTGCTATAAAATCTTGCATTAAGGAAGGAGAGTTCCCCTTGTCAGGCAGAACGATGGACACAGGGATTCTCTGGTGCTTTGCTCCTTATACCGAAGATCTCTGTATTAAGGTAGTTACTCAAAATGTATCTGCCCCTTTGTTGTATTGTACAGACATCCCAGCAAATCTTTTGGGAAAAGTCCTCATGAGCAAATTACAGATGTCGATTGCTTTCATGGAGTAAGGTATAGTATGCTAGACTCCAGGTTTGTATCCGGTAAGAGAAGCAGCGCATTTGCATGCCTATTGTAGCGACAGCGCGATCAGGGGGATCCCTGTACATTCAACGTTGTTCCTCTATGGGGTGATGGTTTTCTTGAGTTGGGTCACGTGGATTGCGGGTACAGATTGATTTTTTTATTTCAGCCTGTTGTGCCGTAGGAAGTAACAATAGGTACCAATGTTCTGATTCCCTTAAAGGCCGTAGTGATCAAGAAGAGCAGGGTGTTTCTCAGAGGCACAGATGAGGTTGGCGCAGAACGGCACAGTTCTGTGCATTGATCTGACCTTGTTGCTAAGGGAGGTGTCCAATGACCAATTGTTCAAAGACACGAAGACAAAGGATCGATGTCTTGAAATTGGGGTGGTTTGCCAGATCGCGATGGAGCAAAGTGGTAACACAGACCATGCTCATCGTTAAAATGACATCCTCATATTGTAAGAAGGATTTGGTAAAAGTGCCGGACTATTTATGGACCAGCAATCCTCCTGATGTGGGGTGGCTAAAGAGTGCTGGAGCGGTGAGGATGTAACGCTTACCTGGTGCCCTGCAACAGCGTCTGACCTGATGGAGGATGTGTGCTCCAAGCTGCTCCTTCCTCAAAGTAACAACGTGGTATAAAATAACCCGGTGTACTGTGCATTAAGAGGGGCTGGAATGTTGTTCCCTAGTGATGAAGGGGTTGGGTCCCCACGATAGACGGATAGGTTGAGTGTAGGACCTAGGAGCAAGGAAATGGGAAAATCACTATGTGCTCACACCACCTCACCTCCACTATACTCACTAGTTTCACAAGACTGGTGGGAAGGCTGTGCTTACCTAATGGTTTGTTGCTGTGCACACGTGTGCAAAAGGAAAGGTACCTAGGGGAAGCGGAAGCGGTAAGCGATAAGCTGCTGCTACGGTCAACAGAACCAACGCGAACCAGCGGGTGAGGCTCCGGGGGAGGACTTTATAATCCAGGGCCACTCCCTGTGCGTCTAGATAGCATAGCCTGAAGAGATGATGGAAATGCCTTGGGGCCATGTTGGTTTTCAGGTTGCATCCACCCCTGGTGGCTAGCTTGGAAGGGGCATAGATTCACGTTTGCATGGTGTACTTACACTGGCCATAGAACGCTTAAACCAGCCAGCAACTAAAGTGGTTCAGCCTTCCCTCCTTGTCTCTACACTTGTGACTGCTGCATCCTGAGGTTGTGTTCAGTGTGGTCATGACAGCGAATAAAATTGAAACCTGGTGTAATATTCCCACAGGTTAAGCAGTACTCCATGTCAAGGGAGGCGGATGAAAGGATTTATGAGACCATTATGGAGGAGTTGAAGTGGGGCACAATACAGCCTTCTGTGTCGCCATGCAACACAGCCATCTACCCTGTGAAGAAAGCGAAAGGGCTCAGTTGGAGGATGGTCCAGGATTTGTGCCCCCTCAATATTGTGAAGGTGGAAGTTGCGATGCCACCGAATCCAGCTACATCCCTACTGTGTCGACCCACTTCACAGTGATCAATTTAAAAAAAAAAAATGCATTTTTCTGTTCCATTACACCCAGATTTTCAGAACCTCAACGTTTACGTATCATGGTCAGATATTTGAGCACACAAGATTGCCCCATTGGTACTGTGAATCTCCAAGTGTCTAACAGGGTAGTTCAAATGAATCTGTGGTATTTACATGTGTCTAGTACCGTAATACAGTACGTGGGCGATCTGTTGGTTTGTAGCACTTCAGAGGAGCATTGTCGAGGAGATTCAATAACGCTACTCACCCTGCTCACAGAGAAGGGATACAAAGTGGACAAAGAAATATTGCAGTACAGCCATATGTACTATATTTGGGGAAAGTAATATCGTCAGCAGGAAGGAAGGCAACGCCAGCGAGCCACTGCAGTTCAAAATACACTTCAGCTAGTCACAGTGGGGCTCTGTAACTACTGTACTTCATGGATTTTTGATTACTCTATTTACGGGACGCCCTTACCGCAGGGGCTTAAAGAAGCTCAGGTCAATTGTCCAATAGAGTGGTCTGAGGAAATGGGGACTTTCTTTCGGGAAGGCAAGGCTGCACCAATGCTCTTGTCCTGGCGAGCTTAAAGCCATTTAATTGTTCACATATAAACAGGAAGGTGATGAGAGGTCCTGAACCAGCAGACATTGTAAGGTCACAAAACGTTAGCATACTACAGTGGACTCCTAGACCAAGTGATGCAAGGACAGTTCCCTTGTGAACCAGTTTAGGCGGCAGCAGATTTTCTAATTTAAAGGTCTATGACCATTACTATGGGTTGCCCGGTGACATTGTACGTGGAGCATGCAGTCTTGAAGATTTTAGAGAAATCCAAGTCAACGACTGAAAGAGTTTTAGGGTGAGGTGTCAAATGCATAAATACATCCTGTGCAGTCTCACTGTCAATCCTGCGACATTTGTAACTGGTAAAACCTGAGGACATTGTTCATGATTGTGCCACTCACACAGCAGACAGGGAAGAGAGGATGAAGGTTAAAGAGGATGCCCTGGGATGGGGGTGAGGTACTTTTTGTTGATGGGGTTTCTAACATCAACCAGGTCACGGATGAGAGGCATGTGGGCCTTGTGGATGGGAAATATGGGGTCAGACTGAAGAGACGGTTGCCTTCGCATTACTCCGCACAAGCGTCAGAACTAGTGGCACTTAGAAATGCACAAGAAAGGAGTAAGGGGATGACAGTAACCATCTATTCTGACTCTGCGTATGCCACCTCCACTGTACATTCGGGGTTGTCAAGGTCGCATAGAAGAGGGTTTAGGATGTCTGGTGTATTCCCCTATCTAGCATGCTGTGCTGCTATCCCGACTAATTGAAGCGTTAACTTTGTCCGCAGATACTGGTTTAGTTAAATGCACTGCGCACACCAACCACATCAATCAAATAGCTCTTGCGAATAAAGCCAGAGATAAGGTGGCGAAGGAAGCGGTGCACTTACTGTTTACAGATTCCCAGAAACTGAAATAGTTTCCCAGTAGGTACAGTTGCCAGCCCCATACACTGCAGTCCCGGTGCTTCAGATCACAGAGATGCAAGGGAGAGCCCCTAGAGAGGAATAGGAGCTCTGGGGGGGAAGAGAGGATGTGTTCTTTCACTCACGAATTTGCTCTGGCGACAGGAGCAGACAGGGACGGTAGTAATGGCCAGAGAGCTGCTTCTTTGGGGTCTAGAGCAACTACATTATCAGTCGCACACTTCTCTGCGACAAATTGCAGCAGAGCTCCAGGAGTAATGGTTTATCCCATATCTACAGGAACAGGTAAGTAGATTTGTAGGGAACTGTGCAGTGTGGAAATAATTGAATCCTGGAAATACCATGATGTCACTAACGGGACTCTTGCCTAGGCCTTCTGGGCCATTTAGGGAGATCCATACAGACTTCGTGTACATCTTCACGAGGTGCAATAACTATTGCTATTTAATTGGAATTGCTTGACCATTCTCCCGGTGGCTTGAGGTTGGTCCCTGCGTATATCCGGAGGCCAAGTCAGCAGCAAGATTTCTGGTGAGAGGTATTTTCATGGTAGGGAATTTGTGGGGTCTTACAATCCGACAATGGAACCCACTTTTTTAATGTCTTGACCACAGAAATTACTTCACTTTTGAGAATCAAGAATAGGTTGCGATTGGTTTACTAACTGCAGGCCAACAGAATCGTAGAGGCGCTCAATGGGGTCCTTAAGGCAGGTTTAGGAAAATGGAGTTGAGAAAATATTGGTACCACCGTCTTCCCCTTGCACTATTATATTTTAGAAATCAGCAGGGAAGAGACAATTTCAGCCCCAACAAAATAGTGATGGGGTAGGTTACATATCTCTCACCTGCACGCATGGCAATAGACGCCCACAAGACAGCAGAGGTCCTAAAAGTGAAGTTTAGGGAGTACCTTAGTGTTGCATCATCTCACCAACAGACGGCAGGAGAAAACAGCAAGGAAACCGACGATCAAAGCAAGACACAGCTGCTCAGAGGAGAGTGAATCTTCATTTGTTGCTTTGTGCACCACTGGAATAAGCAGCGTTTCCATGGGCCCCATCGCATGGTTTATGCAACTCCAACTGCTGTGAAGGTGGAGTGCAACAAGAATTGGATTCACTTTAGTGATACCTGAAGGGATACCGGCAACCCTGCACCAGACAGGAGCAGGCACAAAGTTCAGTACAACCTAGGTATCCGCCGCTCATACTAGTGGTAAAGAGGTGTGTGAATAAGGATCCGGAACTTACATTTTTTTGGTTTAGGAAAAGAAAGGTCTATATTTGTAGATTGTGTTAAAATTAGTGTTTTTATGGTCCTCTTGTCATCATGTCTGGAGATGGCAACAAGTGCAAGGAATAAGTTACTTACCTGTAACTCCGGTTCTCCAGCATTGGTATCCTTCATAAATTCACATGCTGTGAATATTCCCAGTTGCCAGGCTGGGAATCCTCGGTAACAGGATTAAACTTAAACTGAAGCTGTCATTCCCTTGTGTGCTCTAGTACAGTAATTTTGGATCATACTGCCCACAGCCAATAGGAACTCCTCCCCTGTCGGTCATCTTCAGATTTGGCAAGCGCACATGAGTAGCAGTAAAAGCCAAAAGAATGCACCATGCAGGGTTGGCGAGAGGGTTGCATGTGAATTTATGAATGATACCAATGCTGGAGAATCGGAATTACAGGTAAGTAACTTATTCCTTCTCCAGCATTGGCAAGTTCACAGCACAACATACGTGGCTCATGCAAAAAGGCTCCCCTCAGAACAGACTGGCCAACTCTAGATACTTCAGCCGAATCTCTGTCGACACAGTCGAACTTGGCGAATGTAGGCTCCGATCTCCAGGAAGTTGCACAGCAGATGTCAGGCAGCGGGATCCAGGAAAGGCAGGCAGTGACAGCAGCCACCGCTCTGATGGAGTGAGCACAGGGCCTTCCAGGAAGGGGGTAATCAGCCCTTTGTTGGCAGAAGGAAATGCAGGCCGCAATCCACCTTGACATGAAAGACTCCAACAAAGCCTTCACCGGTCCAATAGGGCCAGAACGCTCAAAACATTGATCAGAAGAAGGCATTGACTTAGTAAATTGGTACTTGAGGGTGTGCACCTAATCCAGCATTTGCAATGCTAGCTCTGCTGGAGACGTTTGAGTGCCGAAAAACAATGGCCAAACCATTGGTTGATTGAGATGGAAGGAGGATGGCACCTTAGGACGAAGGATAGTCTTCTTGTGGAACGTCAAAGGTGGCGGTTTGCAAGAAAATGCCAGATTTCACCAACCCGCATGGCCGATGTTATTCCCACCAAGAAGGTGGTCTTCCAGTTAAGATGCTTGATGGATGCCTGGTGCATAAGGCTTAAAAGGCGGTTTCATGAGCTTTGAGAGCAGCACATTCAGTTGCCAAGCTGAAGCTAAGCGACGGACTTGTAGAAAAGATCTGAATAGGCCACTTAAAAATTCCTTCACTAGCCGGTGGGACCAAAGGGATGGTACACCTTCGGAACGGTTGTATCTGGAAATTGCTACTAGGTGCACTTTGATAGAAGAATGTGTGAAGCCTGACCGAGCCAAGGATAACAAATAAGGCAAAATGTCTTGGGGTTGGATGGCATGAGACCACAACTGCTGGCTCCTGCACCACACCTGGAAGCATTTGCACTTGCTCTTGCAGAGTGGACGATGCTCTTGCCCAGGACAATATCTCCTGTCTGTCTTGTGGGAGGGACAAGGATCCAAACTCAACACAGGAGCTAGGCCGTCAGATTGAATGAGGCCGAGTCGTGGTGTAGTACAACCCCTTAGTTCCAGAGCGTCTGGTGTGGTGTCACCTTGAGAGGAGCAGCTGACATGAAGGCAAGGAGTTTGGACTACCAAAACTACCTCAGCCACACAGGGGCCACTGATCTCAATTTTCACCGATCTAGTTGGAGGGTGTGGATGACGGGAGGCACCAGCGGGATTGTCAGAAATGCACACAGGGACTTGCCCTCTCAAGGAAATGCAAAGGCGCCCCAAGCTCTCCGGGAAAATCGGTTGGAGAAACGCTTGCACCAACTGTTGTAGTAGGTGGCAAAAAGGTCGATCTCCGGTGTGCCAAGTCTGGAACAGTAAAAGTTAATCCTCTAGCAGCTCCCACTGTGACAAGGGGGCAACTCCCTGATGAGTCTGCTAAGGTATTCTGAATCCCTGGCAGATGGAGGGGAATGAGTAACATGTGTTGCTGCAATGCCCAGTGCCAGAGGGCCGGAGTTAACTTGGATAGCTGTGGGTACCCGGTTGACTCTTGCGTGCGGACATAAAACCTTGATGTCGTATTGTCTGTGTAGGCTCGTACCACCTTTCCCGCTAGTATTTTTATTTATTCAACATCTGTATGGAGTCTATACAGCAGAAGTGTTTCCAGGCACCACAAGACAAAAAGGTGGGGGGGGGGGGATAGGGGAAAAACAATAACGGTCGTACTAGGCCTTGAAACATTCAGATCGTGCAAGTGTAGTATCAAGATGTGCAGGGGAGGGACAGGTCAGGGAAAGGGAAGGGGAAGGGGATAGGACAGGAGAGGAAAGAAGGGGAGAAGTGCTGAAGGGAGGAGGCCCAGGGAAGTGGGCAAGTGCTAAGAGGTGCCCAGGTGGGCTAGTTCAAGGTGAAGCCAAAGGTAATAGTGCGGTGTGTGGGGGGGGGGACTAGCAGGGGATGGAGAGAGAAGGAGGAAGAGAAAAGGATAGTCTTGAGGATCTTCTGTGCGGTGTGTGGGGGGGGGGACTAGCAGGGGATGGAGAGAGAAGGAGGAAGAGAAAAGGATAGTCTTGAGGATCTTCTGATATGAGGTAGGAATAAGGTAGGAAGACTACAGGGTCCAGAAAATCACCTGCAACTCAGCAGGTTGATGTGCAGGCTCTTCTCTTCAGACCAGAGGCCTCTCGTGTGTTGGTCATGACAGTGGGCGCCCCAACCCTCCACTGAGGCATCCGTCGTGCAGTGGCCCGATGGTCTGGCAGCCTGAATAGTTCAGAAGATGTTCCCTCACTGACCACCAGTAAAGGCTCCATTTGAAGGTTTGTGTCAGATTGATGCGATCGTCCAAGGACACCGACGCCTATATCCATCAGGGCGTCCAGGAATTCCTGCACCGCACGCATGCGCAGCCTGCAGGCAGTGATCAAAGGGATGCACAATAACATCAGCCCCAGCAATGACTTGTAATTGTGGACTGGGGTCTGAGATTAGCATCATGGAAGGAGACACAGACAACAGATTCAATATGTAATAAAACAGTTTTTATTAAAGAAAATGTCAAGATGGAGTAAGGCCTAACTTGCCCCATGCTAAGGTGGGATTTCCCTTCCTAAAGAAAGTCTGTCATTATGTTCAACTGAAAAGTCTGTCTGTGTCCAAAACTGTTGGGGTAGTTGATAAGTGACCCACGGGTAAAGAACTTAGAATTGTGTGGGCCATATTGGCGGTTGGGTTGACCGCGATGGTGAGAATGTGGCAATTTAACATGAATCCAGTGTGTTTTTTTGTGTTTAGTTGATACATTTTCGAATTGCAAGTGCGCAGCAAGATAAATGTCAAAACTGCAGATACATTATAAACACAATATAGGTGTGTCAGGCAACATAGCAGTTAACAGGCAGCGAGGAGCTCTGCATGAAATGAGGTCATTTATAATGGGCCTGTACATAAGTGTTTCTAGGCGTGACAAGAAGGGGGGGACAGGAGGACGACAAAACAACGATCTTACAAGGCCTTGTGTCATCCAGATTGCGCAGGTGCAGTGAGGAGGGAGGGGAGACAAGGGACTATAGGGTTGTAGATACAGACCCTTCAGTGCTGGAGGAACCCGGAGGCAGTGCAAGGGCAACTGGACATGCATAAGCCTGGGCCCCGAGGTTCAGGGGTCTCCAGTTGATTAGTGTGCAGAGCAGTCAGGGACATCAGCAAGGGAGAGGAAGAGAGAAAGCGGAAGCGGAAAGGAAGATCTTGAGTTGCTTCCGGAACCAAAGTGGTTCTGCTCAAGTTGGAGAGAGGATGGGAGGATGTTCCAGAGGGAGGCATGCATGTGCATGTGAGGTAGGAGATTTGCAATGGGAAAATCAGTGCGAGGGGATGCGGTAGCCCTGAACGTGCATGTATAGGTACACATACATGGGAGTCTCTAGGGAAATCGGTTTTGGGCAGCATGAATATACAGATTTGTTTTTCCACAGAGTTCTCTGGGAAGTCAGGAATTGTGCTGGCTGAAAACCTGGGTTGGGCAATTGTACTCTAAGAAACTAATTTTACAAAGTTGTGGAAAGATAGCAGCAGCTGAAGTTTAGATCAGACGGCCCGTTACGGGCAGGCCTTTTTATGGCCTGGGTGCACTGTGAAGGGGAGATGCAATCTCAAAGTATATAGGAGTCTGTTATTGAATCACGGGAGGATTCTGTCCACCTGTTAGGGCTGGATTTTACGGCTGGACAATTAAAGCCGATGTGTGTTGCTTGCGGGGAAAGGAACACTGATAGATCATGGGTTTTCAATATTGTTGTCAAGGTGTGGGTTGGGACCATGTGGGCTAGAATGGTAAGTCGCATAGTTTAGAATGAAATGTGGACACCAACATGTCTGGGCGATATAAATCAGCAACAATAGATCAAAAGGAAACATGTTTACTGTCCTCTTCACATCAATGGTATTTACCTAGAATAGCCATGTCCATCGCAAGTAGGGGTAAAGGTGTCCAACCAGATGGAACCTGTGATAATTGAAATGGTTTGTAAATTGTGTAAACTGTACCTAGGAGATGAGGCTATGAAAAAATATGGAAAGGCCCCAGAGAGGGGTGTAGTGTAAATATGAAACATGAAATTATAAGTTAAAGAGGCTGGTGCTTAGATTAATGGATCCAATAAGTAGTGTGGGAACAGAAGGGAATATGGTTACATTGTATATGTTTAACCAATCATGTGTGGGGGCGGACTCTGCAACAAAACCTTTGGGAGTGTTTTAACTGTTGCAACTTCTTTAAAATGCGTGTTGTGCAGCTCAGTGTGACAGGTTAGTTTGACTCTTTGATGGCTGTTTGTACAATAAACCTGCTTTATGCCAAAGCATGTACATACTCTTTAAGAGTGGGCCTGCTTTTGGTTACGGTGATCAAAAGGCCCACTCCTACAAAACCTATACACTTGCCCTCACAACCAATACAAAACAATGTGTAGGGATGTCAACCATAAACCAAACAGTGTTCCAAACAAAGTTATGAGCTACTTCCAGCTATGGCTAACTCATCAGCTTCTTTTGCCCATTGTCAATAAGTTCACCACAATGTTCAATTTACCTTAGTTTGGATTTTTGTAGAAATAACAGTTCCACACTTTTGTGAAGGTCAGGATGCCCTTCTCCAAGTTCACAGATCCAGAGCAACATCATTTCAGGTCAATAAGTCTCAGGGTTCCTTTCCCCAAATTGAATATCAACACAAAAGTAGTATCGTGAAGCTTTGCCTTTACAATGAATTGCCATAATCCTTTATAACTCAGGGCTCCCTTCCCAAAGTCTAGCATTCATCAATAGTTGCTTTCCTTCTTTCACTACAGCAAACCTCCTTGTTGGCATATAGGGGTTCTCTGGTCTTGGTGCAGTTTTACACCACACGGTCCACCCATTACAGGTCACGCAACCAGGAATTTTCAGGTTTCCTTGTGACGTTCAATACTCAACAGGCAGTTTCTTGAATCCAGCTTCACAACTTTACCACAAGTGGTTTCTCAATCTTGATTCTATTTTATTCAGTCTTTCAACGTATTGTTTCCTTTTGTTTTCAATTCATTGTTCATTAATTGCAGCTTATCTTACTTCATTCAAACAATCAGTTCAGTTTTCCTAAAATGCTGCTTTCACATAAGTGTACCATTGCTACTTTCTTTCAATTTCAATTCGGTATTCAAATAAATGTACATTTTCTTGTTTCATTCATTCAATGCGGTATTCAATGAAGGTTACTTTCATTCAGTTTCATATTCAAATAAAAGTAACGTTGAATATTTCATCTCGTTCGGTACTCAAATACAAGTAATTCTGCTTGTTTCCTTGACCGCTACTCTATTCACTGTCTTCTTTGAGCGCCCAGTGATTTAAGTGTCCCCGACACTTACCCGGACTCAGCAGCTCCTTTTCTCGGCTTATATGCCTTCCGCGGGAAATCCAGATTGCAGGGTGCTCCACTTAGCACTCTGCAGCTCCCGAGTAGCTTTGCCACTGCTCCCCGGCATCGCCTGCTCCCCACCTTCCCTATAGCGATCGCTGTCCTGCATCAACCATCAAGCAGGGCTCCTAGGGTATTGTTCAGCATACTGGCGTCTCAGCTTCTCTCGCTTCCATAGGTCTCCTTCTGCTTCCACTTTCTTCTCTCCTCGATGTTCCACCCTTTATACACCGGTGGTTTGGTAACGGACTGCAGGTGTGTTTCATTAAGTACTTTGCCTGACTATCATTACCAGGAAATGCCTGACCTCATGCATCTTCCTCATCCCAGGACCTAAATGGGCAAAGGGTGGAATCCTCATTACTCCTAGTTGGTTGTTCCTCGTCTCAGTACTGTTAGAGGGGAATGGAGGGGAACAATCTTATAATGACCCATAAAGGTTGAGGGAAGGTTAGGTTTGTCATCATGAGGTTAAGGGGGATTCCCATGTCTTGCCTAAAGATAACTCACTCGAAAATCACCAAGTACCCTCCACCCAGGTGACCACCCCTGGCTTGTCCACCCCCAGGATCAGGATCCAATAGTGATGGCCTTTCCCTGGCCACCTACATAGAGGTTCCAAGGACAGTAGGAATAAGAATACCCTCAGGTTTCTCACAGGTCATCTGGGCACTGCTGAGTCAGTGTACCTTTGCCAAAAGCTCTGCAACCCTCTCGTCCGAGGGCCTGGCCGTGCAGGTTAGAGTGTTGCGTTCGCACCAAGGTAGAGCGTGCCTGTCTTGATGGCACTCGGAGCTACTTTGGGAAGTTTATGGAGAATCCGAGCTGTTGCAGACACTGAATGATGGACACCGTACTGACTTCCCACAGCGGGTAGGAGTGGACTCTCACCAGTCAGAGGTACGGGTATACATGGATGCCCCTCCCCTGTAGGTGGGCCACTACTGGTGCAAGGCACTTGGTAGACACCCCTGGAAATGAATGCAGGCCGAAGGATAGGGCCTTGAATTGATAGTGCACTCTGGCCACTACGAAGAGTGGGTAGCGCCGGTTGGGAGAGGCGAATAGGGATGTGAACATAAGCGTCCAAGGGACGCGAAGAAACCTCCTAGTTACAGCTGGTACAGGACCCTTTGCAGCAACACCATTAGTAATTTGTTGACCACCCTTGATGTAATATGGGCCTCCAACCCCCTGATTTGCTGTGCAATGCTTTTCTTCTTACCAGGAAGTAGCGAGAGTAGACTCCTGTAGCCAATTCGTCCTTTGACACCTTCTCCACCGCTCCTTTTGCTAGTAGTGCGCACACTACCACAGGGTGCCGCAATTTCTCTAGCTTGTGTGCAGGTGAATGTCCGGTAGAAAGTGCATTAACTCCAGCGAGTGGCCCTGTTGGAGAAGGGACAGCACCCACTCGTCGGATGGGATGTTTCTCCATTCTTTGACAAATCGTGACAGTGATCCACCCACTGGTGTACTGAAGCGGGAGGATTGGACCCAGGGCTGGTTATGGTTGCAGGCCAGACTGGCCTCTTGATTGGGAGGAGCCACTGCAGTGCCGAGAACCTTTTTAGGACTGGGACTTCTTCCTGTACTGATCCTCTGAGGAGTACAGTGATTTGCACGAGGAAGATGACTGGTAAGTGGAGTGGTTGTATCGTGAAGTTATATTGCAACATCCTTTCTCTGAGCGAAAGGACTGGTGGTGTCTTTGCTACAGCATGCCCAGGGCACGAGCAGTCTCCGTGTTTGTTTTGATAGATTGCAATGCCTCATCCAACTTCTTTCTGAAAAGGTCTTTGCCATTGAAAGGCAAGTCTACAACTCAGGATTGGACATCAGGATGAAAATCTGTGGCCTTGAGCCATGCTTGTCTGCGAAGGACCGACCAATTATCAAGTTGGCGTAATCCACCGATACTGTGATGGCATGGTCTGATGCCAATTCGACCTCATGGATGGTAAAGGTCTATTGCCTCTGGTTTCTTGTTGTCAAGCAGAAACTCAAGGATAGCGTGCAATTTATACCATAACTCGCAATCATTACTCGTGAGAATGGCCATTGCGTTAGCAGCCCTGATAGTCGTGGCGACGGTGGTAATTATTTTCTTGCCGAAAGCTTCCAGGCATTTTCCCTCCTTGTCCGGAGGAACGGAGCACGAAGACGGGATTGGCCGACCTCTTCCTGGTGGCAGCAGAGAACAAAGTCTGCTGTAGGTCAAGTGTGGAGGTGCTGTCTGGGGCCCTAGTATTTTTTGTCAAAACTGTCCTTCGTTCCACGAAAGGAAGGTTTCAAGGGTGGCAATACTGGTAGCCTTATGAGACTTGCCCTACCATGTGGAGAATTAGACTGCTTCCTAGGAGGTGGTGTGCTGTGTTGCAGGAAAAGGGAGCCGCCACATCCATTTCTTCCACATCTTCAGAGTAAGAAAGGCTTGGCTCCACTATGATAGTCACCTCTGGGAGCACCCCCACTCTGAGGTTCGGGTCTGATAGTTGGATTAGCGCGGCTAGCACTGACATCGTGTTGGTGGGGGTGGCAGAAATGGTTGTCACAATCAATGCTGTGGCAGTCGTAATCATGCAAGAAGATACAGTTTTGCGGTCCACGGGGTACCAGTGTCGTCGACATAACAGTCATTGACGAAGTCTTCAACGAGGTAGCCTGCTTGCTCATCTTGGTCGAGGGTTGTCGGCAGAGTACTCCTGGATTGGGTCATTGGCTTTGGCGTGGACGATCTGGAAGACTTGGGTGTTGTTGAGGACTTACTTGGCGCAGACTTCGAAGACAACGTGAACGGGTTAGATCTCACCGTCCATGATGAAAAGTGGCCACTAGTCTTCAAAGTGCATTTACTCGACGGGTCACCTCAGTCGGGCGGGGGAAAAAGCCAAGGCTGGTCTCTTCCTGTGACACCATTTGGGTACTGACGTTGGGTGATGATCGGTCCTTGTGCGACGATCTTGGTTCCTAGTCAGAAGCTTCCCTGCATTTCTTCCTACTGCTGGCGTATACTTCATGCAACCTAGACCTCTTACTGGAGGTGGTTTACTCGACTGTCCTGCTTTGCTGTAGAGTGGCATGGCTCCGAACAGAAGCAAAGTCAGGAGGCACTGCCAGCATCCTTGAGCAACGCAACGAGACACTGGTGATGATCACGCAGTTTTTTGTTAGAGAAGGGCTGACTTGCTGTCCTGTATTATGTGATGCGGGTGAAGAAAATAGACCGACACTGTGATGGTCCTCAATGTAGAAATATTTCAGCCCACAGCAGGCACAAGCCTTAAACAGTCTCTTCCTCATGGACTCTGCATCGG